>NC_069387.1:89413000-89730500 GCF_027475565.1 Acinonyx jubatus | reverse complement strand
TGGCCTCCATGTTTAATAAGTGTAACAAAAGTCAAGAGAACATCTATCTGGGTTCGCAGGGTCTGTGGGAAGGAAGTTCCCAAGATCTGGGTAGCAACCCTAGGAAGCAAACAGCCCAGACAGGTTGTGAACCTTTGCTAGAATCCCTCATCTGATTATATAGTATATATAGTATATATAGTATATATGTACATATATATGTAGTATATATAATATATAGTATATATATAGTATATATAGTATATAGCGTGTATATATATATAGTATACATAATATATAGTATATACATAGTATATATAGTATATAGTATACATAGTATACTATATATACAGTATACATAGTATACTATATATACATAGTATATATGTACTATACATATATAGTATATATAGTATATATTGTATAATATATATAGTATATATATATACAGTGTGTGTCTATATATATATATGTTTAGTTGTTTAATGTTTATTTGTTTTTGAGAGAGAGAGACAAGAGCATGAGCAGGGGAAGGGCAGAGAGAGGGAGACACAGAATCCGAAGCAGGCTCCAGGCTCCGAGCTGTCAGCCCAGAGCCTGATGCGGGGCTCGAACCCACAAATCGTGAGATCATGACCTGAGCCAAAGTCTGATGCTTAAACGACTAAACCACCCACGTACCCCTGATTTTACATATTAAGAGGAGCTTTATATAATCTGGGAAATCTGAGGAGTTGGATTCATGATAAAGCCAAGAAAACTAAGCAAACAAAGACACCAAGACAACAGACGACTACAGGGAAAACATGTCCTATGAAAAGGCATGGTATGCGACATGACTTGTCTGTGAGTACTGTTTACATAGTCTGAGGAAAATATCGATCTTATGAAAAATTAAGACAAAACTGTGTTGGAAGAATGGGGGGAGCCCACAGGACAAGCAACATATATGAGTGTGGTGTTGGTATAGAGCGGGAGAGAACGAACTCCCCATCTTTCATAATAGAAGGTCAATGACTAGCACTGAAACGTAATGAAATAGTAACAGTTGTATGTTACTTACCAATAGAGCAACAGCCAAAAGTTGCACCTGGGGAAGTCGGAAGTAAAGGGCTGCTCTTGCAGAAATCTGACACGTATAATTTTGATATAAAAAGTAAAAAAATAGAAACGCAGATTTTTGAGAAGCAATAGAGTAGGTAGTGTCCTCTTGAGGATCAAGAATGTACGTCTGTGGGCAGCATGGAAATGTCGGTCATTGTCATGTTATACAAACAGGTACTTGTGATTTAGGATAAAATTTCTAGGGACCTCCCCTTGTTGGATTGCGAAACAGCTGTCGTTGCTCTTTCTCTTTTGTCCCAGGCTTTCAGTTCTGCACATGTGACCAATTGATACTGAGATTTCAAGCACTTGTGGGAGCATTTTGGTTTTTTCAGAACTTTAATAACCATGTGTTACCCTTGTTTGCTAGGCCACACCCCTGACCCATTTAGTGTAACCTCCCCACCATATGATGTGCTTGTATGACCTTCCCAGTTGGAATCACTTGGCGGAAAAGAGAGCTTCGTGCCTAAGAACTTCATGAGATTTAACCGGCCCTGCCTCTCCTTGCTATCCAACTTCTCTGGGGTTTCATGGCCAGTGGCCAGAGCAGAGCTATCTAACTCAGAGTTGGTGTTCAATAAGTATGTTTTAAACAAATGATTCTGTGGAGATCTCCAATCAAATTGGAAGCACTGAGTGCTGGTGTATTCTCATTCAAAAGGTCACAAATTCCGAAGCCCTCAGGGGTGAGGCAAGTCAGTGAATGAGACCCATCCAAGTGAGGACAGTGACAAATGGGAAATTGAAGGCTCCATCCAAGGGAGGAGTTGGAACATGTCCAGTGTTGATAGATAATCATTAGAGTGAACGCTCACGTCCACTTGCTTATGCACTGGTCCAGTCGCTTTAATGTAAAAACTCAATCCTTATAAAAAAAAAAAAAAAAAAAAAAAAAAACACACCCTCTAGGTAAGTACTGTTATTATTCCTCATCACCATTTGGACATGAGAATACTAAGGTACCTAAAGACTATGTCCTCAACTGCACATTGCTAATAAGTGGTAGGGCCAGGATTTTGAACCCAAGCATCTGGCTGCCAACTCTTGGCTCTTAATCACTATACCATATTGCCTCCCTAATTTTTTTAAATTTTTTTTTAATTTTTTTTTTAACGTTTATTTATTTTTGAGACAGAGAGAGACAGAGCATGAACAGGGGAGGGGCAGAGAGAGAGGGAGACACAGAATCTGAAACAGGCTCCAGGCTCTGAGCTGTCAGCACAGAGCCTGACGCGGGGCTCGAACTCACGGACCGTGAGATCATGACCTGAGCCGAAGTCGGACGCTTAACCGACCGAGCCACCCAGGTGCCCCTTAAATTTTTTTAAATATTTATTTTTTTAAGTAATCTCTACACCCAACATGTGGCTCAAACGCACATAACCCCGAGATCGAGAGTCACACGCTCTTCTGACTGAGCCTGCCAAGTGCTCTGCCTTCCTAATTTTTTAAAAGAAGTTACACATGAAATCTACTAACTTTTAAATGCTGGCAACTAATCTAGCTTTTTAAAGCATCACAAGGCAAGCAAAGGATGCTTGGTTTGTGACTTCTTCTCAAAGAGTGGAGAATTAAAACATGGTACAGTAAAACCTTGGTTTGTGAGCATAATTCATTCCGGAAACATGCTTGTAATCCAAAGCACTTGTATATCAAAGCGAATTTTCCCATAAGAAATAATGGAAACTCAGATGATTCGTTCCACAACCCCAAAATATTCATATAAAAATGACTACAATACTGTAATATAATACCAAATAGTAAAGAAAATACAAAATATAAAGAAAAATAAACAAATTAACCTGCAATTACCTTTGAAAACCTTCGTGGCTGGTGTGAGGGGAGACAAGAGAGAGGAGGGTTATTGTGTAGGACGACTTTCACTATCTCTAACAGAATCATTGCTATCTGTTGGCTCAATGGGACCTTTTTCTTTCCATGCAACTTTAACAAGGAAGCTATCCGATGACCTAGAATGAAGCAAAACATTCCTAAGCTTACTCTTGAATGGGAAAGTAAAGGACTGTCCATAGTTGCTTTGAAATGACAAAAAAATACACTCGTGCCAGTTGTGGGCACCTTCCAACGTTCTGAAAAATCACTGCTATCTGCCAAACACCGCAGCCTGAGACCAAGCATCCGAGCATGGGAGGTGATCACCCATAATCCTGCAGCAAGAGAGAGAGAGAGAGAGAGAGAGAGAGAACCACCATTGGCTCACTTGTGATCACCTGACGTTCGGTGTCACATCCTACTCGAATTGTGAGACATCGCCCGTTTATCAAGTTAAAACGTATTAGAAATGTGTGCTCGTCTTGCAGAACACTCGCGGAACAAGTTACTCACAATCCAAGGTTTTACTATACTAGGCTGTGCAAACAATGACTGGGCTCCCAGAGCCACATTCATTTAATATGCCTGCTAGGCATAGTAGTGACGGTGACAGGAGCTCGTACAGATTTGGACCCACTTCTGGGTTCGGCTTTATGACTCCAGTGAGCCTCTACCCTGATGAATTTTGCAAGCCTCAGCTATGGTCTTGGTTAAAAGAAAAAGAGAAGAATCTAGTAAACGTGAGAATGGCCACCATATGTGCCTACACACCATGATGACTTTCAAGCCTCTCTGCAAAGCTGTGTGGGTTTGTCCAGGAGGTCCCAGTGCTAGTTTCCTCTGCTGCAAAGATGACAGAGATGGGTTTGGTGTAGTTTGTCGTCTCCACTATTGTTTCATATCAGACCATTTCAGTGGAACATGGATTTTATTAAAAACCAAGGGAAACATTGAATGCTCTACGACGTTACTACAGCTCAGCAAAATACAGTGTAAATTCATCGGCAGATGCTAGAAAAGTTGTATTTTCTGGTGATAACAAAGTTTTTGTTTTTGTGCCCTATGCCCAAAACAATTTGCGGTTGTGAAATATGACATGTGTAAAAATGCTCAATGTTTCTATTTCTCTAGCAGAATTATATCAGATCATTGAGTGGAGGTTTAAATTATGAATTAATTGTAGTGAATAGAATGTTTTGCATACTTTGCTAGAAGCTAAGAATAATGATTGAATGAAGTCCCATTAACATTTACTATGGACTAATTTAGACAGCGGGTAAGGTATTGGTGTATGTGTTTGCTTTTTTTTCAATGTTGTGTTGAGATATTAAACCATCTGTTCCTGAGTATAAACATTTTCCTGGGATTCAGATGGGATTATGGGATATGATATGGTTCTATGATTATTCTGGGGTGATCAGCCTGTTTATAATAAAATCTTACTTTAGGGGCCTTTTAATGATCCTTAAAAGGAAATCACAACATACTTCACACTGGTAAAACCTCTTCTCTCGGAGGCGAATTGTTTTTTTTTTATAAATGTCGGTATGGGTTATTTTAATTATCAGTCTCCTACATTAAATGTAAACCTTCTAGATCAAGATGGTATTTTTGTACTTATGTGAGCTGTAGTTCATTTTCAGGATTAAATCTAAGGTAGACTCAATACCAAGTGTATTGAGTCTCATCAAATGGAAACATCCCTAAGAGAAGTTATAAAGCCCAAAACTGACCACTGTGCAGGATAATGGAATAATCTGTAAACTCGATAAAAGTTACATGTATATATTTAGAATATGCATATGTATAAACATGTAATTAAGTCACACCAGATATTGACTATTCTCAGTAAAACAAAATAGTCACATTCCAGAACATTTCAGAGCATTCTAGGTGTGAATGTGTGAGCAAAATTTTAAGATTTACTGTCTATCTAGCAAAAGATTTCCTTCTGAAAAAAGAAGAACTTTAAATCAGTGAATCTCATCCACTTTCCAGCCCCATCCACTGGAGTAATATGGCATGGTCCCATAAAAAGTGCTGTCCCCTCACCAAAAAGAAAGGAAGGGAGAAGGGAGCACATGTGAATACCCCTAAGGGGAGCCCCCAGTTGTGTCTGATACTCTCCAGTTGGGGTGCTCACCTTTCACCTTTCTCTTGGGAATCACAGGTTGAAATAGATTTAAACCTGATGGGAAGTTCTGCAGTTGCTTTCTCCAACTGCAAATTTAAAATGACTTTGTTTTGGGGCTCCTGGGTGGCTCAGTTGGTTAAGCGTCCAACTTTGGCTCAGGTCATGATCTCACGGGTCATGAGTTCAAGCCCCGTGTTGGGCTCTGTGCTGACAAGCTCGGAGCCTAGAGCCTGCAATGGATTCCATGTCTCCCTCTCTCTGCCCTTTCCCCAGCCCACACTCTGTCTCTCTCTCTCTCTCTGTCTCTCTCAAAAATAAACAGTAAAAAAAATTTTTTAATGGCTTGGCTTTTGTTTTTAAGTTTGTAAATACTTCAACACAAATACCTTTATATCAAGAAGGTGTAATGTGCACATTTTCTAATCTGTTTGCTGAGCAGCTTTGCTTTGCATACAAACTGTACCTGCATTAACCATTGCTACAAACTGGAAATGTACAGTGTGGGTGAATCATGGGTATAAAGATGTGACTATTCTAAATCTATTATTACAGCACCATCCAGCAGAAAACCAGGAGATCCCCTTGTCATATCAGATATCAAGAAAGGCAGTGTGGCACATAGGTAAGGAAAATGAATTTTCTGGTTCATTCCAAGGCATTTCTTTTTTTTTTCTCTCTCTTTTTTAAGTAAACTCTATCCCCAACGTGGGGCTCGGACTCATGACCCCAAGATCAAGAGTCACATGCTCTAACGACTAAGGCAGCTGGCTGTAAGGCTTCCTTAATTAAAGTAGAAGTGACCCTTTCCACACCCAAGGTAGACCTTCCTAATGAATCATTTTCCAAACAGCCACTATTAATTGATTATATTCGACATTTCTCATGCAATGACTGTGTAGCTCTCCCACCTTATTTATTTATTTTTGTACCCACTGTAGACAATAATCACCTGAAAATATTTGTTAGGGTCCTTCCCGAATCTATCACAGGCTCTCCTTCGCTGACTATCTTCATTTTCCAGCTAAGAAACTGGAAGTGGTCCTACTTGTGGTCCCAATTATAAAACACCCCACATGGAGATAATAGCTTGTGGGAGAGCTTTGCGAGATGCCCGAATGTCCTCCCTAGCCAAGCCAGATCCCTGAGCCTAGAACAATGTCCTATTTGGCCCGTATACCTTTAAACTCAGGGAGTCTCAAACTTTCAGTGTCACAGATCAAAATATTTTTAAATGTTTGGGAATACTTATGTGAGACTTAACTTTCTATTGTCCAATTAAGACTTAAAAAAAAAAAAAGAAACCCTTCTATTATCACAGTCATTTCATTAAAGAAATACTCTAATGCTCAAAAAGCAGGAAGGACATTGTATGGGTTTAGGTATATCGGGATAGGCTCAGATGCCATGACGGGGAGGCTCATAAACAGACTGGGTCAGACAAGACTGCACTGTATCTCATGTGACAGCTGGGAGGCAGGCAGGCAGTGCAGGACTAGGGCAACAATCCCGTCATCCTCACCAGCTTGCTCCCATCATTGCGGTTGTCTAGCCGTGAAAGGGAAGTGAGAGTGGTGTCGAGGGAGTCTGGGACATGCATCTTCAAGGAGCGACCCAGAAGAAGAGAGAGGAAATTAGACGCAGGAAAGCAGTTAGCAATCTCTGCCACAGACATAATGCATGAAAGATAGTCCTTCCCAAAACATAACCTTCCTTACAAATATGTGTGTGTGTGCATATATGCACAAACACGTATCCATTCTCATTATTTTTCTTATTTCATGATGGACCTTAAATATTTTCAACAGACCTGCAGAGGTCCATGGCCAGTGTGAGACTCTCAGTGGCCACCTCGCAGATAGGTAGCATCAGATTCACCCTTTCTGCCTATGGCAGCCACAGTGTGTTTCCCGGGACAGGTGGAAAGGGCAGGGACACCAAGACTCTGACATCCACTAAGTCTCGCCCACCATCTCTCAGCCCTCTCCTAGTACCTGGAACTGCCCAGGAAGAAAAGGAGTGCACCGATGCGGAGAAGCATGAGGACTCCCAGTGTCTGTAAACCCTGCCCCTTCACCTCCCTTCCTGGGAAAGTTAGAATTCCTGAGGGAAGCTTATATAGCTGTCCTCGACGACTTGAAGAAACCACTTAAAAAAAATGTTTTTAATACTCTGAAATTTGGTGTCATGGCAGCCATCCAAAACAAGACTGGAAAAAAAGGGATTTGTTCATAAAATGCAATTTAAAAATAGCTGGAGGACGTCTTTCCCTCTAAAGACTGCCATTACCGCCACACTCTTCTTAATGCCTCTTAGATGACCAGGGTAAGTGCTCATTCATCATGTGTCGCTGTGCATTTACTAACAGGACTGGCACCCTGGAACTGGGGGATAAATTACTTGCGATAGATAACATCCGGCTGGACAACTGTTCTATGGAAGATGCGGTTCAGATCCTCCAGCAATGTGAAGACTTGGTGAAGCTCAAAATCCGCAAAGATGAAGATAATTCAGGTATTGATAGCCTTCTTAGTTACGACTGACTTCTCTAACTGCCCGTCTGTCACAAAAGATATGACATCTTGATGTTTTACATGCGGCAGCTGGCTAGTGACTTTGCAGCAGTCTTACATAGTTAAAGGGGTCTTTCAATTGTGTGTTAAGAGGGTACTATGAATTTTCAATAGGGGTGCTTTTAAATTGTACAGTTAAGATTTTTATTATACAACATTATTGCAGCTGTATCAAAGCAATGCTTGAAAATGAAAACTAAAGCATCACCCAATACTACCCTAACACAATGGAACTAGTCATTTTCTAGCTGATATTTGTATTACATAATCAGTGTGTGTTACACCTTCATAAGCACATTACCCACTTTTCAAACACTTAATATCTACCATTGTCTGTAATTTACTTATCATTTTTCTCTTCTTACTTAGATGGCTTCCAGTTATTGTAGATAGTACAATCACAGACATCTTTACGTATGGATATCTTTACTCAACTCTTCTTCTTCTTTTGAGTTATTCCCTTAGGAAATAGTTTTAGAAGTAGAACTGCTGAGTAAGAGTAAAAAGGAACTTCTCATGATTCCTGATGAGTCTTGTATCATGTTGTTTTCTTTTTTTTTTTCTTTAGTTATTTTTAATTCTCAAGTTACTTAACATACAGTGTAGTCTTGGCTTCAAGAGTAGGACCCAATTCATCTCTTACATATAACACCCAGTGTTCATCTCAATAAGTACCCTCCTTATTGCCCATCACCCACTTACCCCACCCCACCCCCAACAACCCTCAGTTTGTTCTCTGTATTTAAGAATCTCTTATAAGGGCACCTGGGTGGCTCAGTCAGTTAAGCATCAGACTTCGGCTCAGGTCATGATCTCACAGTTCATGGACTCGAGCTCCACGTCGGGGTCTGTGCTGACAGTTCAGAGCCTGGAGCCTGCTTTGGATTCTGTGTCTCCCTCTCTCACTGCCCCCCCTCTCGCACTCTCTGTCTCCAAAGAATAAAAATAAAAATAAAACACTTAAAAAATTTTTTTTCCATGAGGTAGAGACTTAAAAAAAAGTAAAGAGTCTCTTATGGTTTGCCTCCCTCTCTGTTTCTATCTTATTTTTCCCTTCCTTCCCCTATGATCAGCTGTTAAGTTTCTCAAATTCCACATATGAGTGAAATCATATATCCTTCACTATAGAAAGCTTATGAAAGACATTGAAGAAGACACAAAGAAATGGAAAAATTTTCCATGCTCATGGATTGGAAGTATCCTGTTATTTTCTAAAAGGGCTATATTCATTGGTAGTGTTTCCAGTAATGGAGGAACACAATGGGACAGGGCTTCTCAAACTTTAAGGGCCTCAGAATCACCTGAAGAGCTTGTTAGAACACAGTTCCTGGATATTACACCCAGATGAGGCCCGAGACTCTGCATTTCTAGCAGCCTTCCTACTGTGGTCCAAGGAACACAGTCTGAGCAGTAGTAGAGCGTCTTTTATCTGATTATGATAAGAACCTAGAGCTGATTGAAAAAAGTCCATAATTGAACGACGCAGCTAATGTGGGGAATTAACAGAAAATGATAGCTATGGATAGCATAAACATTTAACTTAAAATTTTACCAATCTCGGGGGTGAAGCCAACTTCTTTGCTATGAATATCATTCTGCTGATCACAGTTACAAGTCTTTTTACTTGTTTGGATTCCTAAACCATACATATAATAGACAGCTCATGATCTCCAGTTTTGTTTTTGTTTTAATATAGTGAAAATTTAAAGAATTTAATCTGAATGTTTACTCCATTTAGATTTTTTTACTTGCCCAATATTTTCAAGTTTTTCTTCTACAGAATTAACAGTAGATTTTTGCCTAACGACCTCCCTTATTGAATCTTTCCAAAGAATTTGATTTTGTTTTCATAGAACCACTGTACTCATGTTTCATAGGTTATGTGAGATTCATCAGATTACATAGTTACAAAAACTAGTAAAACTAACATCAACAAGCTTGGGAATAAACAAAATTGACTGAATTTTTAAGCTTACAACACAATTGTTAGCAGGAACAGAGATTCACAGAGGTACTAGAGAGAGAGACCTATTACACTAGAGCATTCTATGGCATTGTAAGGTACATTTTAGGGGCACCTGGGTGGCTCAGTCTTAAGCCTCCGACTTCAGCTCAGGTCATGATTTTGCAGTCTGTGAGTTCGAGCCCCATGTCAGGCTCTGTGCTGACAGCTCAGAGCCTGGAGCCTGCTTTGGATTCTGTGTCTCCCTCTCTCTCTGCCCTTCTGCCACTCATGCTCTGTCTCTGTCTCTGTCTCTCTCTCTCTCCCTCAAAAAATAAATAAACATTCAAAAAATTCAAAAAAAAAAGAAAGGTACATTTTACAAAGAGGATGGAGAATCAGTTAATCCAGTAATGGTTACAGAGAGAGTGGTTAAGAGAGCTTCGTTCCAACCAAAGACGAGTTATTGTCAGTGCTCTAGAATCTTCTATAATTAAGCCATCTAGATCTAGAGTTTGTGGTCATGTGGTTTTGATTCCTATCCAAAGCTAAAACAAACTGGTAGTTGCATCCATCAGCAGAGCTGGTAAGGATGATTGTATTCAAATATATTTTATAACCAACGTTTAAAATTTTCCACTCATTATTTCTCAAGCAACTGATTTTCTGTACCAACGTTTGCATTCTTCCCTTTACAAGCATGCTTCAGTTGCACTTTCTTTGGGGGATTTATTTCCAAAAAGGATAAAGCCTCAAGCATCAGTCTGGGCTGTGTCCTAGTGAAGAGGCAACACTCTGTGGAGAAACCCATTTTGTATGATTTGCCAAGCTAAGCAGATCTCAGCCACCTTCCTTGCAGAGTAAAAAACCCAAGCCAGAGATGAATATGTATAGTGCTCACAGTTGGCGGTGTTCCCAGTTCCAACGCCAGGCTGTGCAGACATGTCAGGCAGGAAGAGTTCCAGAAACATTAACTGAGCACTTGGAGAGTCAGGTCTTACTTTCAATTGCTTCATTCCTGCAGCTCATCTTTCCCCCCTTTCCCCTTTCACCCCACAATCCCTATGCCTAGTATTATGGTAATTATCATGCTTATTACGTTTTTTTAAATTTTTTTAGGAGGTCGTATTTTTTTTTATTTAATTTTTTAATTGTTTAAATTTATTTTTGAGAGAGATTGAGAGAGAGAGAGAGAGAGAGAGAGAACAAGCAGGGCAGGGACATAGAGAGAGGGAGATGCAGAATCCGAAGCAGGCTCCCTCCGGGCTCTGAGCTGTCAGCACAGAGCCCGACGTGGGGCTCTAACTCGTGAACTGCGAGATCATGACTTGAGCCGAAGTCAGATGCTTAACTGACTGAGCCACCCAGGTGCACCAAGGAGGTCCTATTTTTAAAACTCTAAATCCTTCCGTTGAAAACTGTGCGCCTACCCAAAATAAGACTGTAAGTATAGATGTGAGAGACATATTTACCCAAACCAGATTTTCTCGAATTGGCATATGAAAATATGTACTCATTCAGACATGTTTTTATAACAGACCACTATTTGAAAATTACCATCTGATCATTGATTTGGAAGAATTTAAGTGTTTCTATATCCTCTTCCAACATGAGGATGTAAAGTACTGTATAACTTGAGTAGCTGACTACTCTTATTCAGAACAGAGCAAGGAGTGGGGGAGGAAATGATTCAAAATGAGTTAGTTCAAGGCAGACTCTGTGGTCCTAAAGAGCACAATGCTTTAAGATCAGGCCTGAGTTTAAAGTCCAGTTCCACCACATTTGAGCTATGTGAGTTTGGGCAAGCTACTGAACCAATCTGAGATTCCGCTATATTTTCAGTAATGTACAGACAGCAATACTCGCCTTACGGAGCAGTTGTCACTTAGTAATAGAAATATTTACTGGCACAGTTGGTGTTCAATACATGGGGACTATTTTTATGGCTACTGCTTCCTAAAATGCCTTTCTCCACCTTTGTTCTTATCATTCAGCAAGATTTAAATGAATGGGAAGTAAGCATTAATCATAACAAGTCACTGATTTGGGAAGTTTGACGCTGTGCTTAATCTGAAATTAAACTGGTGATGTGAATTATTACCATCCTTGGTCTCAGTGTTTTAAAATGGCAATATTCAGCATATAGTCTCCACTCCCTAAAATGTTGTTCATATTCATGTTGGACTTTCTGTACTCTGGGAGTCTTCCAGTGCTTTCCTTGACCCTGCCCCCTCAATCCTTGCTGCTCTCATCAATTGCAGAAAGTTTATAACCATACGTGATAGAACTTCTTTTCCTAAGCTAGCAATACTGCAGTTGGGTTTAATAGCTGTGGCTTCAAAATGTGGGCACGTCTTCCCGTTACACTAATTTTATTGCTCTGCCTTGTACCTTACCCAGGGAGATGGTAGAACTACTCTCAAAATTGTTAAAGTCTTTGTTTTCCATTCAATCATGCCATCGGCATGTATTTGATGTGTATGAGGTGTTAGGGTCAGCCAGTTCTTAGATTAAAAAAGACACAATCGGGCCGCCTGGGTGGCTCAGTTGGCTGGGTGTCCAACTTCAGCTCAGGTCATGATCTCACACTTCATGGGTTCGAGCCCCACGTCGGGCTCTGTGCTGACGTCTGGGAGCCTGGAGCCTGCTTCGGATTCTCCCTCTCTCTCTGCCCCTCCCCTGCTCATGCCCTGTCTCTCTCAGTCTCAAAAATAAATAAAACATTAAAAAAAAAAAAAACACACAATCCCTGCCCCCAAATCAGTCACCACCTTATATGAGACACAGAAGAAAATAATTGATAGTATGATGAATGGGCTAGGTGTAAGCACAAAATGTTAAGAGAATATGGAGGCATCCATTTGAGCCTGGGGAGCTCAAGGATTTCTAACCACTTTGGTCTTGAAAGGGTTTGGGAGGTGTTGTTAGAATTAACCAGAAGACAGTGAGCCAAAGCAGGAGATCAGAAAGCATGACACATCCTAGTAACAGATGTAGCCGGTGCACAAATTATGTGTAAGGACTCGGTAGTTGGCAAGTAGAAAGATATACTGAAGCCAGACCATTACAGTCCTAACCCATGTTAAGAAATTCAAACCTTACTCCAGAAGCCAATGGGAGCCATTAAAAGACTTAAAGCAGGGGAGTGAGGCCATAGTATTTGGTCAGTGATGACCCGGTTGCCATTGTTTAGTGAAGAATGGAGCACACTCAAGGGTCTGAATCAACTCTTGTTTCTAGTCCAGCCTCGGGAGCAAGAGAGTGAAATGACTAAGAGCTCTAGGCTAGCTTCACAACTGACAAGCTGGGAAACGGGGAAATTAAATTCTCTGAGCATCCGTTTCTTCATCTGTACATGTCCATTTAATGCCTATTTCACATGGCTGTTTTCAAGGATCCAAGGAGGTGATACATGTAAGCGTGCAGCAGTGATGTGTGGTGCCTACTAGGGCTCAATGAATCCTAACTACCAGCTGCCAGTATTAGGATGCTTTTACGTTAATCTTAGCTCTATTTTACGATGCCCAAATCTTTTGGAACCCTTGGAATTGTAGGGATTTGCCTCCCTCCCTCCCCGCGATGTTCAGTGACCATTCTGCCTTCAGGAGCTTTTGTGTTTGTCATCTTTCATTACCACAGGAGGATAAGCCAAGTAGAGCCAGATGGCTCTTGCCTGGGTCCAAGGCTCCAAAAAAGGGCTGTTACCCAATCCTTAGGTCCCCAAAGATGCAAATAACCCTCTTGAAATAAAATCTATTGTCTTTTTTTGATTGTGTCTAGATCCAATGTAAATGAAGAGAGGGAGAGTGGCTAGCTGAGAAGCAGCCCTGAAGCAAAACAGTTGAGAATTTGGGGACTTGAAGGAAGAAACAGGTGGAGACTTGCAAATGTGTGCCAAATAATTCCTAAGGGCCTGTGTGCTCTCTATTACTGCCTTTGTGCCAATCAAATTTATAGCTGTTAGCGATTTCTCTCTTGATCTGCAGATCAAGAGACCTCTCTTATAATATAGAGCATGTTTTCAGAGACCAGAAATGCAATATTTTACCTCCATGGGCTCTAATTTATATAGAGAAACATTTCCAGGCTACAGTTTGTCCCATCAAAAGCAAATTACCTTTATGCCTTTCCAAACAGAGCCTTGTGCACAGATAGCTTTAGTACCAGTGAAATCTGCCCTTCAAAGATTTGAGCTTTCATTTTTTTTTTCAGTAATTTCCCCTAGCTTTTCTCCCCCTCAAAACTAGACTGAAGTAGCAGAAAGTCCCCATTACAAGCAAGCAAGAATGATCCTTGCTGTGCTAGGAGCGGTGGTTAAGGGGTGGTTTTGGCAAAAGACTGGCTTCAAGAAAGAACCTATAATAGATTTTTAAAAAGGGGGGCGGGGGGGGGTATCTTCCCTTTTTTCATGCTTGATCTCAGAGTGATGGTTTTATTTTTTTAAATATTTATTTATTTGGGGGAGAGTGCAAGCAGGAGAGAGGTAGAGAGAGGGGACAGAGGATCCAAAGTGGGCTCTTCGCTGACAGGCTTACATCAGAGAGTGCAATGTGGGGCTTGAATTCATGACCTGAGCCAAAGTGTGATGCTCAACTGACTAAGCCACCCAGGCGCCCCTCAGAGTAATGGTTCTCAAACTCTAGTCAGAATCACCTAGAAGTCTTATTAAAACACAGATGACTGGGTTCCTCCCCCAGACTTGGGGATTCCTATAGGTCTGAGGTGAAGAGAATGTGTATTTACAACAAGTTCTTAGATAATGCTGAAGTTCCTAGTCCTCAGACTACACTTTGAGAAGCACAGTCACAAAGCGTAATGTATGTATGTATATGTATATGTATATGTATATGTATATGTATATGTATATGTATATATTATATATACATATATAATTATCATAAAAGAAATTCAAATTCTCCTCTCTGACACTGAGCAACTCCTTGGAGCTCCGTTGGTACACTATTTAGTGGCCAGATAAAATGACCACACAAGAGTAGGAAGCTGTAAGGGGTGTTGTTCTAAATGGTTTATTTTCTCAGTCCTGTCCTCCAAGAAACAGCCATACTCCATGAAATGAATTCTGTCGCTTTTAGTTGAAGTGAACTTTGATTGACCTGTACGTTTATGCATTCCAAGGGCTCTCTCCCAAACCCAGGCCCCCCGTTTGGTCACAGAAGCAGCTGCCATTATGGATTCAAGCCGGATAGTGTTCATTTGGTTAAACAGTCAACACTCAAGACGCCCGAAAATAACATTGTAGATAAGTTACGCTGCAATTTTGCATCTGTTCTGTGGTCCCATTAATTTTCTTAACTAGAGCCGAGCAGAACAAACAAGTAGGCCGGCCCCCTTTCATGTCTTTCGCTAATAGTTGTAAACCTTCTGTTGCGATATAAAAGCTTCTTATAATATCATTAACATCTGTTTGGGCTCACTTTGAAACTTACTGGCGATCCTGCATTTTTGTCTTCTCAGAAAGTTTTTGTTCTGGCTAAACACTCCCGTTGCTCCTTTCTAAGCTGGAGCAGCCTCAAGGAGAGAGGGTCTTGGAATGCTTCCACCTCCAAAATGGCCTGAGCATGAATGGTGGTTATCACCCTCCTAAGCTGTAGGACCTTACAACTGCCAGTTGGGCTAAAGCCCGAGAAGACAGATGGAGTGGGAAGTGTAGCCTGAAGCTGACTCAGACACTCTCAGCGCTGTGGAGGGAAGATGCTCTAGGTTTGCTGGTCCCCACGGTGGCAGCCCGGGTCTTACTGTCACTCTTTGAGTGAGCCATAGTTGGGTTTACATCACCTTGCGGAAGAAAACTAGATCTCAGAGCTGCCGGGACAGTGACTCACGAGGCTCTCTTAGAGACTGCGTCCCTCGGAACGGTGACTCGGGCTAACAACATCCGCTTATCCTCTCGCTCATTTGTCTAGCCGTTTACCAAAGTCCCCGGGGTGCCAGACATTGTTCTGGGGATGTGAAGACAACATGTCTATTTTCTTTTTTTTTTTTTAATTTTTTTTTAACGTTTATTTATTTTTGAGACAGAGAGAGACAGAGCATGAACAGGGGAGGGGCAGAGAGAGAGGGAGACACAGAATCTGAAACGGGCACCAGGCTCTGAGCTGTCAGCACAGAGCCCGACGCGGGGCTCGAACTCACAGACTGTGAGATCATGACCTGAGCCGAAGTCGGACGCGTAACCGACTGAGCCACCCAGGCGCCCCAACATGTCTATTTTCAAGGTGATCCTATTCGAATGGCGGAGACAAGTAAAGAAATCATTCAAACATAGAGTGAAAAGTATATACGAGAACATGCATGCATTCTTGATGGGGGCAAATATTGGTTCTCAGGGAGCAAAGAATCTTAGACGTTACATTAGAATGGTTTGTGGCCCTTCAAAGCTCAACCTTACCTGACTGAATCCATTCTTCAGATTTAATTTCTCTTGTTACAGAGAATTTAAATTGAATTGAATGTTTCTCCTTGAGGAGGGGAACAAGAATGAAGAGGAGTTGAGAACACTGGTAGAATACACAGGAGCTATGGGATCCCCTGGAAAAGCTGCTGGCCGCGGCCGGGTAACCAGGAAGGCTTCCTGAAAGATGAGACCCATGAGCCAAGTCTCAAAGGAAGGGTAGAAATTCTCCAGAGAAAGAAAGGCGTTTGTGCGTAGGGAGTAACACATGCCAGGCTGAAGATGTTAGAAAAGCACTTTTCTAACTACGCTTTAAGAAGCCGCGGCTGGTTCAGTGAGGAGAGAAGTTAGGAGATGGGACTGTGGTGGGAGAGGGGGCATGACCCTCTGGGGACTCAGAGGCTCCAGCTCAGCTCATACAAAGTGGTTGTATTTTATTCTCAAAAGAACTGAGGAACTACAGGAAAGCTTCAAGTAAGACAGTAACATATTCAGATTTATGCCTTAAAAATATTCTGGGAAGAAAAGAGGAGGAATTGTCTATTGGCAGCACTGGTGAAAATAGATGTGGGGGAGGGGCAAAGGCAGGAGCCCAACCAGGAAAACAATTTAGGAAGAAACTGTGAAAAAACAGGGCAGAGCTGAGGTGGGGGCCTCTTCTAGAGCGAGTGTCCGTGGGAAGTTCTGGGAACGTCGCCTGGTGGACAGATGGCTCCTAAGGGTCTGGATGAGACAGTGTGTGTGCAGCCACCACCGTCTGTGAAAGTAAGGAAGCCAGACTAATTAAATAGTCGTTTACTCAAGGCATCCATGAGTGTTTTCTAAGGAAATTTCTATCTTTTTTTTTTTTTTAAGTTTGTTTAAGTAACCTCTACACCTGAGGTAGGACTGGAACTCGGGACTCTGAGATCAAGAGTCGCATGCTCCTCCAACTGAGCCACCCAGATGTCCCGATATTTTTACAGTTTTCGGGCGTCTGGGTGGCTCAGTCGGTTAAGCATCCGACTTAGGCTCAGGTCATGATCTCGCGGTTCGTGAGTTCGAGCCCCGCATCCGGCTCTGTGCTGACCGCTGGGAGCCTGGAGCCTGCTTCGGATTCTGTGTCTCCCTCTCTCTCTGCCCCTTCCCCTGCTCCCGCTCTGTCTCTCTCGCTCTGAAAAATAAACATAACAATATTTTTAAATAAATAAATAATAAAAAAACCAATTTAATACGAAAACTTCAAATGTATTTTTTAAATGGAGAAGAATGGTGGCATGGACCATCCAACACCACCAAGCATCAACAACTGTTAACTTAGGATCAATCTTGTTATACAGCTCCACTCTTATCCTAATTTCCCCACTCCACCCACACACTGAATTACATTGAACAAATTCTAGACACCTATCACCCCACCTTATAAACACTATTAATGTATCTATAAATGATATTCTTTTAAAGGATTTCTAAAAGATGTAGCTCCATATCATCAGTTTAAAATATTAGCAATAATTCCTAATATCATCCAATATTCATTCAGTGTGCCATTTCCTTGATTTACGTGTGTGTGTGTGTGTGTGTGTGTGTGTGTGTGTGTATCATTAGTTATGTAGGTAGAGATAGATAGATAAACTGATAGATTGATTTAAAAAAAAAAAAAAAAAACGGGCGCCTAGGTGGCTTGGTCGGTTAAGCGTCCGACTTCGGCTCAGGTCGTGATCTCACGGTCCGTGAGTTCGAGCCCCGCGTCGGGCTCTGTGCTGACAGCTCAGAGCCTGGAGCCCGTTTCAGATTCTGTGTCTCCCTCTCTCTCTGCCCCTCCCCTGTTCATGCTCTGTCCTCTCTCTGTCTCAAAACTAAACATTTACAAAATGTTTTTTTAATAAAAAAACAACAGTTGGTTTTAATTTGGTACAAAAAACCTACTCATTGTTTTTGGTTGAAATGTCTCTTAAATATTCCCTTTCTGGTCTTTGTTCCTGACAATTTACTTAATGAAGAATTCAGAAATAAGCTTCTATTTCTGTCATAATCTAACATAGCCTCACTTCTTCCTGTTTCCATCCCAACGTGACAGATAACAGGAGTGTGTCCTTCCTCACTAAAATACTGCCATTTTTTTAATTGGCATCCCCGTCACAATTTAAACTCATGGAGTGCCTTAAGAATTGATGGCTTGTTATTGTGAGGCCTCAGCTGCCTACTTTAAAAATGTCTCTACATAGGGGCGCCTGGGTGGCTCAGTCGGTTGGGCGGCCGACTTCGGCTCATGTCATGATCTCGCGGTCCGTGAGTTCGAGCCCCACGTCGGGCTTTGTGCTGACATCTCAGAGCCTGGAGCCTGCTTCTGATTCTGTGTCTCCCTCTCTCTCTGACCCTTCTCCGTTCATGCTCTGTCTCTCTCTGTCTCAAAAATAAATAAACGTTAAAAAAAAATTTTTTTAAAAATGTCCCTACATAAAGTGGCCTGTCTTAAACCCATTCGCTCTATTCTGGTGTTATTTTGCCATCTTTGTGATGCAAGTTGCAAAACTGTCAAAAACAAAAAACAAAAAAACAAAAACAACAACAACAACAAAAACCACCCAGGGCACTCACTCTGGATCGCCTAAAGAAGAAGTGAAATAGAGCCAGCTTTTCCACCTTTTCCCAGCTAGTGGGACTGCACCCAAGCCCAGCTTCCTATACACTAGTGGTTATTTTCATCTGGACTGAAGTTTTAACTGAAACTTCCCACAGGTTGCTGGGTTCCGGTACTGGGCAGCTTTCATTTCCCACAACTCCCATTAAGCATCCGTGGCCAAGTCCAGACTATTTGGTGTCCATTGACAAAGCATTGTTCCTGCTTGCCCTATAAGGCAGAACAATAAGGGTCAGGGTCTTTCCACTGGCATAAACACCCGCACTGAATGACCTGTAGAGTGAGTGCCCCGGGGGTGACTAATATTTAATAATGCCAAGGTCTACTAATCAAATGACTCACCTAGAATTCTATCCAGAATATAGTTGATAGCACAGTCTACGAAGTACATGTAATCTATCCAATAATACCCTATTCCTTTATGTCAAAGCCAGCTCTGAAGGATGATGACGTATCATAGTGTCGAAAATTTAGACTTTTGACCTCTGCCTCCACACGGTACTGTATCCTCCTGCTTCCTTCAGCAGCTCCCTAGCACATGATCACCACCTTGTTGGCCACTTGGGTAGAAGCCTGTAAGTAGTTTGTGAGCCGTCAAACTAAAGCTCTTGACACTGGAGGTGGAGGCTTCTTGTCTGCCAGTACAGATTTGAGTGTAATATTGGATATTTTTATATCGTAAGAGGTTGATTTAAGCATTGCCGTGTGTGGTAGACGGTCTTGAATTCTCTGTGCATGGAGCTTATTAGGAGTAGAGTACCGAGGAAGTGGAGGGGATGGGTACATTCCAGAAGTCGCAGTCTATGGCAAGAATGAAGTAAACGCTGGCAGGAGAGAGCATAACACTTCCTACGCTACTCTACAGACCTTTCATTTTATGCTCGCTGTAATTGTTCACTGTACACACAGATAATTGAATCGTTAATTCAGGCTCTTCTTTTCCTCCTTATTTCAGGGTTTCATGTCATAAATGAACAGCTGCTCCTTGCAGAAATGTGACTGTGGTAATGCTTAACTAGGATACAGTCTGATTGTAAAATTGACTGTGTTAAAGTAGCTCCGGGACCATTTCACTGTATCCTTGGGTACAGAAATGAAACAGCTCCTTAGCCATTCGCGGCTCCGGGGCACAAGGAATAGAACGAGAAATGCCCGAGGACTTGAAGCATGTCACAAGCAAAGAAAAACACATTGAAATCTGAGACTGCATATTTGTAACCCTGACACACTGAAAACCCCCAACAATGTTAAAGGCGTCCCGTGACATCTTGCAGGCCAGTGCTGTAGTAAGACCGCATTAACAGAGGATTTCCTTCATACCAATGTTAAATAGTGAAAGTTAGTTCATGACCGTGGCAGCCTGGTATATGCTACCGAAACATGATTTGCATGGCTTTTAATCTCTAGAACAGAGGAGAGAGAACCATTCAAACCACGACTTTAATACCTGTGAATTTATCCGTAGGATTGACGTTTTAAGATACAATCAGTGGAATGACGTGTAAGGGATTTTAGATTTCTAAACCACCTTGTCCGAGCCCCGCTTGGCCATGTATATGCTAACGTTTGCTCCAACCCTGAGTAAAATGTTCTCATATTGGAAGTTAGCTTGCTTGGAAAGGCCTGGAAATAGGAATGGCCTGGCCAGGTCTCTGTCACTGCATGACTCTCTCTCTCCTGCTTCAGTTCCTCCTCAGCCATGTGCTCATGCCTCAGGTATTTGTGGCACACAAGTGCTGGGGAAGCCCTGTACTAGGTATGGACACTGTCCAAAGGGCCTGCGGTGCCAGCTCGGTGGCTCACTCACTGATTTCAAACACAGGTCATTAGGCAGTGAACCCCTTCCCGGACACTAAGGTAACCACATCCCTGTATTAGAATGTGATATATCCTAAGGAGATTCTACTTCCCCAGATAATGATTTCCTGAGACGTAAGGTTTTCACGACGTTTCGAGTTTCTTATTTTGTGTATGAATATATGTGTCTTCTTACTCCGCTTTTTCCAAAGGAACCAATTATGACTCCTTGGCGTTTATTGCAGATGAGCAAGAAAGTTCCGGAGCAATTATTTACACTGTGGAGCTTAAGCGCTATGGGGGGCCCCTTGGCATCACAATTTCAGGAACTGAAGAGCCGTTTGATCCTATAATCATTTCAAGCCTCACTAAAGGGGGATTAGCTGAAAGGTAAAATTTCAAGAAAATGCTACAATTACCTGTGTCTGAGATGGGTTGCTGTCCTCACAAGCCGCATAGAAATATGCTCCCCTCTCCTGGTTGGTTACCTGTTGACTTTTTCAGATCCGCACAAAGAATTGATTTTAGAGCTTGAGAACTCTCAGGCAGAGCTCCGACTTGACTTTGAGGGGCATCTTACAGGCAGTAACAGATATCATGGGCTTAGCCTTGATATTACTCTCCGGAAATGTATACACTTGACCACAGTCAACTGGAGGTGGGTTTATATTGTGTCCATTTTGAGAGGAGACTGAAGTTCAGGGAGGTTAAAAGGCTTGTCCAGTTCAATTCCGCAAACATTTACTGAGGCTCTGTTACCTGACAGGTACTGGGTTTGGCCGCTGTGTTTTCCAGAGAGGATGACCCAGGCTTTGTCTTCAAAGATTTGGGGAAACAAAGTGTAGTGACCCATCTTCATAATGTCTTGTAACTTAGAAGGTCCATCTGTTGTGTTGGCAATGATGCGCACACACACCCAAGCCCCGCTAAACTGCTTTTCTTTCTGAGACGTGATATGGTGCATCTTCCAAACCCCATAACCAGATCTTT
Organism: Acinonyx jubatus; assembly: GCF_027475565.1. Classification (NCBI taxonomy): domain Eukaryota; kingdom Metazoa; phylum Chordata; class Mammalia; order Carnivora; family Felidae; genus Acinonyx; species Acinonyx jubatus. The sequence continues at coordinate 89,709,113 of NC_069387.1, read as the reverse complement.
CCTCTGGTAGGCTTGCTCAGGGAAGCACACACGTCATTCATGCCGACACGAATAATGGTTTGCAGAGTAGAGCTGCAGCACTGCAGAACTTTGGAGCTTCCAGGCACCTTGGAAGTCAGCTCCCCCAACATCTTCATCTGGGAGATGTGGGCACTGAGACAGCTCAGAAAGGTTCACCCTGTAGGAATGTCACAGTCCGGTATTAACAGAGATGCCAATGCTGTGGTATTCTTCAGATATTCTCTTTTCCTAGCTTCCCCTGCTAGAGAGACAGTCCCACATATCTCTGGTAGGGAGACAACAAGAAAAGATTAATATTGATCTGATTCAGCCACCTACCGGTCAAGTGTTCTATGGTTTACAACACAGATCTTTCATAAACTGGAGATCCTTTATGAATGAATTAAGTGATCCTTTTTGTTTCCCCCTAAGAAAAAATTTCCTTGAGAGTAGATGCATCGGTAGACTCGTTAAGCGTGCTCTCATAACCTGTGTGACCGCATGTCACCTCTGTTACCCCAGTTGCTGCTGCCCAGCGCCCCAGAAGCAAGCTGTGGTCAGAACGCTCAGCCTCAAGCAGCCTGTGAGCTGGGCCACTTCCCTCCCTCAGCGTGCTTACAGTGAGCCAGTACAATAAGAGGCTAGCGCTTGGAGAGATCTGAGTGTTTATACCATCCCTGAGCTTGAAAGCTTATGACCCTACTCCTTCCCCACCCAGTGCTTCCAAAGATGGATATGGTGAACATCAGAATTATGAATTCCAACCTGCCTGCTCAAAACTGGGTGAGGACGGAAAGAGAAGAGAAAAGGCCAGAGGTTTATTAGTTCATCGATCAATAAATTTTCTTTATCCATCTTTCAAGCAGCAGGCTGAGCCCTTTACATGAGATTCCCCGTTTAATCCTCAGGGCTCCCCTGAGAGATGATTATCCCCATTTTGCCCCCTGAGACGTGAGGAAACTGACACCCAGAGAGCTTAAATGAAGGTACCCGGGCCACACAACTGGGAAGTTGGATTACAATGTAACATTAATTGATTCCTGAATGGAGCCTTTTCTATCCTTGGAATTACCAACAGAGGGACCCCGATGCACCAGGGTCTGGTGCAGGTCCACCTGTCTGAGCCTCACTTCCGGTGAGCTGCGGGAGTGATTGTGTTCAGTCTTTCAAATCTGTCAAAAGAAGGCATGCCCCATACTAAACATCGCTGCGTTTATTGTCCAACATTGTTTCTTTCCTCGGGATCTTTAAGAGGTTACCAAATGACCCAGCGTTTTTTTGGAATGTAAAAAGCACACAAGTCCGTTCGAAATGCTAATTAAAACAGTTTTTCTGATTTTATTTGAAACCAAAAAGTGATTCCCAGCAGATGCAGTTATCTTGTACCATTGCCCAGGAGAAAGCTAGAAGTGGCTTCTAGAGACCCTTGCCAAATCTTTATTACTATGAATACATAAAGTATGGTGGGGAATTGATACTCAGCTGCACACAGGGATTATTTCTACCTTTCCTATTACCATGTGGTGTTTCAGAACTGGCGCAATCCACATAGGAGACCGAATCCTGGCCATCAACAGCAGCAGCTTGAAAGGGAAGCCTCTGAGTGAGGCCATCCATTTGCTACAGATGGCCGGAGAGACCGTCACCTTGAAGATTAAGAAACAGACAGATGGTGAGTGGGTCGAGAGCCACAGTGAAGGGTTTTCAGTGCATTTCTTTCCCTGCGTGTGTGTGTTTCTAAGGAAATGACTCTCCTGAGGGAGTATGTCAATATCTTTTTATTTAAATGGACGCTTAGACTTCAAACTCCTTCTCTGTCTTTAAAGCCCAGGCAGCATCAAGTCCCAAGAAATTCCCCATCTCTAGCCACCTGAGTGACCTGGGAGATGTGGAGGAGGACCCCTCTCTGGCACAGAAGCCAGGCAAGCTCACTGACACGTACCCCTCCACCGTGCCCAGTGTGGACAGTGCGGTAGACTCGTGGGACGGCTCTGGAATAGATAGCGGCTATGGGAATCAAGGTATGTCCTAGCCTCAGGGAGCAGAGGACTGACTGTTGAAGCCTGTGTGCCTCAAAGACCCACCCTCTGCTTTCTGAAAAGAAACACCTTTATTTATTTTACTTGCGTCTACTTCAGCATAACCAGATTGAACACACTGAATATGGCGGCCTGGCATTTTCTCCTTAACACCCGTAAGTCATGAGCATTTATCAAACACTTGCGAGGCCCTCACCAGATCTACTGATGTCTAACTGTTCAATCCACTTCATACGTAGATTAATATGAAGCAACCCATACAATAAAGCGGTTCACTGAAGGCAGGCCCCATTCTTACTTTTTAAGCAGGCTTTCCACAAAGATGGATTGGGAGCGCTGAAGGTGTGTGCTTCAAGAGATGAGTCAGTGACTTGTGACCCCATTTATTCCTGCCTCCTCCTGACTTTTAATAGAAACTTATCCAGGTTTCCCAAACACTCGCTATTAGAGAGCTGTAACCACGATATATGAAAGTAGAGAGCAGATTTTTCTCCACAAGCATCATCCTCACGTGAAGAAGGGTAACCTCCGTTAAAAGTTAAACCTCACTGACACTGTGAACGTACAAAAAGTGTTAGGCTGAATGCGGACTATAAACTAAAAGCTTCTTGTCTCTTCCCTTCGACTCTTTCCTTCAAATGATACACAGCATCAAAAGAGAAATGTGCCAAAACTTCTTTGTATTTCTCCCACATGGGATTGAGACGTGATTGCCCCCATCTGGATCTCTGGTGAAAATGCCCCTCGAGGAAAGGATGTTCCAGATTGCCCCTGTGGTGCCTAGAGAATATTTGAATTGCAGGTTAAGCCACATCTGCTCAACTACCTAAAGGTGGACAGACTGGCCACCAGCGGGGACTGGGGTGTCCTGGCCATGTTCACATGTGCTGAAAGCTGTAGGTGGGACACTGGCCACACAGAGGAGTTGGTTTGAAAGCAAGATACAACAGATACACTTTAAAGACCATGGCGGAAGGCCTCACAAATGCTCCTAATCTCTTAGACCTTGCAATTTCATTTCCGGGACTCTGTCCTAAGGAAATAATTTTACCAGAGTCAGAGATACAAAGACATTGCTTTAGGCACTGTTTGCAATGTGTAAATATTAGTGAAACAAAAATGTCAACGGACAGGGAATTAAATAAATGTTTGGTGTATCTATTCCAAACAAAAACTAAAGCTAAAACTTCACCTTCTCTTTTTTGCCTTGTATAAATTCCAGCCTTCACATCCCTTTTCTGCTCTGATTTAACTCCGTCAGAGAATAAAACACATAAACCAAGAGTCTGGAGCCCCACACTCATTTGGGTGTGGGAGTTGGTTTGTAACTTATTTAGCTACTTTTTAGGAGACTGTATCCAGTTTGCTCTCTTCCTGGTTCTGCTAGTTTTCTCCCCTCAAGTCCCGTGAAGAGTAGAGGACAAGGAAAAGGAATGATATTTCAAAAGTTCTCAAGTTGTCACTTGTCAGAGAGGATACTGGAGTTTGGTGGAGAAAATATTCTGAAGACCCAAAATAGAATTGGAGCTTTTATGTATCTGCCAATTAATTTTTCCACGTCATAATTGCTTGTGACGGCTTAGCTATCCCATCAAATAACTGCTCTTCTCATTGCCTGTGAGTTGATGAGTCACCAGAGGTCTCAGATAAAGGGCAGAAGTCAAATTCTCTCAGCGTAGACTCTGAGGTTTATTTATTAATGTGCTTGCTTCTTTATTGTTTGTTAATGTGGAGACTTTCATGTTACACAGATTGTTTGTAAGGATGTTCTTTATTTTAATGATGTCCACCCATAAGGTAACGTGTAAGAACTTAGCTACTCTCAGGGCCACCTGGCTGGCTCAGTCAGCGGACCGAGCGACTCTTGATCTTGGGGTCATGAGTTCGAGCCCCACTTTGGGTGTAGAGATTACTTAAAATGAATAAACAAATTTTAAAACTTAAAAAAAATTAAAAGAGAAAGAACTTAGGTACTCTGCCCCTTTATACCATAGGATGAGGACTGTGATTAGCATACTAAATATAGGGCCTTTCCCAAAATAATAAAAAATGAAGAACCACTTATTATTCATGAAGCTTTTGGAAATGTGAATTCCTAGATGGAGAATTGTGATCATAATAATATTAAATTTGACATTAGTAAGTTAGAAACCTTTATGAGGTTAGAGAGATGATGAAAACATAGTAACACCTTATATTTGTGAAACTCTAATCTCAGTTCTCATAAGGAACATGAAGTTCCTCAGCGTGAGGGGAGAATTTAGGAGGCAGCTCCCCCACATCCTCGCCGGGAGCTCTGATGGCCCGAAGTTCTCACTCGTACGGAGCTGAAATGTGTCTGCCCGTGGCCCCTGCCTGTCGGTCTTAGTTGTGCCCTCCAGGTCATTCAGAACTAGACTGAAGTGTCTTCTACTCAACAGCCCTTCAGATACTCCAAGTCAGCCATCGTGCCTCTTTGGAGTCTTTCCTCCTCCAAGCAAAATCGCCCCAGGTCCTTAACTGTTCCTCGCATAAAACTTACTTTTGAGTGTCTTTATCATCCTGAGGGCCTCTCTTCTGAGTATGTTCAAGTTTAACTTTATACTCCTTGAAGTCTCTCTCTCAGAAAGGAAGGTTATACAACAGCCTGACAGTCCAGAGCAACTCAAGCCTGTCACCTTCATCACTGAAAATTTTAGAGCCTGTGAACACAGCCTGTCTTACCTCAGCGTAAGAATTTTGGTGGTCAGATCCTGTCTGTCACTCATTTTGAGCTGATTGTTTACCAAGATCTCAAAGTATGTTTTTTTGTTCCTTTTCCTTGTGTTATTAGGTTAAACCCAGTCTCTCCAGATTGTGCTTGTGCAGTTGGCTTTTTTTAAAAGTAAGGCATAGAACCATACTTCCTTTTCCCTGGTAAATACTATGTTGTGAGATACAGATGATCTTCAACGTGCCCTTCCAGACTCTCAGCAGACCTTCTAACATATCCCGGGAAGACGTTGCACATTCTGACTGTACCCTGCAGTCCACAATAGCTGTCCCATTCCCAATAAGATGTCACACCTCCATGATGCACATCCTCCTCCTTGGGGCCAATGTCTCTGCAGCCACATTCCTTACTGTTCTCTGCTTCTTCTCCAAAGTGTGAAACTTGTCCCTTTCATTCATTCAACAAATATGTAATGGCTGGCACACTAAAAGGCCAGCATACATGGATACACATGATGGGCCAGAGAGTTGGGGTCCCTATTCTCATGGAAGGGGTAATGCACTTGAAGGGCCAATTAACAAGCTCCTACGGTGCAAAGTATTAATTAACACAGAAAGAAGTAGGATGGAGTCATCAAAGCTGTGGGGAAAGGAGTGTGTTTAAAGAAGTCTTGGGGCGCCTGGGTGGCTTAGTTGGTTAAATGTCCAGCTTCGGCTCAGGTCATGATCTCGCAGTCTGTGAGTTTGAGCCCCGCGTCGGGCTCTGTGCTGACAGCTCAGAGCCTGGAGCCTGCTTCGGATTCTGTGTCTCCCTCTCTCTCTCTGCCCTTCCCCTGCTTGCACTCTCTCTCTCTCTTTCTCTCTCTCTCTCAAAAATAAACATTAAAAAAAATTTTTTTTAAAGAAGTCTTACAATGGGATGACTCTCAATTCTATTGTGCAACTCTAGGATGCAGACTTTTTCTAGTCTGCCTCTGGGTCAGCTTCTTCTATTTCCCATTCTCTTGACCCTTATGTTCATACCCTCCTGCCTTATCGAAATCTTATGCTTTGGCCCCCTTGTCTTATTTATGCCTCTAACTCAAAAAACCGTTTCCTTGGATTTAGCAAAGGATGGACTGACAAATTGCTTGTACCTGGGCTCTCATTCTCCTGGATGGCGTAGCTCTTTTGTTGTCTGTAATTCTTGACTCTCAACTCAGATAGCTTTGTTTCTGTCTTATCCTACCCTAATCTTTAGATATTTCTTTCTTTTGAGTTCATCTTTTTCAGCTTTATTGAGATATAATTGACAAATAAAATTGTATATATTTAAAGTATACAATGTGATGATTTTGATGTACAAACATATTGTGAAATGGTTACTGTCAAGTTGATTGACACATCCATCATCTTACGTTGTTACCATTTGTGTGTGTGTGTGTGTGCCTGTGTGTGTGTGTGTGTGTGTGTGTGTGTGTGAGAATGCTTAAGGTCTACTTTCTTAGCATATTTCAAGCATACAATATTTTTAACTGTAGTCACCATACTGTAAATGGTGTAAAGTTAATCAAACTCTGTAAATCTCCAGAACTTATCATGTTTCCATTTCTCCCACTCCCCGGCCCCTGGCAAGCACATTCTACTGTCTGTTTCTATGAGTTTGACGTTTTGTTTTGTTTTGTTTTTAATTTAGGCTTTACATATAAGTGAGCTAGTAGTATTTGTTTTCTCGCTCACTTATTTTATTTAGCATAATATACTCCAGATTCATCCATATTGTTGCAAATAGGATTTCCTTCATTTTTATGGGTGAATAATTTTCTGTTGTGTACATACATTACATTTCTTTATTCATTCATCTGTCAGTGGACACTTAGGTTGTTTCTGTATCTTGACTATTGTGGATAATGCTGTTATTATATTCTATCTCTTCAAGATACCTACTATATTTCCTCCTGGATATATACCCAGATGTGGGATTGGTGGATCCATTTTGAGGTCATTTGTATCATTTGTATTTTCTCAGAAAAAAAAAGTCTGTTTCACACAGGTTTTTAAATGTATTTGTGTACAATTAAGGAATTTCTTGTTTGATTCTTTTTATTTTCTTGGTTTCTGTAATTATTTCCCCAATATTGTCCCATATTTGGTATATTTGTGTTTTTATTCTTTTTTCCCATGAGCATGCTGGTAATGATTTATTTTTATTTAGTAGTTTTCTGAAGAACTGACTCTTGCATTTATTTATTAGTTCTGTTCTTATTTTTTAAAATACATTTTTGCTTTGAGTTTGATTAACTTTACTCCATTCTTCTTAGGTTTTCTGTTTATGACTAGAATTGGGTACCTGATTCGTTTATTTCCATGCTTCCTTCTACTTTTCATAAAGATATTGATGACCGAGAAGAGACATCAACATTATGAAGGTGTTGAATCACTATGTCATACACGTGAAACTACGAGTACACTGTAGGTTAACTAAGTGGAATTTAAATAAAAACTTAAAAAAAAGAGAGAGACGCCAACAGGTACAGTCAGAGAGCCCAAGCTCCCTTTAATATAGTTAGGGAACACAACATAGTACATAAAGAGAGTAGCCAGGGCAGAAGACTGAGAGTATTCTCCCCATTGGGAGGGCTTTTCTTTCTCTCTTCTATATCTCTTCTGACCTCTACAAGCTCATGTTTTATCTCCTTCTATCATGTGGCCTTGCCCAATTTTCCTTGAGTTCTTCTATCTGTGCTTTGACCTCTTGCTTTATAGAGGTGGTGGTTTCAGTGTGCATCTTTTAAATATCGTGATGATGTATTTGGTCATACGTATCATTTGCTCCATGGCAGCCTTGTACTCATGAGTATCCTTCATCTGCTATTGCTTTGTCTTTCTGTTTCTTCTCCCCCTTGTTTTTTTTAAAATATTAACTTGGTATACATCTTATGACAGTTCCTTTTTAATTATTGCTCATCTGTGGATGAGATGACTTCTTTCTAAGTTGGAAGTTTGAAAGAGGGTCTCTTTCAAAGAAGAGCCCAAGTTGTGCTCCAGGCTAGGAAAAATGACCCCCCCCCCCCCCCCCCGTTCACAGTGACCTGTGATGAGTGCCTTCTTCCCCAGCCCACAGAGATGGCAACCGTAGGCTGCCAGCAGTGTGGAATTCCTTCCTGCTCGCCTGATAGACTGCTTCCTGCAGGTGGTGGCCTATCTGTAGGTGTGGTCCTTCAGCCCACCTCCCTGGCTTGCCCTGGTGCCAGACTGGGTCCAGGGCACTTCCTGCCACCAGCATGTGCAATCCATTCTAGTCTTCCAAACAAAGGACTGTTGTTTTGCTTTATGCCATGGCCCCTGCTTTGGAAGCGTGGGCCCTCTCCGAAATCGCTGGCCATAGGTGTCTCCTCATGGCTCCTTAATACCGCTTCTCACTCCCTGTTTGACGCAGGGAATTTGGTAACTTTTTCCGTGTATTTATGGTTTGAGATTCTAGTTTTGCTCAAGATGAAGTTTATGTTGTTTGTCAACCCTTTTTGTCTTGAGATGATTTCTGGAAAAGGTAGAGAACTATTTTGCTCTGCCATTTTAAGACCACATTCTCATCTAAACACCTTGAATATTTCTTGGCTAGAACAATTACAAGTAGTTACACAAATGTATGATTTGATTTTCTCATTCTTAACGAAACTCGATTTTTATGAAACAAATTTTGGCAGGGAATTATCTGGCTCACTTGACTATCCTAAAATTGGCTTCCGAAAATGAAAGTAACGGCAGGAGCTACAGCCCCCAAATTGCACAGTTGAAGACTGCATTTCAAAACCATTCTCTGATTTCAAATTTTATGAATATGAACCAACATTGTTGAGTTCGCTTTTTAAAATTAATACTCAGTGTGAATTAAGAACTATAAATGTAACATATTAATCTGCACAGTATTGTGGTACTGAAAACCAAATAGTACAATATTGGAGTATCAGAATTTTACAGGTATCTGAAGTGTAGTTACCTTAAAAATAAAAATCATTACACCAAGATTGCCAACATTTGTACAGACCTATTTTCCATTACACTAATGAATAAAACTAAACATTACTCTCAGTGAAAGGAATCTAGACTGAATTTTTTTCACGTTTATTTATTTTGAGAGAGAGAGAGAGTGTGTGCATGCACACAAGCAGAGGAGGGGCAGAGAGAGAAGGAGAGAGGGAGATTCCCAAGCAGGCCTCGCACTGTCGGCGCAGAACCTGACGTGGGACTCGAACCCACGGACTGCAAGAGCCAAAACCAAGGGCCAGACGCTTACCTGACTGAGTCATCCAGGTGCCCCTAGACTGGATTTTATACCTTGTATCAGTTTGCCTGGGCTGCTATAACAAAATACCACCGACTGGGGAGCTTAAACAATAGAAATTCATTTTCCAGTGTTCAGGAGGCTAGAAATCCGAGATCAAGGTGCCAGGTTTGGTTTCTCCCCGTCTCTTTCCTCGGTTTGCAAATGGTTGTCTTCTCACCGTGTCTTCACATGGCCTTTCTTATGTGTGAGCTCATCCTTGGTATCTCTTGTGTGTGTGTAAATAGTCTCTTATAAGGACTCCAATCAGAGTAAACTATGGCCTCACCTTTTGACTTCACTTAACCCGAATTACCTCTTTACAGATCTTTAAATGCAATCCCATTGATGGCGAGGGCATCAACATACGAATTTAGGTGCAAATACAAGTCAGTCCATAACATACCTCGCGTTATGTTATCAAGGATAAGACCAGATACTGAAACGTAGATGGGAAAGAAGGAAAGAAGGAAGGAGGAAGGGAGAGAGAGGAAAAAAGAAAGAAAGTTTTCCAATTCTAAATAAAAAGAGTAATGACTTAGGAAATGCATTTTTTAAAAATTACATCTGTCTTTCCATGGATTTCTCAATTTTGAATTTAAAATCTAGTTTCCAATATCATACCTGCTTGTTAATTTTATGTGCTCACACCATCATTCAATAAAAACAAAATCTAATTGTATTTCTGGCCGTTGATTTTTCTTACACCTGGGCTGCCTCGCTGATTCCGTTCCTCCTGTGGCGTTTAAGTCTGACTCCCCTTGTAAAGGGATGTTCCTCAGGGCTGCTAACTTGTCGACTATGGCAACCAGCCTGTCTTTATTTAAGCTTAATTTCCGTCAGATATTCCCTATGTTCAATTATGCTCCCATCCTCCACCTGCATTCGTTAGGGATCGAGTTCACCTACATATGAGAGAAAACACAAAGGACGGCGTTTAAGCAAGTGAGTTATTTTTCTCCCGCTGTAGTAGAGCCTGGAGGAGGCAGGTAGCCCCGCGGCGTCGTGGACCAGCATCTTCTACTTCGTCCCTGCTTCGCATGTCTCCTGTCTCTCCATTCATTGCCTTTTCTTATAAAACCTTCATCACGCCTGAACTATTTACCTCTTCACCGGCTCCTTACTTTGAGTATATTACCATCAATGATCCTTAAGAAACAAACAAACAAACAAAAAAACCTAAATCTAACCTTGCCCCTCCCTTAAAAACAAAATAACAAAAGCCCTCTTGGTGGTTTTCTGTTGTTATAGGATAACACGGAAGGTCCTTAGCTTAAAGCACAGAGCTCTTTGTAATGTAGGTACAACTGCCTCATCAACCTATCTCCTGACTTTTCCCTGCAGGACCTTTAGCCCTATACATCCTGAACTTCTTTCTCACTCTTCTCCAAGCAAGCTTTGCTCTTTAGTACTTTATAGCACTAGGTATTTTGATCCGTTAATCAATCCCTGCCTTGATCCATTCTAAATCAGTGGAGAAGTAGAAATGGGGGGGCACTTGGGTGGCTCAGTCTCAGCTCAGGTCATGATCTCACAGTTCATGAGTTCGAGTCCCTCATTGGACTCAACTGTTGTCAGTGCAGAGCCCCGTTTGGATCTTCTGTCTCTCTCTCCCTGCCCCTCCCCCGCTTATGCATGCTCACTTGCTCGCTCTCTAAAAAAAAAGTAGAAATGGAGTCAGCTATGGATTAAAAATTAACTATTTTTGGTTTTTTGGAGAGGAGGCATTTTGTTTTGTTTTGTTTTGTTTTGCTAGAAAAGCTGAGTTGAACATTTAGCCAGAGAATCAAGATTGTTATTTCCCAGGTGCCTGGGTGGCTCAGTCGGTTGAGCATCTGACTTTGGCTTAGGTCATGATGTCACAACTCAGCTCCTGAGTTCCAGCCCTGCATTGGGCTCTGTGCTGACAACTCAGAGCCTGGAGCCTGCTTCGAATTCTGTGTCTCCCTCTCTCTTTGCCTCTCCCCTGCTCGTGCTCTGTATGTCTCTCTCAAAAATGAATAAACATCAAAAAAAATTTTTTTAATATTGTTATATCCCTACCCCTAACCCAAGTCTAGATGTTGGGACATAAATGAGGGGGAAGTCAGACCAGCAAAGCAAACTGTTGGATTTGATTTAGCTAAATAGAACTGAATGCCTAACATTACAGTGGCTTAAATCATTTTTTTTTTTTAAGTAGGCATTTCAGAGCTGGTGTATAATTCTACAGTGTTGTCAAGGAACCACACTCTTAAATATTTCTTCTCTATTGTGCTTAGCCCTTGGCTTCCGTCTTTGGGTTTACCACATGATCCAAGGTGGTTACCAGGGTGCCAGCTATTTCATCTACATTCCAGGCAGCAGGGGAGTGTTGTAAAGAGCCTTTCTGGAAGTTCTATTTACATGTCATCGGCCAGAGCGTTTTACATAGTTTCCGTAGTCAACACTTAACATCAAGGGAGACCCAGGAAATACAGTCTTATCCTGAGCACTAATATGCCCACCCCCAAAACTGGTATTCTGGTAAAAGGATAAAGAGAAGAATGGATGTTTGGATAGGCAGCTGGTAGCCTGCCACAGTCCGCTCACTGCACAGTCTTGGCCTTGCTGTCCCTTGGGAGCTCATTGAGCCCCAACAGTGGGACGCAGTTGTGCTTGCCTTACAGCACAGCAGCAGTGGGAGAGAATGAGTCCAGAGGGAGCCAAGAAGAGACCGAGGGTCTCAACAACCCCCTGTTTTCTTCCGGAACTCGACAGTTAGGTAACTCATTGCTCTTCCTGTGGGGAGGCATAAGCCCAGATGGTAAGAGGGACCAGAGTGTTTCTGGAACACTGTTCCCTCCTTCAGAACCCCGCTGATGGAACATGAGGACAGTGCTCACCACGACTGCATGTTTACCAGCCTCTCCTGTGAGGCCTGCACCGTCTTGCCCAACACTTCGACAAGGAAATGCCACCTCACCCTCTAGCTCTAAGCGTAGAGGGCACCTTCCCTTTGCACCTTTCGTGACCCACATCCTGACCCCCAAGCAGGTCTTGGTTCTTGCACATCAGCGTGTTCAGACTAAAAGGACAGCACTCCTCAGATGCAGTTGGAACTGTCCCTTTCTATGCCTGTTTCTCCTCCTCTCTGTTCCAGACAATGCGAAAGTGTGCAGTGTTTGAGGATAGGAACGTAGCACTGTTATCTTTGCATTTCAGCTCCTCACATGTTACCGGACACTGAAGAAGCACCAAATGTTCACTCAGTGGTGCAGAAGCTTTCCTCCTCTCCTGCTCTCCCGGTTTCAGAGATCTTGAGAAGTTGAATGGCTTAGCACGTAGTAAAAGTAATGCGCATCTGTACTTATTAAACCCTCATTATGTTTGAGAGTCTGTGTGTATTATTCTCAGCCCTCTTATCAACCTGGTGAGGCACGTGCATATCATTATCCCTATTTTACCCTGAGAAGAGTTGGCCAAGGTTACAGATCAAGGAAGTGGTGAAGCTGGGATTTGAACCTAGATCTCTTTCTGAGTCCCTGTGCCAGCACAGTGTGGTCCAGACCCAGTTCTTTTGAGTCTATGCCTAACCCAAAGATACTTGAATTTTATCCCCTCTTCCTGCCCTGCTTTGTTGTAATGCAATAATCTTTTAATGCTGCTTATTAAGACAGGGCATCCTTGGTGTAGACAGACATGCTTCTCAAAAGAGGCATTTCCCCAGTAAGGAACAATGCTGCACCTCTGCTCAAGGCCTGCCTGCATCTGGCCCAAGTCACCAAGAACTACTTACAGACAACATTTGGAAGGAAAATCAGACAGTTAATCTGTCCAGTTTAAAACCTGCTGGAATTTGGGGCATCTGGGTGGCTCAGTCGGTTAAGCGTGCAACTCTTGATGTCGGTCGGCTCGGGTCATGAGCTCACGGTTCATGGGATCAAGCCCCATGTCGGGTTCTGCACTGACAGCATGAAGCCGGCTTGGGATTTGGCTGTTAACAGGTTTACAGCTAATTAAGGCCAGGGAGGTGCAGGCTCCCCCTAGTTCTTTTTGTATCACAAAAAGTGAGACTTCACATGTTTAGGGAGTTGGTTTATCTCGTTGGGAAGGAGAAAATGGATAGCCTGTCACAGGGATCCAGGAGAAATGCACAGAGTCACTGCCCTTCAAGAAGAGATTCATGTGTGTTCCCGTAATTCACCACTTTTGACAGAAGGCAGTGCATCCGTCACACAAAATTTCTTCCCAAACGGCTAGCCACATTTCTGTAGTTACCCAAGAAGAAAATGAGATATTGAACTGTAAATATTTGCTCTGCACCGTGGACTCCTAATGCTTGATATCCTAAAGCAGAAGGTTCATAGAAGGTTCTTGCAGCCTTGGGCGTTCCCCTGCATTCTTGAGATCAAATCCTTTTGATCAGAGCGTTATCCTTTGGGACATCCTTCTCCCCCTGCCCTCTCCTAGTAAGGATGGCATTATAGGCTCCAGCAGGTTGAGGGACAGTGAGTTAAGACGAGCAGGGATGGCATGCAGACAGTCATGTGATCCCGTCATTTCATTGTATGTGAGAATGGGGGCCTCAGCCTGTTTACTGTAGTAACTGTTTTTAAATGCAGTCAGAAATACGTATTACATTGCAACCCAGTATATACATGTAAACACCTACAGAGAGATACACGCATGCACACACATAGCGGGTCCCAACCTGAAATGGTGGGTGAAGCCGTGCATCATGATCACAGCACAAGCTCGAAAGTCTGAGCTGCCAACAAGCCCTTGCTCTCCTCTTTAAACCTCCCGAAAGAATTTTGAAAAACCGCATACCCCATCACAATTTAAAGTTGTCATCTAATGTTTTTTCTCCCCAAATTTAAATACTTGCAAAGACCACAACTTCCAGTCTGCCATTAGTATGCCTTAAATATAGTTTTGTCAAACTCTGGAGCCATGGATTTGGCTCAAATTTATGGAAGAGGTCCATTGTATAACCCAACGGCCAAAGCCATTCCTCCCTGCCTCGCCTATCAAGCTAATCAGACTTAACTCCCTGTCAGAAGTGAAGTCAGTCTTCATTTTGCAATTCAAATAAAATAATAATGTGCCCACCTCCCAACCGACAACTGTTTTGAATGCTAACTCTGAGACGCAGAGAGACAGGTGAATGAGAGAGGGGGGAAAGCCTTGCCAGGAGTCCGTGCCTGGTTGAAATAAGGCACTATTCCCGAGAGACCTTCTCTCAGGAGCAAGGCTTTCCCAAATTATCCCTTGATTTAATGACTGGGGGTTTTTGCAGCCCAGGGCCAATCTCCTGCAAAGGTTTGAGATGGATAAGACGTGTATCTTTCATTGGTAAAGTGGCAGAAGACCAACTGTGACGGTGGACGTGAGAAGGGAGAATCAACAGATCTCAGATCTCTGGTCCTTTTCAGTAGGGTCAGTGTGGGGAAGACGTGCTTAACGGTTTGTGAGTTCGAGCCCTGCATTCAGGCCCACTGCTGTCAGCATAGAGCCCACTTTAGATTCTCTGTCTCTTTCTCTCTCTCTCTCTGTCTGTCTCTCTCTCAAAATAAATAAACTTTAAAAAAAATAAATAAATGCGGAACTGATTCTTCTAAGGTTATGACTGGAACCCCCAGGAGAGTTCACAGATACCCCTAGGTACTTGAGCCACTGTTCTAAGCCCTTAGTACCCTCATATGTAAAGTGCACACGGTAAAAGTACCTACGTTCAAAGATGGTTCTGGAGAATGAATGAGGTCATTTAACAAGTCATTTCTCATCGGACCAAGTCATCCCTGACATGAGTGGGTCCTGGCCCCACCTAGCCAACTCCGTCCACACTCGGCAACCAGCAGCCTCTCGGCCGCCCTTTGGGCCCGGAACCCCCATCTGGTGGCAAATTTCAATCGTAAAAGGACAGACTTGGATAAGAAGCTCTCACAAACCCTGGAAGTGACCACAGGTTTGCCTGGGCAGGAAATCTAGGTGCCTCACTTTCTAGAACTTGCTCTAGAGAGGGTTGGATACAGGTCTGGTGGGCACCTCCCCCTGGTCCAGTTGATTTCCTGCCCAGACAGAACAGGGCAGGAGCCCTCATAAAAACAGGTCCAGCACCGTGGGCCTGCCTGCTTAGATCTGAAGGTCTTACCTCAGGGCTGTTGGAATCAGTTGACATATAATGTGCGAATGTGTTTCAAATATAAGACCTGGGGATTATCTTGATGGCCTTCAGAATCCCGAATTCAGTTGAGGTCAGCTGCCTTTTTTTTTAATTTTTTTTTTTTAATGTTTATTTTTGAGACAGAGAGAGACAGAGCATGAACGGGGGAGGGTCAGAGAGAGAGGGAGACACAGAATCCGAAGCAGGCTCCAGGCTCTGAGCTGTCAGCACAGAGCCCGACGCATGGCTCGAACCCACAGACCGTGAGATCATGACCTGAGCTGAAGTCAGACGCTTAACCGACTGAGCCACCCAGGCGCCCCTAAGGTCAGCTGCCTTAAACAAACTAATGGGAACCGCAGAAAAAGGCAAGTTCCCGAACAGATCTCCCGAATCTTTCTCAGAAACAGAAGATGACACTTTGTTTTTGTTCCAGGCTCTGGCTTTCAGGCGTCAGGCTACAGTTTCAACACTTACGAGTGGAGGGGTCCGAAACAGAGAGGTAGCCTGTCCCCAGTCACGAAGCCACGAAGCCAGACCTACCCAGACGTGGGGCTGAGTAATGAAGACTGGGACCGGTCCACAGTCAGTGGGTAAGGTTTTCGTCAACTGCTGCTTTGTGGCCGTTAGCCCAGATCCGAATCGCTCCACTTCCGATGGCACATACGGCTAGCGTGGGAAGGAGCCAGTGTCATCATGCCGGCCCCATGGCAGGGCTCAGAGACCTGTGCCTGCCCGGCTGGATCCCGGGACCACCCCACGGCCGGACAAGAGCTCATTTTCCCCCTGATAAAAACAATAGCATGTGGGAAAAACTACATCTGTAAACCCTGTCCTCACTCTCTGACTAGTCTCCTCTCCTTACATTTAAAAGGTTGCTTCACCAAAGCATAAGAGACTCTTCAAAAACTGAGAACAAACTGAGGGTTGATGGGGGATGGGAGGGCGGGGAGGGTAGGTGATGGGTATTGAAGAGGGCATCTTTTGGGATGAGCACTGGGTGTTGTATGGAAACCAATTTGAGAATTTCATATATTTAAAAAAAACTCTAATAAATACATAAATAAATAAAAGGTTGCTTCATGTCAGCTTAGGTTAAAAAAAAAAAAAGGTACATCGAGGATCCCATAGTTTGAATTGAGATGTATTTTAGCATTTTGTTCCTTACCAAAGTATTTAAAATTTTTTTTAACCTTTATTTATTTTTGAGACAGAGAGAGACAGAGCATTTTAAGGAAATTCACAAAAACCGATAGCACGTGAATGATCTCCACTGACATTTATAAGTGGCAAAACATGTTTCTCTTAAAGGGAAGCTTGATTTCCCTTGCACTAGACAGATCAGTTGAAAGATAGGCCCACACGGTGCCATGTTGATGCAATTCACCCTGCAGGAGCCACGAACGCCCTAAAATTCAGTTAACAGGACCGTGGTCCTTCCCTCCCTCCATTCTCTGAGATACTCTGCATTTCCTAGAGCACCCTCACTTGGTGGTTACAGTTGGAAGAAAGCCAGATCCCCAAACAGAATCTCCATTTTTTTTACACGTGGGATGAAAGAGAGAGATTCCGAATGATGCCTCGGCGAGTTGTCAACCCAGACTGTGCTTTCTGACGACAGTTTTACAGGGGCTCCCGACAGTACGGAGGCTGAACAAGAGGAGAACTTCTGGTCCCAAGCGCTGGAGGACTTGGAAACCTGTGGACAGTCGGGAATTCTGAGAGAACTCGAGGTAGCCTCGGTCCTGCTACTTGTATTGTTTCTACATTCATTTTCTTTTTTTTTTTTTTTTGGTCCTTTTGAGTTTGCATTTATCACATCAGTTCATTTAAAAGCTTTAACCCCTTTCCACAGGAGAAAGCTGACAGGCGTGTGTCTTTGAGAAACATGACTCTCTTGGTAGCTACCCTTTATGTTTATATTTTTGCTTGTGAAGCTGCCTTCCCTGCCCCCTTGCCTCCTGGACAGCAATTTGATTTTATTCAGTGCAGTTGAAAGTATTTATTTCCCCATTTCCACCCCCACCCCGAGCTTTCTGACTTGTGGCTTCTGCCATTGCTCCCTGCTAACCCTGACTGTACCTGTTTGCCACCGAATCGCTGGGGAGGGAGCTAAGCCCCCCAGCAGTGGCGCATCTCACTCTCTGAGTTGCTTTAGAAAGGTTTCTTTGGCATGTTTTCATTTGTACCTGGTATAGCAATTGATTTGATCGTGAAGAGGAACATAAGAGGAAATTTTATTTTATTTTATTTCATTTTGCCCTGGAAGTAGATGACAAATGCAGCTGGTGAAAATGGCCAGTCTGTGTGAAAAAAGCAGCCAAAATATTACACAGTACTTTGCTGTTAATTGCAAATCCTGATTCCGTATCGACTTAGTGTGAATTCTAGGAGTTGTGGCAAGATGGAACACAATAGCTGGACTCCCGGTGAGTTCTTTAATCAAAGCCATGAATTTGCTGACGATATTCACCCTGTGGTCTAGGAGGTCCTGGACTGTTTCCTTTTATGTTCTTTTTAAATTTTCTGAGCTGTAAAAAGTAAAGTGGCAAAAGTCTCATTTTTATTTTGACGTCATCTGAGGTCCCCAAGTCCCATAAGGAATGTGAATGGCATAACTGGGTGAAACTGCAATTCTAAAACGAATACTCATCTTTATATTGTTTTGCTTCTCGGTTGCATGTGTGGATATTTTCATGTGATTCTAATGTTTGTGAATCTGCAAAGAGAATTATAAAGAAAAATAGTAGTTTGAATTTATAAATATAGTATTACCTGGCATGAATTGAAACTTCAGAGCACAGTTAAAGGGCCTGGAGGTGGATAATACTATGAAACTTAAATAAATTAAGACATTGGCCATCGATTCCTTTTTAGGCACCTTTCAAAAAGAGTAAAATGCTTAAGTATCAGCTGGCTTATTTAAACTTTTACCACTTCCTGGATGTAGAATGATTAGCAGAAGGGGTCCAAACTGGATACTGAGCTCAATTCACAATTCTTGAACATACGCCTGCTTCTGAAAGCGCGCTTGGCCCATATGCCTTTTCCACTTTGCGCTCTGATACTTCTCTTTTAAAGAAACAACTATTCTTCTAATAACATCTTTCACAGCAAGTAAAACCAGGGCGATGTAAAAAGTGGCACAATGAAATTGGGTTTTCACTCATTTCACTCAATACTCTAGTCATTGTCCCCATTAGCTAGCAAATTGATTTATCTAATGAAAACAAACATCTATGAGCATAGAAATTATGTTGCAAATAAATAAATTAATTAATTAAATTAAAAAATAAAAAAAGAAATTATGTTGCAAAAGCCTATAAATATAAACTTTTTCTAGCATAGCTTCAGGCAGGTGTGGCCCTTGAAATTATAAATGCAGAAAGGAAATGGGTTGAGTGTGTAAGCCAAAAGGAAGTTAAAGTCCTCAATGAGGAAGAATGATTGGCAAATCTAAAGAGACTTCTTTAGACTTTTATCAAAAAGAATATTCATTCACTAGTTTAAATGAACTCTGATCGTGTGATTGTAAATGTTACCGTGCAAAAAATATTATGGGAGCTAGTTTCCTGCGTATGAAATGTACATCCAGCATTAAAAGTTACAGCATATTATAACCATAATAAATGTAAAAGATTAGCTAACATGAAAAATGATTACGATTGAAATGGAAATGAAAATTATACTAGTCATTCTTCCCATTAGCTGGCAATAATTTATGTTCAACTTTAGCACTGAAAAATGTTAAAACAGAAGAAAAAAATTCAGACTAAGACTTAGGACAAGTTACTTAATCTCTTTTACCAGATATTTATTCTTCTGTAAAATAAGGGGATTATAATGACTAATGCTTATATGGCACTTAACACAGAACATAACACTCGATAATTATTCAGTAGAAGTTATTATTTTTGCCATTTTTATTAATTAACAGTGCCTTAGCTATTTTCTGTTTAGGATAATATATGAAAAAATTTTAACTAGATATCAGATAGAAAACTCTTGAACATACCCCTCTAAGTTACATGTATCTCAGTTATCTCATTGAGAACTTGGGAGGTTATAACTATAAATTATTAATTGTGCAAAATGGAAACAGGCAATAGATATTCTTGAAGTGAAAACAAATCCTAGATAATTTAAAATAATCATTTTTAAACTTTAGTTTTTATATGTGTACTTTAATTTTTATATTCCTTCATAGTAATTCAACTGAAGTCCACTTTAAACAAAGCAATCAAGCTGTGCTTTGGAAACTTGGTTCCATCAGAACTCCATTTAGATCAGTTTGGAACTTCCGTAGTGGCTTAAGGTTCAGCCAAGCAGAATTGTGATTAAGTATTTTACTTCCGACGTGTTTCTCCTACTGGTCCCCTGAAAGTGAATGAATATAAATGAATATAAAAATGAATAAATGAATAAAAATAAAAATGAATATAAAACATAGATGTTAACAAAGCAAATAATGTGTCTAAGTAGGTAAAAACAATAGAGGGGTGGTCAGCACAGCAAGAAAATAATCCCTGGGTTCTGTCATCAACAGTAGACAAAAAAATGTTGTATGTGGGTTAAGTGCCATAAAATAAAGGATGTCCCATGACACCAACAAAGCTTTCAATTTTAAAAAGGGATTTAACTGAAATAAAGCAATAATATGGTTAATCCACATTTGTTTCAATATTAATCTCCTAAAAAGTCAATTTTATATGCTTCAACCTAATACTTGACTGGGAAGCAATACAGCCTGGTGGTCAAGGGTAAGGTTTCTAGAGTCAGAGTGTGAGGGCTATAATCCCAGACTCTTGGGCAACTTGCTCAGTTTATCTGGGCATCCCTTTCCATAACTGAAATGGGGAAGTATGATGACTGTAATACCTATCAGAAACTTATCATAAATATTAAATGACATTCTACATACACATGTATATGGTATTACACGTGCTAACATGTTAAAGTCAATGGCCAGTAAGGTTTTCTTTTTTCTTTTTCAAAATTATCAGTAAGATAACTGATCCAGTCAGGATATTGATAACTGGTTGTGTTTTGGGGGGTTTTTTTTGTTGTTTTTTTTTGTTTTTTTATAAGAGTTGTAGGTATACCTACACGTGCTCCAATACTGGGCTGCCATTTGAAGATCATGTTAGTGGTGCGTGTATAGTCGAACGCCAGGTGAATCTTAGAGTCACAAAATCTTAGGGAGATAACAAATGAAAGCTCTATCACTTGGCAGTGTTCCCTTCTAACCAACCATTTTAGACGGTGCCCTTGGCTCCATCTATGTGATGGAGCCTACGTGACCCTGAGTAAGTCAGCCTCTTTGTGCCTCAGTTTCTGCTCCTACAAATTAGGAGTAATAACAGTGTCTGTTTCACAAAGTTGTTGTGAGGCTTAAATAGGGGAATACAAGGACTCAGCAAAGTACGGTTACTGTTAGCATTAGCGTTCACGTAAACCACCAGTCGCATTGTAGCCGGCACACGGCACGTGGGGCTTGCTCTTTTTCCCGTGACTTCGGGCACGTTCACCAATGCTAGTTTACCATCATCCAGCCATCCTATCAAGGAGGACGGAGCTGGCTCCAGGCACAATTTTGAAATGTTGGCATTTCCGAACCATGAAAAATGAACATTCTCAACAGGACATTGGTTTCAAATGCTTAAGTAGTTTCACTTCTAAGATTCAGTCATATTTGGGATCTAATCTCGCCTTTCCTTGTGTATGAACATATTTGAAACTGAACAGACTTCCCTGTTCACCGGTAAAATCCAATCTAAGTTTCCCAGCTTTTGAGCAAAGGGTTGAGTCCGGTAGCACAATATAGGATTCCTCTTTAAACTCTCTGAGCATCTCACACAAAGGCCGTTTCTAAGAAAGGTTGACCCATGCTAAATACGCGGAGACCTCGCTGGTCTACAAATTTCTGGGGCAGGTCACATGGCCCAAGGAGAGACCATATGTTATGGTAGGCAGGCGGCTTTGGGTAGAAGCCCTTGCCTTTCTATCAATAGCCCTGTTTCAGCCCATTGTTACCTCCAGGGGGAGCTACAGGCAGCATTGCAAATAGACGCCACCTGGTCCCGTTGAAAAGTTCTTCGTCCATTTCTGTAAGATATATTGAAGCTGCTTCACGAATCCCATCTTTAGAGCCCACTCAGTGGAAAGTTAATGGCTAAAATGTAGTTTACAGTAAGCAAATGTTATCGCTTTTCAATTTGCCTCAAAACTGCCGGGGGTGGTATCTGATTAAATAAACTCAATGGCTTAAGTACTTAAATTGGATTTGAGATGTGCATTATAAATGTCACTTGCAAAGCATTTTGCCACACTGTCATAGTTCAATTAGTACGTCCATTCTCCAGCCTTTGGTTATGCCCCGAAGAGACTGTATCTTGACTGGGCAGAAGGAGAGATGTGCTTACTGTTGAGCAACCGAACCCTTTTCTTAGTCCATGGCTTAATCGTCTCTGAAAATTGTCAATGCCACAGGCAACGATCATGTCGGGGAGCACGATGAGTTTGAATCATGAGGCCCCAACACCTCGCAGTCAGCTGGGGCGACAAGCCAGCTTCCAGGAACGGAGCAGCTCGCGGCCGCATTATAGCCAAACAACGCGGAGCAACACCCTGCCCTCCGACGTGGGCAGGAAGTCTGTCACCCTGAGGAAAATGAAACAAGAAATAAAGGAGATCATGTCCCCAACTCCTGTGGAGCTGCACAAGGTCAGGATGCTTTCTTCCCTCCCCTCGGTCACATTCAGTAGCCATTCGGCTGCGCATGAGCACCCTGATGCAAGCATAGTGATGACACTGTACTGTTGGCTCAGCCAGGGAGAGAAGCCAGAGCTTAAAGGCAGAGCATTAGAGATTCTGTGCTCAAAATGCGATCTTTGGGAGGGTATCCTGTAAAATCGGGAGAATTCGCTTTGGAGCAATGAATTTCCTAATGATGCATTTATGACCAAAATCTTCTTGCAAAAGTTAGAGGTTCTCACATCCCATGGAGTTGCGATGAATTGGTCTGTCATTCCAACTTCTTTGGAAACGGGAGAAGGATTTTCTTTAAAAAAATTTTTTTTCGACATGTATTTATTTTCATAGAGAGAGAACACGTGCGCATGTGAGCAAGGTAGGGGCAGAGAGAGAAAGACACAGAATCCAAAGCAGGTTCCAGGTTCTGAGCTGTCAGCACATAGCCCGACGCGGGGCTCAAACTCATGGGCTGCAAAATCATGACCTGAGCCGTAGTCGGAAGCTTAACCAACTGAGCCACCCAGGTGCCCTGTGGATTTTCTCTTTTACTTTTTTAATTTTTTTTAATGTTTATTTATTTTTGAGACAGACAGACAGAACATGAGCAGGGGAGGGGCAGAGAGAGAGGGAGAGACAGAATCCGAAGACAGGCTCCAGGCTCTGAGCTGTCGGCACAGAGCCCGACGCGAGGCTCAAACTCGTCAACTGCAAGATCGTGACCTGAGCCGAAGTCAGACACTCAACCGACTGAGCCACCCAGGCGCCCTGTGGATTTTCTAAGTATCATACACTCATAGCTTCACTGAAAATGAGCTTCAGGTGCAATGTAGGAATGCTTACTCTTTAATTGAAGGCTTATCAGTAGAGGGTTATATTATGCAGAAGACATGAAGTTCTCTTCCAGACATAATTTAGGTGTCTTTGGGTCAGGACAGGGCAAGGCCTCATATGTTCCGTCTCAGCCTGTGATGGTTGCCTCATTTGACTTCATGGAAGAAAGCCCACTATGGCACCCAGAGCTGAATTTGAGTTGCTGGCAGAGTTTAAGCAAGTCATATGTAAGGGACACTGTTTGCAGAACCCAGGGAAGGAGAGCAGTAGTAAGGAGGTGTCTCTGATTTTCTTTCATAGAACTAACGCTTTATTTTTATTTAATACATAAAGATGCATAGACAATAATCATCTGTCCCACTTTTCTTGAGAACCAAGACCCTCTCTGCAGTCAATAACCTATTAATTAGAAATTAGTTGTTCGTCTTACCCAGAAAAACAAGTAAATGTTGGACTGAGAGGAGTTAACAGGCCAGACACTCCCTTTTTCCGCTAAAGACGTCCATTTCCCCAAGCACCCTATAAAAGATATTTTATACGTTTTGGAGCTATTTACTTTGAAGCTGACAAAGGATGTGATGAAAGAGAGACATAGAATGGGAAGTTGAGTTCTGAACTTGGTGCTCCAATCCCCAGGTTGATTCATTTCCCACCCATTCACTCATTTCATACATGTACCGCGCATGCATTCACTTAACTGGTGTGTCGCAAATCATCAGCGGGCACACGGTCTAATGAGGAGACAGTCTGGGAAACAGGGGGAAGGTGGTGAGGTGAGTACAATGAGAGAGGCAAGACCAGGCTGCCTTGGGGGGGGCAGAGGGTGGATCCTCACCCACTACAGAAAGAGACAGGAAAGGCTTGTTAGAAGTAGGTGCCGATTCTGCAGGAAGGTGGAGGTTGAAGGAAGGAAGGAAGCTTGTGCAAAGGGATGTGAAAGATTGTGGTAAATGGAGGGAGTGGAAATACCCCGATCAAGTGATCAAAGCCTTGGCTTGGAGCCTTGTGCGTTAAGAGGAATTGCAGACGTACAGAAAAGCAAAGAAGTTTTGGATATTTTAGGGCAGCGACCCAGGTTAGCCCCATGCCACAAGTTAGCTTGTGTGTCCAGCTACCCTGAATTGATGCGTCTGTTTGGTAGACACAGTCTTCACTGCCTGTCAAACGTCCTCATATGCTAATTGACAAACACCATTAGGAGGCTGTAAGGTCCCCCATGGTGGTTAAATAGCAAGAGCTATATAGTCCGTGCTCCTTCAGCTGTACTAAGAAAAGTTAGCCTAACCTGATTCCCTCAGGTGTCTTAAGAATCCTGCCTTCTTTTCTCAAAAGTTCTCCTGCCCAGGCAGAGAAGAGATTACGTGATAACCCATCCTCCTCCAGCCCCAAAGGGAAAAGATACCAACATGTATTGAGTTCCTATTATATGCGATACTCTGTATTTTTAGCCCTTACGATAGCCCTTCTGAGCAGATATTTATTATCCCCATCTACAGGATAGGGAAATAGCAAGTATAAAATAGACTCATTTTTCCTTCTAGAGTGAAGCACTTTCCTCAAAAGATTATTGATAGTGCACCCGTGCAAACACCTGTCTCCCCATCCTTCCTGCACTGAAAGCATTTAGCAAAGATAATGACGATGAATGGGGTGTGCAAGTTGTTACCGCTGAGGTTTGAAACAAGTGATGATGCCGAAAATCGATCTTATTTTTTGAAAAGGCAGCATCCGCTTGCCAGCCCGATGAGTGGCAGAGTGTGGCCTATCGCTGGAACATCTGTGTGGCAGTGTGTGAACCTGGAGGCCACAGGATCACACACATGGATGGACCTTTTCCCCTCAGTGGTGGCAATAAGGGCATCGTCTGAATTGATCCCAAATAAAACAGGACTCTCTTAAGTGGATGATGTGCTGGGCATCATAAGGCACACAAAAACACGTAGTTAAGTGAAAAGGTAGCCAGGGAGGCTGCAGGCTGACCATGGGGAATCTGGGAGCGGTGTATGCTCACAGCCCGGGTAGCCTTTATTTTTTAAGTGAGTTCGGTTATTCGTCAGGCCATCCAGTGTTTGCTGTTAAGTGCGTTCTCCAGTCTTGAAGTGCGTGAGAAGGAAAGCCGCTCAGCCCGTGGCTGTGCTTGTATGTTGTACGTGGGGTGTCCTTTGAACGCTGCGAGATTGCCTGACACCATGAAAAAGCGCAGTGACTTGTTGATGGGATTGAGTTATCCTCCCAGTGGGGAGCTGCCAGCCTGTACTAATCCTTTGTAAAAATGAGAAAAGGCACTCTTTTGGGTGGTGGCTGTGGAATTAGAAAAACTTTCCTTCTTCAACTTGAAGATAACCCCAAGCTGGATACACAGCTTGACCAGCGGAATGAGGGCTGGCTTTCAGTTCCCTGAGCCCCCTTGCTGGACTTTTCCAAATGGATCTGGCAGAGGAGTTCCCAAGGGGCGGCAAAGAGGAGAGCGAACAGGCTGGACGAGGTACATGGCACGCCATCCTGAACGGGCTTGGCGTCATTTTCGGTCGCCATCTTTCTTGTGGCTGTTTGCTACTTGATGAAATCTGCGTCCTTGAGGACGGGTTACAGGTCTGGTTTTGTCCAAGCCAACACCTACAAACTGATACTGTGTTCGATAGGAGCTAGGTCAAGAGGATACGGATGAGTGAGCAAGTATCCATCCTCATTTCTGGGAAGAAAAAACATAAAGCAAAAACAGCTCCAACTCTGCATGGCGGGTTACTAACGTCATCTTCACACAGAGAGAAGACAGCGTGGGCTTATCTTCCAATTTCTTGGGTTTCAGCTGCTTTCCATTATTTGCCTATGATTTTCCAACCAGTCCTCCTTGCCGTTCCTTCTCTTCCTTCGGACCTCCGGAAAATCCTAAGCTCAGGTCAGGGTCAATATGGTTTTCTTTCATTTCACGCCATCCGATATGTCTGAAGCTCTTCCGGGTTTGACAAAGTCTTCCTTCAAGCTGTCTACATTCATTCCTCAGCCCCATAAGCTAGTTGTCCTTCATGACATTTAGAACAAACATAAGAAATGCAGCCCCACTTCCTTTGTTGGCCTTGTGAATGGGGGAGGACATTAGAGCTGACATGATGATTTGATATTTGGTAACGTGTGGGGGACAGTGAGAGGGGTCACAGGGAGATAATACTCAAGTCCCCTGAGGCCACTACCTCTCAGACTGTGTTGGCCGAGACGATCTGAAATACATTTGACTTCACGATTCAGGACGTGCATACATCCATGCTCATATAGGAATGAATCCAAAACTTGACTGCACGGTTTACACTAATATTTTCTATTTTTTATTTTTTTTTCAAACGTACTCTCATATTAAGCCGATTGTGAAATTTATTGGAGTCTCAACCAAAAGTTTACCTAACAATTTTGGCCTAAAAAGTTTGCCTAAAAAGTTTGGCCTAAAAATCTCTGATGATCTTTACCATGATTACATGGGATGCTTGTTAAAGTTCAGTTTCCTAAACCCCACCCAGACTTACCCAGTCAGCACTTTCTGGGAGTACAGCCTAAGAAGCTGCATTTTAGCAACCTCCTCGGTAGGTTCTTTCTCACCAGAAAGATTGAGAATCACTTCTTAAGGTTTTGCTACTGGAGGTGATTTCTCTGTTTCAGGGAGGTCATTGGCAACAGCTGGGTGGCAAGGTAAAAGGGAAATGAGGCTTCATCTTCAGCCCTAGCCCTAGCCTTCTGGGTTTTATCTTTAAAATGAATTCCGGTTTGTACTGTAGCTTACCACAGATTGATTCTCTTTGCAGATAAGGAGCCTGTGATCTTAGCTACGGTTCATTGATAGCCCTTTCCCTTCTGATGCTTAAATATCCTTTATGTCCACTTACTCTATTTCTGAGACAAATTCTAGCTTCACTTCTTTGCATACTTGAAAGCAAAAAGATTATTTTTCTGCAAAATAGAAAGTTACCCCACATTCAGAACATTTGGGCTCTTTTTTTTTTTTTAAGTCTATTTATTTGAGAAAGACAGAAGTGGGGAGGGGCAGAAAGGAAAGGAGACAGAGAATTGGAAACAGGCTCCCTGCTGCCAGGGGCTTGAACTCACAAAACCATGAGGTCATGACCTGGACCAAAATCAAGAGTCAGACGCTTAACCGACTGAGCCAGCCAGGCGCCCCTGGACTTCTTAAAATTTTTAAAATTTTTTGAAAGTTCATTTCTTTATTTTGACAGAGAGGGAGAGCATGAGTGGGTGGGGCAGAGAGAGAGGGAGAGAGGATTTCAAGCAGGCTCCCCGCTGACACAGCACAGAGCCCGATGTGGGGCTCGAACTCATGAACTGTGAGAGGGTGACCTGAGCCAAAACCAAGAGTCGGACACTTAAGCGACTGAGCCACTCAGGCGCCCCATCCCTGCACTTTTTTTTTTTAATCATGATTGACATTTCCTTTGCCTTGTCGTTTGTGTTTTTAAATAAATTTGTATTCCTGAATTGTATGCAGCTATTTTGTATTTATCATTTTACGGAAAAGTTTTAAAAATACTTTTTCAGCATCTACTTTTATTTATGGCTGCTGGTGGCGTGACCCTGGAACATTCAAGTCATCTGTCGGGAACCTCTTCATTTCTACGGCCTTTGCCACCATCAACTTTTTTCCCAGCCCAATTTCACTTTGCGTTTTCTGTACATCTGAATGTTTTCAGAGGGGATCTTTGTTTTTCTTGATATGAGAAAGCTGTTTTTCCCCTTGTAAGGAGTGTCATTTTCAGTGCCTAGTGGCAGCTGATTTTGCAATATTCTTCCTGAGTCAGGAAAAGAGGCTCAGCCCTAGGAGGTAATATGAAATGCAAAAACATATCTTATTCAGACACACGCCTCTTTCTTCGCCAAATATTTGGAGTTGGTAGTCAAGATGAAGTGAGTCCTCATGGCAGGTGTAGACCTTCTCCAAATAGCTAGTATAGAATTGTCTTACTATGGAAGTCACTAGAAGCTAAAAATGACAAACTGAATATATGAACCTTTTGCTTTTGTCTACCCCTCTTTGCTAGCTGCGGTTTCTGTTTCTCCAGGCAAGGGGTGATCTGTTAGAGAGAATACAGACTTCAACGTCAGGCAGACCGAGGTTCGGTCACAGTGTGACAGTCATTAGCCATGTCACTTGTCTACACCTTAGTTTTCTCATTTAGCAAAGGAGGGGGCAGGATCCTGCTCAGGAAAGGAGCCTTCACAAATAGCGTTTTCCCTGAGGAAGCCACCATCATTCAGAGTCTTGCCTTAGCCGTGCAATGTCAGTAACCCAGAAAATCAGATCTCTGCAGAGTCCCAGCCTGAAGAGAAGATTCAGCCGCTGCCTTAGAGCCCCCGAGAGGAGATATGAACCAGAATGAGAATCTGTTTACAAAGACAAATGGATGAGTGTCTAGTTACTACTAGTCACTACCTCAGTCTGACAGACATATTCTCTCCCTGTAAAACCAGGGGCAGCTGATAATCAGAACACTGTTGGAGGGACGTGGGTGTGTAGAATAAGGGTTGGAGGTTGCATTGTATGTTTTCAATGAGTAATGGCATTCAGCCCTGACAGTCCTCCGGAGGGATCATTCCCTCAGCTTTGTCTAAGTATTCTATGATACTTTTCAAAATGTCGAAAATGTAATTCTTTTTTTTGAGGATTTTGGGGTTATTTTTAAATTTTTTTTATGTTTATTTTTGAGAGAGAGAGAGACAGAGGTGAGTGGGAGAGGGGCAAAGAGAGAGGGAGACAGAATCCAAAGCAAGCTCCAGCCTCTGAGCTGTCAGCACAGAGCCTGACATGGGGCTCGAACTCATGAACCACAAGATCATGACCTGAGCAGCAGTCGGCTTAACCAACTGAGCCACCCAGGCGTTTGGGTTTTTTTTTTTTTTAAGTTTATTTATTTTGGAGAGAGAGAGAGAGCACACACGAGTGGGGGAGGGGCAGAGAGAGGAAGAGAGAATCCCAAGCAGGCTTCTCGCTGTCAGCTCAGATGTGGGGCTCAAACTCACAAAAGGTGAGATCATGACCTGAGCCACAACCAAGAGTCAGATGCTTAAATGACTGAGCCACCCAGGCACCCCATAAAAAACATAGTTCTTATAAAAATGATAGGCTCATCTCAAAAATGAACATATTTTTTTTTTAACTCATTAATGATGAGTGGGACGACAAAGCTTTTTCAAAGGGGGATAAAGACACTTTCTGTATGTCTCAGTGTGGGAGGGGGAAGCAATAACGCTAGAATGAGATTTCCAAGTTAGGATTAAAGCCGCCCCGCGACTTATAGGGGGGGAAAAGCAGAGCCTTCAAGGTTATCTTTTCATTTGCAACCCTACGTGGCAGAGCCCATTCTGCATCTTACTATTTTCCAGCAAGTTACCATCTGCCTTTGCAGAGTCTGAGCTCTGAGCCATAGAAATGTTAAGTCCAACAGACTGGCAGGCCTCCAGACTCAGATGACCCTCAGGCCTTCTCAGTGCTCCGATGTGCTTTATGTTATGGCTCCGACGTTAGTAGCTTCCCATAAGTCTAACACTGGCTGGGGAGCCTTCGTCTCTTCCTGATGTTTCTATGTCTCTCTGTCGTGATCAAATATGTTCATTTATAGGTTGTAAGATACTGTATTATCTATAGGATGTTCAGTTACGGATGGCGTAGCTCTCTGAGGGTCACTCTGTTCCCCTGATGTCCTGGTCCTTGGAGACAGGTCCCGCAGAACCTTTTCCTTCACCAGTGTTCTGTCCTCTTACTTGTCTGGCTATAGTAAGGATTACACTGACAATGGTCTTGCCCGGGCTTGTCTCTTTCTTTGCCTTAGACAGATAAGAGCTCTCGCCTTGTTCTGAGGAACTTTGTAGTGTCCGACTTCCCGAATGACAGTGAGCCTGGCCCTGAATTCCCACAAGCCCAGAGGGTGAGCAGAAGGCCTTCCGGCTAGAGATGCGGGTGGCCCTTGAAGTGAGGAGGCCCACAGAGACTTAAAGAGATTGGAGGTCAGTAGGTTACAGAGGGAAATGGGAAGGCTCAGCAGCTGGAGAAGAGCCAGGCCAGGGCAGACCTGGGAGCCAGAAAGCAGAGGCAGGAGCAGAGGGAGCAGGTGCGGACCAGGCTGTCCTGAGAAAAACCCTGGAACCGAGACTCTAACTTAGTGGTGGCGGCAGCAAGGGAGGAGGCTGGTGGCAGTGTTGCTGGGTGAACCGGGGAGACCCTGTGCCCTGGGGCCTCGGCTCAGTTCATCCCAAAGATGTCGCTGAAGGTTCTTAGTCTCCTTATGGGAAAGCATTCAAGGATAGACACACAACATAGTGGACGCACACAGCACAAGCAGGAACGTTTGTTAAAGTGGAAGTATACTCTTGAGATGTGAGATTGGGCAAATGAGAGAAAGAGAGAGAGAGACGTGCACCCTGGGGTTTGGGTTTTCTGTCTTTTCTTGACAGTTGTCAGCAAGGAGGTGGAACACTCATTACTTGGGGAGGAGATGCAGGATTTCGAGCCTCTTCTTCCTTACTTGGTCAGGGGTTTCCTGTCGTGACACCCGCCATCTTAGGCCTTTCTGGTTTGACCCAGCTTCCTGCCAGGACAGGATAGCTGGGCTGGCCTTTCTCATTGCCGGCCTCCAGGCATCCTGTTAGAACCGAACTGACTGCCTACCCTGACAACAGAGCCCATGACAACAGGTGACCAAGGTGCCCATGGCTTGGTCTGATCTCCCAGAGAATTTGGACACTGATCTGGCTCTTTTCCCTTTGATGCGGCACGAAGTGATGGAGGTGAAGGTGCTCTGACATGAACTGGGAAAGCAGCCCATAAATCCACCTCAGATCTTAAAAACTGTGGTGCTCTCCTTGGTTAGGACTCCCTTCTCCAAGGGCCAAGTCGGCCCTGACGTGCTCATACTCAGAGCCAAAATCCAAGCTACGGAATCTCTTGTTGTCGAGCCCCTACTTCCCAAGCCTGTGGTGCCACACACTTGCCAGGAAGCAGCAGGAGGCAGTGTTTGAAGCAGCTGTCCCTTTCTCTCCCCTGCCAAGGAGGATCCCCAGACGGGGCAGCAGCCGTCTTTCCTGACCCAGTTTGTCTTGAAGCCCAGTCTGAGTGGCATAAACTGAAGTCGCTTCCTCCTGGGCTGGAAGGATGCAGTCGGGAGGCCATACCTTTGTTTCTTCCGGCCTCACAAGTAGTCATAAGATTATCCTCCAAGCCAGCATTACTTGAATTATGAGGGTTAAAGGCAGAGAGCTACCCCAGTAGCGTCTGCAAGAATAAACCCAAGTGCCTGGTGATTTATGGGCAAAGGAGTACAATCTCTGGGAAGTAGGTGTTGATTTGGCCCTTAAGGCCATCAGGCAAGGCGCTGAACGATAGGAAGCCTGCCAGGGCTTCAGAAGTGCTTCTGGGATAACTGTCACTTGCCGTGACTTGCTCAAGATGGCAGACACAATGGCCCTCAAAACCCAAGTGGAGAGAATTGCCTCTGCCCGCTTAAAGACTTCCCCGTGTGTCAAAACCGAAACCAGAAACAGTAGGTTTCTAATCTTTGCCTTGAGGACATTGTTCAGACATGTGAATAGACTTGCTTAGAAATAAAAAACAAGGCCCAAGTTGAATTGTGGTGAACGCTTCTGCCTCCTGTTAAAGCTTCTGTTCTCGGGGGGGTCAGAAGCAATCACAGCGTGTGCAGCCGAATAGTTAAGATTGAACTGAGCTTTGTAAAACCAGGTTCTGGCCCAGAGTTATGTTTCAAGAGGCTCATTGGCCCTTTTAGGACAGAAAAGTGTAGCCTGGTGTTCATAGTCCAGGTTCCCCGGCTGCATCCTGGGGGTCAGCACAGAATAGAGACGCCACAAGAAAACTCCGTTCCCAGGAGCCAGAGGAGCCATGAAGAGCTCAAGGAGCAGAAGTTCAGGCAGATGTTCATGGAAAGCCACGGAGGGGCTCTGATGAAAAGAAATACAGCAGACATGATAAGTTATTCATCTTTCGCTTGTTGGGCGGTTGGAAATGGATAAAGGCTGCCTGACCAGCTAGGAGATTATATGTCCGGGAGGAGCGTGGGAATCACGATTTAGTGCAAGGAACACGGCAAATGAGGTCAGATATTCAAGTACTGAATCCCAGAGCTTATGCATTGTAACTGGACAAGTAGGTCCATCAACTTCTTGAAGATCAGTGTTCTCATTAGCAGGAAGGGACTAATTCTGCTACACAAGATTGCCAGGCGTTCAAAAGCAATCTTATGTAAGAAAGTGCCTGCGTAAGGAATTCATCTGTGGCAAAATAAAAAAAAAAGGGCGGGGGGACTGAAACCTTGGAATCCTTAGAATTCTTCTTGGACGGGAAATAAATCAGAAGTAACCACCACCAGTCTCCATGCCAGCAGGAGGGAGGCAGCCACGTGGCACAATTTATTGTTGCTGCTTTGAGAGCAGCCGGCTGTGCTCCCCATTTTTGTGAATTATTGAGTCCTGGAATCTTCTCCTTTGTGTCCCTTCAAAATAATTTCATTTTTGTTATTGGCTATCTCCAGGAGAACCATAGAGTTAGCTCTGAAAATCCCTTTTCCTCTAAACTTAGGAAATCATTCTAGCGAAACAGATTAGTTTCAACTTTTTTCTTTTCAGATTAGTTTCAATTTTAAACCATTGGTTTGCCTCTTATCTTGAAGAGTTTTCCATCAAGTCTGAGGCTCAGAAAAACCAAGCCTCTTGGCCAACAACTCTGACCTTAAAGTTAATGAGCTAATCTGTTAACCTGCTCCGGTTGACATCCAACTCGAATATTTTGGTTAATGTATTACTCCTGACTGGTGTTGGCATTATTTGGTGCCCCTCCCAGGTTCTGGCTATGGAGCTGACATCCAAGAATCACAGGCCAACTGAGCAATGAAGAACTTCACTGTTATTCTAGGCCACACCAAATGCTGCCCCCAACGCAAGAATACTGGTCCCTGTGTTGGAAAACATGCCTTAGATCTAAGACAGAAGTGGGCTTCTCCATGTCCATTGCATGTATAGGCTTTGCAGCCCTCACATCCGGGTGCACCTCAAGAGTGTGGCTGGGCCTGCAGAGCAGATGCCCCACTACCCATCCAGCAAGAAGCACAGGGTCTCCAGGACCCTCACCCACACCTAGCTGTAAGTGGAGCAGAAAGAACTAGGATGCACTGCCCTCCAGGAGTCGTGGGGACGTCCCTCCCTAGGAGCACTACTTGTCACATGGTGGGAACATGACTAGAAACAAAGGGGCAAAAGGATACAAAATCCCACACACAAGGCACAAAGCCAAAGAGAGGCACAGAAGCAGGAACCTTGAATAAAGAGAATCATCTACTAAGAAGCAGGGCCCAAAGAATGGCAGACTATCACCAGTCCTATTAGCTATTTGCTTTCTCTTCCTCATTCTCATCCACGTCCTCCTCCTCCTCCTCCTCCTCCATCTTTGGCCTTCTGCCCCCATTCCTCCTCTTCCTTCCTCTGATAAAGGAGCATGAGGATGGGAGGAAAGGAGCTAGAATATAAAAATGTTTCCTCCAGTCAAGTCACCTTGGAGGAGTGGCTGATTCCAGATTGGGAACAGGAAATATTCATGATGAGTCATGATATCTTGGAGCCAGAAAACAAAGAAGTTACCAAAACAAATGGGTCATGTCAAAAGGACATCGAAGTCAACATGAAAGAGTCCCCTTAGCCAAAGATGAGAGCGTTTGAGCACCCAAAAGAGTAATGATGAAATTAATTGAAATCCATTTATCTATATATAAACCCAGAGGTTCGCAGGGATACTTTACTTATCAGAAGTCATCCCCCCCACCAAAAAAAAAAAAAAAAAAAAACCTTTTTGGGACACCACTGGAAGTGTTTAGTGTACCAATTCCCTACACTAAAAATGAAAGCATTAGAATTCATTCAGCCTTTCTGGTACAAGCTGCACTTCAGGGTAACCAAACAGCACTAACTGATGAAAGGAGACTTCTTTACAAAAGAATTCTAGCTGGAGCATCTGAGTAGCTCAGTCATAAGCGTCTGACTTTCCGTTCAGGTCATGATCTCATGAGTTCGAGCCCACGTGGGACCATCTGCTGTCAGCGCAGAGCCTGCTTCAGATCCTCTCTCTCTCTCTCTCTCCCTTCCTCTCTCCCCCTCCCCTGCTCATGCTCACTCTCTTTCTCTCTCAAAAAAAAAAAAAAAAGAAAAAGAAAAAATTCTAGCTAACAAATATGAAAGCTATTATAGGATTAGAAAAAGAGCATACTCTGAAGCCCCTAATGAAGTTAATTGATTCAGACAGTGGTCACCATCAGTCAAAATTTACATTTAGAAGAGAGGTTGATGGGAAGCCTTACAGTGGAGGAATGAAGCTGTCCCCACCTGGACACGCGCCCCCCCCCCCGAAAGTGGGACGAGTAGACATTGAATGACGTGACGTCATAGGAAGCACACCCTTCCCCAGAAAGCTGACCCTGACTCCAATCAAGGATCCCGAGGTAACTTCCATTTACAGGCAAATGGGCTCTAGAAGAGTGCACTGAGGGACAAAAGGTGCTGTTCCCACAGTAAGGGAGCAGCAGGGGGCATGTTCCAGATGAGAGGACACATAAGACACCTTACATTCCAGTGTAGACCTTGTTGGGATCCTGATTTGAACAAACTGACTCTAAAAACCACTTTTGAGACAACGAGGGAAATTTTGTCACGGACTAGGTATTGGAGTGTGTCAAGGAATAAGGGTTAGTTTGTGAATGAATTAATGACCTTGAGGTTATGTAAAAAGAATGATCATGTCCTCCCCCCGCCGCCCCCCCCCCCCGAGATTCATCCTGAGGTATGTAGGAGTGAAATGACTTAAGG
The DNA here is from genome assembly GCF_027475565.1 of Acinonyx jubatus. Taxonomy (NCBI): domain Eukaryota; kingdom Metazoa; phylum Chordata; class Mammalia; order Carnivora; family Felidae; genus Acinonyx; species Acinonyx jubatus. The sequence goes on along the minus strand of NC_069387.1, from coordinate 89,674,507 downwards.
ATTGGCATTCACCTTAAAATAATCCCCCAAAGAAGGAAAAAGAAGGGTGGATGAAGCAAGTGTGGCCTGCTCTGAAGGGTTGTAGGGTCTGAGTGCTGAGTCTATGAGGATTCATTGTTCTAGCCTCTCTACTCTTGAATCTGAAATTTTTCGTTAAAAAATAGCTTTCTCCTAACTCAACTTATGGTGGTAATGATTTTGCAATATATGTACACGAAGTCCCTTAACTTATACAGAGCTGGATGTCAATTATATCTCCACAAAACTGGGAATTAAAAAACAAATTTTAATACCTTTCTCCAATAACTCCCCTCCCCACCTTAGGAAAGGGGCAGACCTCACCTGAACTGTGGCCTGAGGCCAAATCATAATTATAGAGGGGCCTAGGGGCCCTGGGTGGCTCGGTCGGTGAACCACCCTGCTCTTGGTTTCAGCTCAGGTCATGATCTCACGGTTTCGTGTGAGTTCGAACTCCTGTGAGTTCGAGCCCCACATCTGGCTCTGCGCTGCCATTGCAGAGCCTGCCTGGGATTCTCTCTCTCCCTCTCTTTTTCTGCCCCTCCTCTGTTCACTTTGTCTCTCTTTCTCAAAATAAATAAACTGTAAATTAAAAAAAAAATTATAGAGAGGCCTAAAAATTCTTCTTTGTAATGAGTATTCATTAAACAACCACACGCTAGCTAAGGAGATAGTGTGCCTTGAAAAGATCTCAGCTTCGCAGTCAGAACCTCTTGGGTTTGAACCACTTCTCTGTTGCTCGCTGTTTTACTATGGACACGTTTCTAACTCTCTGAGCTTGAATTCAATTCCCCTTCTGTATGGTCCACTCCACAGACATGGTAGAGTCAGTAACATCCTGTTTGCTTTTCAGTCTGCTCATTCAAGGCTCAGGCTTCATCTCTTATTAGCAAGAAGTCTGGTATTTCCTGCTGGAGGACGCTCCATCCTACCTCCCTGCCCTGCCCAAGAATGGGGGGGCTTCCTTAGCCCTGAGGGCAGGCCTGGCTTCAACGTCAGAGGCTGTCTCACCTCTCACGTCCACACGGTGTCGCCATTGAGCTTCATCCTGCCCTGGCCCCAGCCACCTAGCCACCCAGCCACCCTGCAGCTGCAGCTTTGAGAATTCCCAGCAGAGCCCTGGGGCGGGAGAGGGAGTGGGGAGCACGGCTTGAATTAAATGCCTCGTAGCTCATGCGCACAGCACCTCTTGGCCAGTTTTGACTGGCTTCCATAGTCAACCACTCGGTATGTCAGAACCAGCCCTTTCATTTATTTGACAAAACACTAACCCTACTATGTGGCAGACACCGTATTAGGGGTTTGGGATAGATCAGTGAACAAAAAACAGATTCTTTCCCCCACTCAGTGAGCTTGATGGGTGTGGGGGAGGGTGAATCTTCCATATTCTCTCCAAGGCCACCTGAGCCCGGGTCACCAACAAAGACTTCTCACCTCCTAATGAGTTTTGGTCTGGAGGGAACTTTCTCAGTCGTGTAGACCTACTTCTCCCTGTGCATCATCAGGGTGCACGTCAGATGGGGGCTGGATTTTACTAAGCTACGCACACGCATGTAGTCACACGTATACACACACACACACACACACACACACACACCTTCCATAGTGCAGTAAGTTTTTCTACTTTTATACCTGTACAACTAACTGAGTGCCATGAAAGTGATCCTTCCTTGGGAGTCAAGTCATTTCAGATTTTAAAACTTCATATACACTACCTCATTTAAAACTAAGACTTTGGGGCATCTGGGTGGCTCAGTCGGTTGAGCATCCAACTCTTGATTTTGGCGCAGGTCTTAATCCCAGGGTCATGGGATTGAGCCCTGCGTTGGGCTCCAGGCTGAACGTGGAGCCTGCTTGGGATTCTCTCTGTCTCAGTCCCTCTGCCACTCTCACTCTCTCTCTAAAAAATTTAAAGATAAGTAAATAAATAAAAAACCTGAGACCCTTACCCATCTCTAAGGATTGTTACGAGGATTAAATCAGATATCTTCACTGGTGATAAACTCAAGAAGGCTATGTTTTGCTCACTGCTGTATCTTTTTATTTTTTAAGTGCTATGTCCTTAGTCCTTAAAACAGTGCCTGGCACATAGTAGGGTGCATGCGCGCGCGCACACACACACACACACACATACATTCACATGCACACAATGATAGAATGAGCCTACAAAGGCTATCATTCCATTAAACTTTGGTTCCCTCGATTCTTTTCCAAACATGTGATAGCCCCTCTTGTGTGTGGAGTACCACGTGGAGCAATTCTAATGTGCACAGGAATCACCAGGGATCTGCAGGTGCCAGTTCGCTGGGGCTGAGATTCTGCATTTGGAACATGCTCCCGAGAGGTGTGGATGCTTCCGTTCTGGAACTCACTTCAAAGCACATTTTTTTTTTCCTCTCTCTCTTAAAGCAAAGTTGCAACAAAATCCTTCCAGTGTACTTGTAGGAAAGAGCCAGGTAGGGGTAGAATGTTTATATATCTTAATTCATAGGATCTAGGTAAGATGCCATCTATTATGAAACTCACCTGATTTCAGAGAGTTAAATATATATATATATATATATATATGCTTATCTTAGAACCTATGAAATAAGGCATAAGTGTGCGGTGTCTGGAATCAGACAGACAGGGCCCTGCTATTCATTACCTTTGTGACCTTGGGAGAATTACTTAACCTCTATAAAACTGAATTTCCTCACCTCTGATATGGCAATAACCATGAGGGCTGTCTGGCGAATAGTACTGACTCAGCCAGCTTGATATTTTAGCGCTCTGCCCAGTGAAGTAAAAAAAAAAACACAAACACCACTTTTTGTAGTTCTTTCAATATTCTCGACTTCTCTGAAATACATTAAGTGGGTATAAAAAACAGACCTGTGTCGTCTTTACTTTTTGCCCTGTACAGCTCTGAATTTTCTACTGTTTTACAGACACATATTCATGTATTACTTGCATGAAAACAAAAGACAAGAAAACATTTTTTAACAATAATTAGCATAAGACAGAAAGCCCAGCTCATTGCTTGAAGAGTGCATCAGTTTGTATGGAGGGCATCGGGCAAATCTTAGCGGTATCAGTGGCCAGCTTAAAACATTAGGTGAGCACAAAGTGCTCAGTATGTCCCCTAGCAGGGTCCGGGACAGCATATGCTCAGTAAATGTTACGCATAAATGTGCTTGCCTCTGGAAGGCAGCCTCCTCTCTCGTTCACCGCTGTTTCCCAGCACCCAGCACCATGTTTAGAACATCATAGAGACTCAGTACACATTTGGCGAAATGTATGAATGGCTGGATGAATGTATGAACCTCAGAGTAACTCTTGCAGGTGGTCAGATGGGAGGCATGAGGATCATGGGAAGCTTGAACCGACAGGTGGCTGCAGGTGCGGAGGGAACCAGTGAGGCCCCTAGCTGAGAAGGGGCAGTGCCTGGAGTTGCTAAAACCAAAGCCTCGTTGCTCTTCAGGCCGGACCCCAGAATGTGTCAGTTACAAGAAAACTTTCAGGTCTTTTAACTCATTTTTGCTCTCAGTATGGACGTTCTGATTGGGATACCATACCATTGGCGTCCATGGCGCTTGCTCAAAGGAAAATGATATACTGAGCGCTTACCTGGCACAGCATCGGGCTCGGTGGGCAGGAAGGAAAGGCCTTTGGCTGGGCCCTGATATCCAGCAGCTGCAAAGGGCTGCTACTGGCTACCCCCAACACCCGGGTGCTGCTTCAGGAAAGTAGAGAAGTCAGCCTGCCCTGGGAAAATGCTCTCCTAGACCCATCCAAGGACTGTGATTAACAACAACAACAAAAAGACCAGGACTCTCCAGTAGTTCCCTTCTCCTTCCTTTTCAGTTCTGAGTGGGACTTTACAGATTCCAAGGATATTCTTGGAGAAGGGGAAAGCAGCAGGGGGATGGGGAGCTGCCTAATGTATTACAAATCAATGATGCTACTGAGTAAATTTGTTTGACAGATTGGCAGACAATTGTGGCACGAAAAGTTTCACAAACAAAAGTGTCCAGGGGCGCCTGGGTGGCTTGGTCGGTTAAGCATCCGACTTCGGCTCAGGTCATGATCTCAAGCTCCGTGAGTTCGAGCCCCGCGTCGGTCTCTGTGCTGACAGCTCAGAGCCTGGAGCCTGTTTCAGATTCTGTGTCTCCCTCTCTCTCCCTGCCCCTCCCCTGTTCATGCTCTGTCTCTCTCTGTCTCAAAAATAAATAAACGTTAAAAAAAATGTTTTAAAAAACAAGTCTCCAGCCAAGCTAAATGTCCCCTTCACATTTTCTCACTTTGCAGGTGACCTTGTACAAGAGCTCCGATGTGGAAGATTTTGGGTTCAGCGTAGCAGATGGCTTGCTGGAGAAAGGAGTATATGTCAAAAACATTCGCCCAGCTGGGCCAGGAGACCTTGGTGGCTTAAAACCCTATGACCGACTCTTACAGGTAAGACCTCAGGTGAAATTCTAATTTAACTTTCCAAAGTCTTACCTGACCGATGCCTACCCATCTTTCTTTGCCTCAACACTAGATTAGGGCCCCTTCTATATGGGATAAAAACCTTTCCCTTTGGTAAAATTTACCAGTCATTGAAATCGGTTCTAAGCTGTTGGCTTAGAAACAGCTTGAGAACGGAGCTGGTACATTACTCTCCCATCTCCCAGTATACAATACACGATATCTCAGCATCTCACACAATTATCTGACAGCAAGAAGCCAAACCTTGTTTACCGAGTGGAATACCATCATGGTCATGTATAGTTTCAGTGAGCTAAGCAAATTCCTGACTTGACGTACACTTTTTAGGAATAGCATTTTGTAGGAAGAAGAGAGGGTTGACATCAGTCTTGAAAGTGTATCTAACTGGAATGAGTCTGGCACCAAAGAGCTGACTCTCAAAGCATGAGGCTATACTGATCGGTTGGCCTTCAGACACGCGTTCACCAGAGCAAGTTGTCGTTGATCAATTACGGTTTTAAAACCAGTTCTGGCGATCTTTACCACAGCAATGGAACAATTCGTCTTATGCTGGCAGGATGGGACACTTTTATTTTCCACACTCTAATATTTGTTGAAAGAATAACTGTGGTTACTTAACTTCTATGTGGCTCTTCCTAATCTATAAATTGGGGCTGCACTGTACCTGCTTTCATGGAAGTTGAGGCTACGAAGGTAGACTGGGTTCAGACTGTGAAGGGCCTTGAACGCCACGGTAAATCTCTTGGACTTTGCTCTCAAGCATATTAATTTCTTAAGCAGAAAAGTGACATAATTTGTTAATTTAGAAAGACCATAGAATAATACCATACGTGGATTGGTGTAGAATGGGGAAGGGGAAGACCACGGGGAGGGAGACGAGGTAGGTGTGGGTAAGACACCTCTATCTGACCTGAGACCTTAATGCCTTCAGTACTTCCGGGTAGAGCAGTCTGGGAGGCAACTGGCAGTTTGGACTTGTTGCTCCGAAGAGACGTCAGAGCCAGATTTAGGAGATTAGGTTACTGAAGGCATGGGTTTGGATGAAGTGACCTCTGGTGGGCTTATAGTAAGAAAGAGAACAGAATCAAGGAGAGAATCGTAAGAAAAACGAATGTAAAGGACAGGAAGAAATAAAGGTAGGCGAGAACTGAAATCAAGTTAAAATGGATCCAAACAAACTGATGTCACAGAGAGCCAAGGAAGGAGAGTTTTAGGGATGTGTGGCTGTCAGGCACAGCCAGTGCTAAAGGCCAAAGCAGATGAGACCCGTATCTGTATCTGTATTAGACAGTTGGGGTCATTTGTACACTGTGTCGGGTTCCAGATGTGGCAAGATTGAGAATGGAAAGTCAAAGAGTGGAAGCAGGCACGTAGATGGTTTAGAAACCCTTGCCGGTGAAGAACAAGGAGAAATAAAAGAAGATGAGTACATGCAAAAGCTGAGGAGGGGATGGGCTCACTTCTGAGAGGTAGTTCAACATCACGGCCAAGAGCACAGCTCTGGGGTCAGCCAGACTGCCTGGGATCACATCCTATCTGGACCGCTTACCAAGTGCTGATCTAAGGCAAATCTCTGAACCACTCTGTGCCTCACCTACCTCATCTGGAAATTATAGGGATAATGTTCGGCACTAGGACCACATGCCATGTGCGAGGCAACCTGCTCAGCATGGGGATGTTGGGACGTGTCCCTGTTCCAAGCTCTCAAGGGCCTTACAATTTAATAGCAACGAATAAGTCAGCCAATGACCACCTTCTAGGGTGGTCAGAGAAAGGACAGACCTCTCTGCGTAGAGGGCTCACTTAAGCATCAGCAGACACCTGTTAACATGGCAAGTATTACTCTGGGTTTTGAGAGTTATCTCAGACTACGACAATAATTCAAAGTGGCCCTTCTTGATTTTTCAGGTTAATCACGTCCGAACGAGAGACTTTGACTGCTGCCTTGTTGTGCCCCTCATAGCAGAATCTGGTAATAAGCTGGACTTGGTTATTAGTAGAAACCCACTGGCCTCACAGAAGTCTATAGAACAGACTCTACCAGGAGGAGAATGGAGTGAACAGAACAGCGCTTTTTTCCAACAGCCTAGTCATGGTAGTAATTTGGAGATACGAGAACCCACTAACACATTATAGCAACGCTTTTTATAAAGCAGGACAAAAGACAATATCTACATGGTGCTAAAATATCCCTTTCAGATTTCTGTGGCATTTAAAGCACAGATAATCACGTGGCATTAACTGCAAGCACAGGGGTCTTTTAAATCTCTCTCATGGCTCATGTTCACTTCCCCTTTCAAGCTGACGAGGTTTCTTTCTTGGTGACCACTATGGTATATGGCAGCCAATTCCCTGCCAAGCCCAATGGTAGAGAAAAAGAAGACAGGCTACCCCTCCCCCCAGTTAACATCAGAGGAAATTTTTTACAAGTTCATCTTCCAATCACTTTTTGAAAAGAGAAATGTCTGTTTGAAACTGTTCTCTATGACAATTTCCTTAATTCACTTTGAAATCAGTTTCTTACCGTGAAGTCGTTAACGTTAAGAACTTGACCAAGTCTTTCCACAAAGCTGGCTCTCCTAGGGGAACTCGAGTTTGAGATGTGGCCAGGGACTGCTGCCATGGGAGGGGTACAGGTGTAACATTAAAGTTCTCTTAAAACGTTTCAGCGATGATGCACGTAGGAGACCATAACAGGTGGTGGTAAATGTTTTGCCCCAATATAGGAATGATCTTAACTAAGATGTATGCTATTCCCTATGCAACAAACTAACAAACAGGATATGTCTTGTGACCTGTTTTTTTGTTTTTGTTTTTTTTAAGGACACGTTTTTAATAGCTGCAAATCTCTGATAATGAATTAGAGTGCTTAGGAACACTGAGAATGAGTTATCTTATTTTTAAAATTCAGGACTAAGAACTTAAGAGAGAATGAAGAGTCTATTAAAATGAGGTTTATCTTAATGATAGGCAAATCAAACTCATCTTGCTTGACATGTTTGGAAAACTGTTTATAGAGGGGTGTACAGGACATGTACTTTAAAATGACACTGGACTATCTTTTGTTCTGAGCCATGCCACTTCTCGAAATTGTAAATACATCTTTCACAAAATGCATTGCCAATTATTACCATCCCTCAAAGCAATAAATTGTGACAGTTGCTTTTAATGTTTGTCAGCAACTGTTCTCATTTGTTCAGATATTTTGAATAGTTACACTAATAACTGTTATTTGGTGAATACTGAAAAAAAGATAGATCTGTATATGGATTGTAGAATCTCCATATTGAAATGATTATTTTGCAAACATCTTCATTTTGGTCAATAATTCAAATGACTGCTTAGGTAAAGCATTTGAACACTGTGTCCTTTGTTTAAGGAAAAAGTTCACCTTTCTTTTTGTGCAAAGAAATATATTATTTCAATCATATGTCACAACCCGCCAGGGCAAGAAAGTATAAAGCAGAATCATGTTAAGAAAAAAAAAGAAAAAAAAAGATCATGAGTCACTTAAATATGTATTTTTATTTGTAACAAACAAGTATTAAGCTGTAAAGTATTTTTGTACAAATTTAATACTTTAATAGCATGGTATTTATCGTCTATGTATGGTTTTGGGGACTTCAAAATTGTTGCAAATATTTGTATGGAAAAAAAAACCCTCTACCAAATGGAATAAAAAGTGATTTTGAAAAGCCAAAATTATGACATACAGTTTTTTGGTGCTTTGAATATATTTTATTCTAGATGACCCCTATACAATGCTTATTGCTGTAGAATTTTCTTTTTTTTAATGTGTATCTTAGAGAGAGAGAGAGAGAGAGAGAGATGGAGTGTGAGTGGGAGAGGGGCACAGGCAGAGGGAGACACAGAATCTAAAGCAGGCTCCAGGCTCTGAGCTGTCAGCATGGAGCCCAACGTGGGGCTCAAACTCACGGAGTGTGAGATCATTACCTGAGCCGAAGTCAGACACTCAACCAACTGAGCCACCTAGGCACCCCTAAAATTTTCTAAAGGGGAAAGGTTTTGCCTTAAGCTTGAAAAGCAGCATTGGAAGAATGGGAAGAATATGAGTTTTAAAATCAGATCTGGGTTTGAATTCTAGCTCTGGTACTCACTGGTGGTACAAAATTTAGTTAGAGTCAGTTTCCCTACCTGTGATACTGAAGGTCATAACTGTACTCCAGGACCATTGTAAGGACAAGATGTAAAACATACAAGGTTTAAGTCCTAAAACAGCCTGCAGATAGAAATACCCCAGACTAATTATACAATTATTTTAGGTGACAAAGATAGATTTTAACTCAACAATCATAATAACATCTGCCCTCAGAGAACAGTACATGTGTTCATGAAATACATTATATATACTAAGATGTACCAATTTTAATGCATGCTATGCTACTTAAAACTTACACTTATAGTCCCAACATTTTCATTTTTGCAGACTGTCTTGCAGGCCTTGTAAATTCACAGGAACAAGGTAAGGATGTCCATTCTCACCATTTGTATCTAACAATGTATTAAAGGCTCTAGCCAGAGCATTAAGACAAGAAAATGAAATAAAAGGCATCCAGATTGGAAAGAAAGAAAACGATCTCTATTTGCAGATGATATAACCTCATATATAGAAAATCCTCACTAAGGAATCCACTAAAAACCTATTAAAACTAATAAATGAGGATAGCAAGGTTGCAAGATACAAGATCAGCTGTATTTCTAAACAGCAGCAATGAACAACATCAACATCATGGGAAATTTTTTTTTTGCAAACAGTAGTTCTAAGAAGGGACTTGCATGTCAAATGTATAAAGAACTCATACCTCAATAAAAAGAAAAATAACAATTTATAAATGGGTAGGGGCACCAGGGTGGTTTAGTCAGTTAAGTGTCTGACTTTGGCTCAGGCCATGGTCTCACGGTTCGTGGAGTTCAAGCCCCGAATCAGGCTGTCTGCTATGAGCACAGAGCCTGCTTCGATTCCTCTGTCCCTCTCTCTCTCCCTGCCCCTCCCTCATGTGTGCTCTCTCTCTCTCTCTCAAAAATAATAAAATAAAATAAAATTATTTTAAAAAATGGGTAAAAGATCTGAATAGACATTTCTCTGAAGAGGTCATACAAATGACCAGTAAGCACATGAGAAGATAATTAACATCATTCGCCGTAAGGGAAATGCAAATGAAAACCACACTTCACACCTACTAAAATGGCTATAATCAGTAAGTCAGATAATAGCAAGTACTAGAACGTAGAGAAACGGGAACCCTCACACACTCCCAAGTATAAATACAAAATGGTATGGCTGCTTTAGAAAACAATCTGGCAGTTCCTCAAATGGCTAAATAGAGTTAGCATAGGACCCAACAATTCCACGCCTAGAAATATAATGAAAAGAAATCAGGGGCTCAGTCGGCTAAGCCTCCAACACTTGATTTCAGCTTGGGTCGTAATCTCACGGTTTGTGAGATCAAGCCTCAAGTCGGGTTCCTGGGCTGACAGCACAGAGCCTGCTTGGGATTCTCTCTCTCCCTCTCTCTGCCCTTCCCCCACCCGCCCCAAAAATAAGTGAAAAGAAACTTAAAAGAAAGGAAATTAAAATCCATGTCCACACAAAGCTTGTAGGCCAACGCATGCTATAATAGCCAAAAAGTGGAAACAACGCAAACGTCCATCAACTGATGAACCGAGAAATTCAATGTGCTATACCCGTACGACAGAATACTATTTGGTAATAAAAGGAGATAGAGGCCTTTTGTCTTACTGCACTACTGGAAGCAAGATAGGTCACCTGCAGCTCTACTGGAACCACCTGCAAAAATTCAGCCAGGGTTCCTGGTTTTGTCTCATCGGCTCAACCCAACATGGTGTGATCCAGAAATACAGCCTCCATATATGCTGCCATATTTTCCATCAATACACCAAGGATATGAGGCTTCATCTGGTTAGACTGAGTGATTCCCCTTGAATGGACTATCCAAGACATCCACCCAATAAAAGGAACAATGCTAGCTCTTGGTACATATTTATTAATCTTTCATAAAAAGACAGATATGAGAGGCACCACAACATGAAGTCTGAAATCATTATGCTAAGTTAAAGAAGTCAGTAACAAGGAACCACATATTGTAGGATTCCATTTGTAGGAAATGTCTGCAACAGGCAAATCAATGGAGACAAAGTAAATTAGTGTTGCCCAGAGCTGGAGGGGACGAGGGGGTCAGAACTACGAGGTACAGGTACTAAGAGGCACATCTTGGAGAAGATGATGCAAGTGTTCAAAAATCCATTGTGGTGTCAGTGGCACAACTCCATGAATGTACTAAAAGCCACTCCGTTTTACCCCTTTAACAGGTGAATTGTATGTGAATTATAGCTCATTAAGGTTCTTTTTCAAATATTGGAATCACGGGTACATTTTTTTTTTCTTAACCTTTTTTTTCACCGGTTAACAATAAATAGAGCTCTAAAAAAAATAAAATCACTGAGAGAAAATAATGTTCCAGTGGTAGAATACCTTCAAAACAATGTATTCATAAAAGAAATAACAGTCATGTGCCATGATGGAGGGGTTAGCTAATGCTACAGTAGAAATCATATTGACTATATAAATGTATCAAATCAACACACTGTACACTTTCAAGGTACACAGTGGTAACATATGTCAATGGTATCTCAAATACAGAAAAAGAAATGTACTCCCAAATCAGAAGGAATTTCCAGGTGAAGTGGGTCTGGCCGGCCGTGATGGAGCAAGGAGCCTTGCCAGATGAACACTTGGCAGAAGACCCAACAACCTGAAAAATGTGTGTCAGTTAATAATACGAGAGGCGTAATTACAGTCTGTCGTGACTATGGCTTCATACCATGGGCAAAGACCACCCAACATGATCATGGAAGTTAATAAAGGCATTATTGCAAAAATAAAACACTTTTTAAAGTACAAACTTTAAAAAATATATACATATATGCTATCAGTTCTCATGATGACAGATGTTGAACTCATTATGGTTTTCTATGATCAAACGGATTTAAAATATCTGCTAACACAAACACCTTAAAATAAAACCCCAGTTACACATATCCTGTTTTGTACCTTAATATTTTCAAGCTACGATGTTCATTTGTGTTAAATAGAAAAAAGACAGAGAGAGAGAGAGAGAGAGAAATTACTTTCCGCAATCTGAAATCAAATTAAGTTTCTTGATTACTTGTGGGTATGAAAAGTTGCCGGGGGGTTAAACTATTCAGTCTCAAATTCCGAAGTTTCAAAGACACTTGCGGAGATGATTCTTCCACCTGTTAGGACAGCAATAAAAATGAGATTAATTTCATGAAAATACACACAATTTGCCCTATGTACTTCTGTTTCCTCTACTTCCGCGGGAGACATAATATCTTCCCCACCCCTTGGAAGACCTGAGGAGACCACAGCAATCAGCTGTCGGCAACTTGTGGGATCATACCTGCTTTGGCTCACTGTGGTATCCTTAGCACCCAGCTCTGGGACAGGCATGAAGAAGTGACTATTTGTGAATGAGGGTATATATACATATTATATACATATATTATATATATATATACACACTATATATATATATATACATTATATATATACACACCATATATATATATTTACATAATATATATATATACACACTATACACACACACACACACACACACACACACACATACTTTCTACAGGTATGGCCACTACATAATTTGGCAGCTCAGTTCAAAATGAAAATGTGGGCCCTTTGTTCAAAGTTAAGAACTTCAAGATGGTTAAGTGCAGAACATTAAAGTAAGTATGGGGTAGTTTTAAGCACAAAGCCCTGAATGACTGACTACTGCTCAGCTGCACATCCATGACACCGGCCTTGGGTGTGATAAGACGAAACACTGCAATGCCAGTACTCTTGGTACTGTTCGTGACTCCCAAGCACAAGGCAAGGGATCAGTACGGTCATGAGAAAGTTTCACCGCCATAGGGAAATGAGAAAAATAAGCACAATCAATCTTTCACAATGCTAAACCTGTTCAATTTAGAGGACTACACTGGTTAACTTTATGTATCAACCTGACTATGCCATGGTACCCAGATATTTGGTCAAATATTATTCTAGGTGTTTCTGTGGACCTATTTTTACATGAGGTTAACATTTAAAAAAAATTTTTTAAGGTTTATTTATTTTTCAGAGACAAAGACAGGGCCGGGGGGCGGGGGGGTGGGTGGGCAGAGAGAGGGGAAGACACAGAATCTGAAGCAGGCTCCAGGCTCTGAGCTGTCAGCCCAGAGCCTGACGTGGGGCTCAAACTCACGGACCGTGAGATCATGACCTGAGCTGAAGTCGGACGCTTAACCGATTGAGCCACCCAGGTGCCCCAACATTTAAATCAGTAGACTGAATAAAGCAGATTACCCTCCATAATGTAGGTGGGCCTCATTTGATCACCTGAAGGCCTTAAGAGAAAACTTAAAAGAAAAAAGATTGCCTCCCAGAGAGAAAGAATTCTGCCTGCCCTTGGATGCAAACTGCAATGTCAGTTCTTCTTTGGGTCTCCAGTCTGCAGGACTACCCTGGAGATTTTGGACTTGTCAGCCTCTACGATCATGAGCCAGTTCCTTAAATAAATCTAGACAGAGAGATGACAGGTAGGTAGGTAAATAGACAGGGACACAGACACAGGCTACTGGTTCAGGAGAACCCTGACTAATAGAACTATCTTTATTTAGGGACTTTGTGATTACTCCCTTTCCAGATTTTTTTTTTATAATAAAATGTCATTTTCTTTCAAAAAAAATTCTGGAAATCACTGCTTTATATGATAAATTTTTAAATATTGATGCATATGCTTTTATTTAAAGGGGAATTTCTGTTTTGTACCCCCCCCCTTTTTTTGGTTGTGGGACACAAGGCAAAAAAAAGCAACAAAACAAAACCAAGCAAAACAAACAAACAAACAAAAATCAGGACAATATTTTAAGCCTTTTTTTTTCACAACCCAAAGCTATTAATCCACAGAAAAGCCAAAGCTTTCATGTAGGGAGGCTCAGCCATCAGTACTTGCAGAATTAAAATGCTGATGTGGTTCTTATGCAGCCACCCATACAGGAAAGAAAGGTATGAGGGCAGCCCCTGTCAGTGAATTTGAGCTTCTAGAAATCACATATCTCACAATTATGGAAAACACAGAAGTCCCTAATTTATCACTCGCGAGCCTTTGAATTCTTAGTTTCCTCATTTCCAGGGATTTCTGTAGATGTCACATGTTTTTGGCAAGGCTTGCGAGAAAACTGACCCTCTGCGGCCAGCGCTGGACTCTCCGTGTTCACAGACCAGAGCTTAAAAACTTTGGCAAGCTCGGCAGCGAAGACAGGTAATGCTGTCATTGTCTCTTTGTACCATCCCAGAAGCCAGAAGCCACCCATCCCCTGCTGGCGTGAAGAAATACAAAGCAAGAAACTTTTAGGCCAAGACTTTTTGTTTGGAATTTTCTGTTCCAGGTCCAAAGCCTTATTACCCCAGGGTCTTTGTAAGAGGTGATACAGTCAATTTCAGGAAAAGATGTTTTGCTGATATGGTAATTCCATATCAAAGAGTTGACGTGGAGCACCGAATGAAGCTTAGAATCGGCAGGGTCCCTACTACTTCCAAGAAGGTAAAAGAAGAAACTTTGGGGTTTTATGACTCCCCTTGTCACTTTCCTTACAAAACCTGTCCCTCGGCCTCACTTCCCAATCCTAATGTAGCTGGATCCCCCCGGGAAGCCCAAGCCGGAGCCTAAGAGTCCTGCTCGGGCCCAACCCCACCCACATGTAACCGGCCATCAAGGCCCGTGCACCCCTTGTCCCTAAGCATCTCTTTTCCAACCCCATCGCTACCACCTGACTTCAGAACCTAATCATTTTGTTCAAGCCATTGAAATCATCTTTGCGCTAGGAACTCATCCCCTATGGCCTCCCAAAACACTACTCAACTCCGAAGTGACCTTCCAAAACTTCAGTGCACCGGGCTCTTAAAATGCCTCTAGTGTTCTCCGCTGTGTTCAGAAGAACGTTCAGCCTCTTGGGAAGAGCCTGTGTCTTCCGACTCTTCCAGTGTCTTCAGCTCAGCCTCCGATGGCGTGCGTACTCCAGCCACACTACTCCATACTTGCGATGGCCCAACAGGCCAAGACGTCACACGCCGCATGTGCTGGCAGCATCTCAGAGGACAGTTTCACTGTCCCCTATCCATGTGGGGTCAGAGGCTATCTCTGTCCTCCTTTCAGAACTCTGCTTGGTACTGACAGCTCACATTAGCACTTTCCCCTGGGGGCTCCCACCCTGGCCCCTTTCAAGGTCATGGCCTTGAAAGCCTACGGACCCCAGCACATGAAGCGACTCTCAAACTTCTATTGGAACTTCATTTGTTCCAAGAATGTTGATAATTACCCGGCCGCTTTCACGAACAGTGGGGATAAAAGTGAGACTGTGGCCTACAAAGGGGAAGGGGAGGGTGACAAGGAAGCTATGCGGAAAGACGGTGCAGGATGACAAGGTCTCTCGGCACGCCACCTGTGCCGACCTCATGCCAGGCGACAAAGCGCGCTAGGATCGACCAGGCACAGGGGAGACGACACGTGGCAGAGGGGAGAGAACACTTGTTTTTAGGTCCGATAGCACAATTTAACACTAATGAAAAATCCACAGCCACGTATCAGCACCCTGAAGTCAACACGACTTAAATACAGCGGGAGCACACGAGAACGTCACTCTTACCATCAGGACTTTGCTTGGACTTTCAGCATCACTCATGCCACAGGCTCTTTTGGACCCACGGGGTTTTGACGGATCTTCATCTGTATCCACCTCATCGGGTGAAGAGAATTTCCACTCTCCGGCCAAGGGGAACGTCCTGTCATCAGCTGCGGAGGCCTTGCTTCTGGGTGTCACGGTGCTGGCTGTGACTGCAAGGTGTGACGGTGTTGACGGCTGTGTGCCGGGCCTGCTGCTGTCTCCAGAGCTCTCCGACGGGGATGCGGAATCCGCCAGAGACGCGCAGCTCTTGGAGAGCTTGTTTTGCAAAAAATGTTTCAAACGGGTTTTTCTAGGGGCACTGCTTTTCATAATTGCACTCCGGAGGTGAGACTCTTCTGCGATGACATACACTCTGCCGCGGCCCCGGGTCACCGCCGTATAAACGTGCTGCCAGTGCTGGCGGCCCGCCTTCCCAACCACGTACACGACCGTCTGCTCCTCAGACCCCTGGAGGGGGGAGAATGCGGTGGGAAGGGTTAGTTTCGCACAGGGGGCTCTTGTCTTCACACGGTCCACCAAGATAGAAAACAGACAAGTCCTAAAAGGGATCTCTGCTAGTCGGCCAGAATATTCACCTAAATCCACCTTACGCTTCCGGTTTATTCATTATCCGAGACCTCATGATTCCTAACTGTGCTGTTAAGTTCAGGTCTGACGGATCCACAGCTGGCTTGTAGAAACCCAGCAAAAGCTTGAAAGATTGCATGCGGTGCCAAATCTTCCCTCATAAAAAGAATGTTCAATGATCGTGTAGGCTCTATGGATAAACGTGTTACCCTATTTGTACCTACAGGAGAATAGATAAGTTCGTTTGTTTATATTCATATCAAGTATCTGTATATAGACATTTAAAATACTATTCTGCAAATGGCAAAGGCGCTTTAAAACTTAACAAAATTTTAAAAACAACTGGATACTTTTGGGGCAGCTGGGTGGCTCAGTTGGTTAAGGGTCAGACTCAACTTTGGCTCAGGTCATGTTCTCGTGGTTGGTGAGTTCAAGCCCTACGTTGGGCTCCACACTGGAACCTGCTTGGGATTCTCTCTCTCCTTCTCTCTCTGCCTCTCCCCTGTCTCCCTCCCTCCCCGTCCCTCAAAATAAATAAATAAACTCTAAAAAAATAAAAAACAAAAACTGGATACTTGTACGTAAAGAGTGATCACAACTATGTAACACAAAATAAAATGACTCTGATCCAAAAACGTACACACAAATGAACACAAATACCTAACAAAATGAGTCATACAAAAAAAGAAGGAAATCCTATCAAAAATTTAACTAGTCTATCTCCAAAATGGAGGCCCTATGGATTATTTTTTTTCTTCTACTTTTCTGTATTCTCCCATTGTTGAACATTTATTACTTTCATCAAGGTGAACAAAACAAAAGAGAACAATGAACTTGTGCTTTTTAAGTTTAGCAAGAAGAATTACATAGGCAAGAAAAATGCCCAATGTCACCATGTGACTGTGAGCAAACAATTTCAAGTTTTGGGACTATTCTCAGTCCCTATTGTTTTCAGGGCCGACATAAACTAAGAAGTGCTTTGAACCATTCTCTCTCCCAATGTCCCCATACTCCCCCCACCAAAGGAATTGTGGGAAGACAAATGAGAAGACGAGACAGGTAGGAAACACAGATCTCCAGTTAAAACCCTCTTCCACAGCAAGCCCTTCTGTCTTACCTAGACACAGAAAATTGGAACCAATGCTTCAGATTATCAAAGTGTGACAAATACTTCCTTCTGGTGCTGCTGAGTCTCAGAAATGTACTTCAATGACACCTGATTATGCAAACGCCAAATCCATTGTATAGACGCACAGCACCATTTATCCCTCTGGACTTCATATTGGGTACTCCTAAACTGGTAAATATCTAACCTAAACTTAGTTCACCGAGCTCCTAATCAAGGAGCACAGAAAAACCCAACAGCTTCATAGTCCATCTCCCTCGCACTCACATGTGCTGCAATCCACGGCCCTCACAGCATCTATAGGGATATGCATAAAAAGCAAATCCAATCACATCCGACTCCGCTTAAAGCCACAGCTCTCGAGCTCTCAAAGCAAAGTCCTAACTCCTTACTATGGCTCGTCCGGCCCTTCAGAAGCCAGCCTTGGACCTGCTCCCTTCCCTCCTCCTCTCTTCTCCTCCTTTCCATGCACAAGCCACGCTCCATCCAGCACCACGAACCTCTTTGTGGTGCTGCCAGTGCCAGCCCCCTTCTGGATCAGCTGTCCCATCTATGCACATTCCAGAGCCCCAGACTCCCTCTGTCACAGAACATTTACTGAGCTGGAATGTAACTGTTTGCCGCCTTCACCGTATTTCTCCTTGCTGGACTGTAAGCTCTGCAAAGGCAGGGCCGCGTCTTTCTTGTTCACTGCTCTTTACCCAGTGTCTAATGAATAATTATAAAAATTAAACAGCCATGCCAAAGATGTGCTTAAAAAGCAGGACATGGACATCTGATGTCACGGCAATAACCTGCTATAAATTATTCGTCCATTTTTCATATCTTCCTTGAATCATGAGAGCTTTCAAACTTCTTAAAGGAGGCAGGTTTCATACACTGACTTTTAAATTATGTATACGTCCGTTCTCTAAATGTGTTCTAAAACTCTACATCTGTACGAATAAACACAAACCATTGATTCCTTTCATGATGTTATAGGCTCAGAATCTGAAAATATACGGACCTTAGAATAGGGGTTAAAACACTCTCTCTGCAAATGGTCAAAAAATAAATACTTTAAGTTTTGCAGGCCAGCTGTTCTCTATGGCAACCACTCAATTCTTCCTTTGTAATGCAAAAGCGGTCAGAGCCAATACGTAAATGAACAAGTGCTGCTGTGTTCCAATAAAACTTTCTTTACAAAATCTGGTAGTGGGCCAGATATGGATACCATATTAAATCATACAGTCCTAGAAGGTCTTAGGAGGTGATCTGGCCCCCAATCCTTCTACCCTCCCTTATCCCCCCTTACTTCTCTGACCTCGTCTCTTGTCACTCTCCCACACTGGCCTCTTTGCTGTTCCTGGTCTTCAAATGACAGACAGCCTGCCACTTAAGAACTGTGGCCTTGGCTATTTCGTCAACCTAGAATGCTCTTGTCTCGGATACCCACATGGTTAACTTCTTTACCTCCTTCAAGCATTTGCTCAAATTCCACGTTCTCAATGAGGCCTACGCTGACTAACGTTACAACTGCATCCCACACCTATCCCTGCCCTTTTTCCATAGCATTTGCCACTTTCTACCATAATGTGTACGGCTGGCCCTTGAACAACATGGGTTTAAACTGCACAGGTCCACTTCCACATGGATTTTTTTAAATAATAAATACAGGGCAGTCCTGTAAATGTATTTTCTCTTCATAATAATTTTCTTTTTTTTAATGACTATTTTTTCAGGTTTATTTATTTTGAGAGAGAGAGCACGAGTAGGGGAGGGGTGGGGGGGGGGGGGGGAGAGAATCCCAAGCAGGCTCTACGCTGTCAGCGCAAAGTCGAATGTGGGGCTCTATCTCATGAAATGTGAGATCATGACCTGAGCTGAAATCAAGAGTCAACTGCTTAACCTACTGAGTCTCCCAGGAGCCCCTTATTTATAATTTTTTTAATATTTTCTTTACTGAAGCTTACTTTTCTAAGATTTTATTTTAAAGTAATCGCTACGCCCAGTGTGGGGCTGAACCTTACAACCCCAGATCAAGAGTCACACACTCTAGGGGCGCCTGGGTGGCGCAGTCGGTTAGGCGTCCGACTTCAGCCAGGTCATGATCTCGCGGTCCGTGAGTTCGAGCCCCGTGTCAGGCTCTGGGCTGATGGCTCAGAGCCTGGAGCCTGTTTCCGATTCTGTGTCTCCCTCTTTCTCTGCCCCTCCCCCGTTCATGCTCTGTCTCTCTCTGTCCCAAAAAAATAAATAAACGTTGAAAAAAAAAATTAAAAAAAAAAAGAGTCACACACTCTAATTCTTGAGGCAGCCAGCTGCCCCTAGCTTACTTTATTGTAAAATAACGTATATATTATTAATGTATAACATACAAGATACGTGTTAATTGTCTGATGACCATTAAGGCTTCCAATCAATGGCAGGCTATTAGTAGTTAAGTTTTCAGGGAATCAAAAGTATACATAGATTTCTGACTGCAATGGGGGGTTGGTGCCTCGAGCCTCCACAATGTTCAAGGGTCAACTATAGTTTACTTGTTTTACGGTTGTATCTGTCTCTTTCCTCCTCCCCAGCAAATGTAATCTTCACAATGGCAGGTATCTTTCTTTGTTTCATGGACTGATCTAAACCAAGCACCAAGGACAGTCTGACTCAATAAATATTTGTTGAACTGAACATGGAAGAAACAAACTACACTGATAAAGATAATAATCACGAATGTTCTTCTAGGTAAGAGATGCTCTTTCAACCACAAAATGACAGATTCAATAAAAGGAACAACTAGAGATATTTACTCCAACCTTAACAAAGTAATAAAAAGTCCCCTTCAAACTTCATTTGTCCAGAAATGTAACAGAAGACTGGATTATAAATGTGAGGAAATCTCTTAGGAAAAAAAAAAAACAGCAAAATAATAATGAGATGGAAAACAGGAGAGAGGTAAGAAATTCAGACAATCATTTCTGGAGGCCCAACATAATAGAGATTCTAGAAAGACAAAACACAGAAAACACAGGGCAAGAAACTTAAGGAAATTATTCAAGAAAATTTCCCCAAACTGAATGATACGAGTTTCTAGAATTACAGAGAGTCCATCATAAAGATCCACGGGAGAAATTTTGCCAGGACCTGCAGCCAGGAATATGTGTACTTCTTAACAACTGGCTGTTCTGGGTTTTTTTTACCCAATAGACACAGTCCACTGACTGCTTCTCTCTTATTTTGAAAACAAAGCCAAATCTTCAGCCTACATTAGCAAGCAAATAGGTCAGTGTGCATATCCGCATCCCAACCCTCCCCTGGCAGGAATGCGTTTACCACCCTTACCTTTATCTTTTAAAAGGAAAGGCTGAATTGGGGCCATTTTTTTGAAAGCCATTTCGACTTCTTTTTGGAACTGAGATGGAGTAGGTTAATAAATAAAACACCATCCATTAAAAAAAACCACACACACAAAAAACAGAACCCGTACGCTAATTAGTTTGCCTACCAGTAGAGGGTACAGGCTAACCTAAATTTTTCCACATGCAAATGTAGGCTGATGCAGCTTCATGATTAAAGCAACATACCAACATCAAAGAGGGGCACGCAAAACAACGAGTTAAATAACAGAACCACAAATAGCTTATGAGAAGTCAAGAGTATTAAAATGAGCTTAAAAGCAAATTGCACTAAATGCAATGTTGTGTCCAGGATTAGATCCTGGAACAGAAAAAGGACATTCTTGGGAAGCTGGTGAAATCCAAATAAAGTGTGGAGCTTCGTTAATAGTAATTCTTCCAACGGTAATTTCTTAGTTTTAACACAAACACCATAGTTATGTAAGATGTTGACATTAGGGAAAGTCAGATGAAGGGTATATGGGAAGAGTCTCTGCTATCTTTCGAACTCTTCTATAAAACTAAAATTATTCCCAGGGCACCTGGGTGGCTCAATTTCAGCTCATGTCATAATCCCAGGGTTGTGGGAATCAAGCCTTGTGTCAGGCTCCACGCTGAGCTTGAAGCCTGCTTAAGATTCTCTTTCTCTCTCCCTATGCCCCTCTCCCCAGCTCATGCTCTCTCTAAAATTAAAAAAAAACAAAAAACAAAAAAAAACAAAAAAAAAACCCTAAAATTAAAATTATTCCCAAGTAGAGAGTAGTTGCCTCAAAAGAACAGAGGAAAGGGATGTATTTGTCAAAACCCATCCAACTTGATAAATTTAAATATGCATGCAAATTATACCCCAATAAAGCTGATTATACAATAATAAAAAAAGCAAGCTGCAAAAATACATAAACATCAGGAAGCCATTTATGTAAACTTTGGTAACCTTGTTCCTTTTTACAAAATAAAGGCAACAAAATTAAGAAGAAAATCTTTGAAGGTACTACTCCATGGCTTCAAAACCAGTTCAAATCACTTTATAAATGTCCACTGTTACCTGAAAAGTGTGAATAGTTCTTGCCCAGGCATGTTTTATATGACAATATTTCATCAGTTTTTCAAAGTCCACTGTTATTTCCAAGCCAGCCATATTATTAATGGTCAAAGATCTTCTCTTTCCAAAAGTTACATCAGTTACATCCTATGATCAAAACAAAGAATTATTCTGTACATTTTCAAATAGACACACTGTAAATATAGTCTATTTTTGTGCTGAATATTAAATGCAGACTCAAGTAAAATTGCATGTATATTCACAATTGTTAAGAACTTTCAAAAGGCTTAAAATCTACACTTGAGCACAAACTAAATATATATATATACACCCAAACTTGAATAAATTTGAAACTTAACCTTAATCTGATTCTATGGAGAATAGTCTGTGTGCCTGACTTATTCTGAAGTCTGTACGTTTCACTTCTCGCACTGACTATGTAAGTCTGCACATATTCTTTGCAAAAAGTTTATATTTCCTCACATCCTCACTGCTTGTAAAGAATAAGCTTCTATGTTTAAGACGGTGTTTATACAATGAGAACAAATTCAAAGAAACCTCAATGGTTTCTGTATTTAAGCAGCAACCAAAGAAATGATGTTTTGCAAAATATATTAAGTATGTCACTTGTCCCTTATTTTTTGTTACTTGAGCCCTCCGAACTTAATAAAAATGTTTCTTAACAAAGTCTTCCAGAAAATATGAGAAAGAAACCTATTCCACCTCATTTTATGAAGCCAGTTTTACTCTGAAACCAAAACCAGACAAGACATTACTAGAAAACTACAAACCAATATTCCTCATAAACATGAATGCAAAACTCCTTAACAAAAAATTATGGAAGAATGTCAACAATTCCGATATGATTAGGTTCTGAATCAAACCTAGGGCAATTAAAAAAAAATCTACCTCTAATAAGGTACTATTTTTCTGTTGTCACCTACCTTTGTTATAAAAAATATTTCTCCATTGCAGAGTCGAATATCACTTTCAAAGTCATGCTTATTTTTAGCAAAACCACGAAGAGTACCATTAAAGTCTTCACCACTGGCCTCTTGTTCATTACTCTCCTGACTGGGAGAGGTATCTTGAGGGAGTAGCTCCGAGAGATACACATTCCTTGTACAACAAATTTTATCACCAACTCCAAACTGAAGTCTATTCCGATGGTCTCTGAGTTAGAAAATGAGAATACGTCATCAAGGTTTGGAAAGCCTCAATTTCATTTTGTTCAGGCATTAACCCCCACTCAGATCTGATCCAATTCTCAAAATAATTTCCAAACTCTCTCTCCTTCAATTTTGTTCTCCAAATGTCAACAAGAAATCAGGCTCCCACAATCGTGGTCTGATTACCTATCCTGTCTGTGGCACCTCAAACTCAATGACATTTCCCAGCCAGATGTTTTCAAGTTAGAAATCTTGGCATAAATGCTGATGTCTCTCTTTCCCTCTATAGATTCTAAAAGTTATCCAAATTTCTTACTTGACACATGTCCAAAGGCAAGGGAATTAAAAGCAAAAATGAATTATTGGGACCTCATGAAGATAAAAAGCTTCTGCACAGCAAAGGAAACAACCAACAAAACTAAAAGACAACCAACAGAATGGGAAAAGATATTTGCAAATGACATATCGGACAAAGGGCTAGTATCCAAAATCTATAAAGAACTCACCAAACTCCACACCCGAAAAACAAATAACCCAGTGAAGAAATGGACAGAAAACATGAACAGACACTTCTCTAAAGAAGACATCCAGATGGCCAACAGGCACATGAAAAGATGCTCAATGTCGCTCCTCATCAGGGAAATACAAATCAAAACCACACTGAGATACCACCTCACGCCAGTCAGTGTGGCCAAAATGAACAAATCAGGAGACTATAGATGATGGCAAGGATGTGGAGAAACGGGAGCCCTCTTGCACTGTTGGTGGGTATGCAAACTTGTGCAGCCACTCTGGAAAACACGGTGGAGGTTCCTCAAAAAATTAAAAATAGATCTACCCTATGACCCAGCAATAGCACTGCTAGGAATCTACCCAAGGGATATAGGAGTGCTGATGCATAGGGCCACTTGTACCCCTATGTTTATAGAAAACATGTTTATATGGCTTCAACAAGAGCTAAATTATGGAAAGAACCTAAATGTCCATCAACTGATGAATGGATAAAGAAATTGTGGTTTATATACACAAGGAGTACTACGTGGCAATGAGAAAGAATGAAATATGGCCTTTTGTAGCAATGTGGATGGAATTGGAGAGTGTGTGAAGTAAGTCCTACAGAGAAAGACAGATACCCTACGTTTTCACTCTTATGTGGATCCTGAGAAACTTAACAAGAGACCAAGGGGGAGGGGAAGGAAAAAAAAAAGTGAGAGAGGGAGGGAGCCAAACCATAAGAGACTCTTAAAAACGGAGAGTAAACTGAGGGTTGATGGGGGGTGGGAGGGAGGGGGGGGGTGGGTGATAGGCATTGAGGAGGGCGCCTGTTGGGATGAGCACTGGGTGTTGTATGGAAACCAATTTGACAATAAATTTCATATTAAAAATAAATAAAATAAAAAAATAAAAGTTATCCAAAGTCTTATGGATTCTGCCTTTTATTTTTTTTATTTATTTTTTTTTTCAACGTTTATTTATTTTGGGGACAGAGAGAGACAGAGCATGAACGGGGGAGGGGCAGAGAAAGAGGGAGACACAGAATCGGAAACAGGCTCCAGGCTCTGAGCCATCAGCCCAGAGCCTGACGCGGGGCTCGAACTCACGGACCGCGAGATCGTGACCTGGCTGAAGTCGGACGCTTAACCGACTGCGCCACCCAGGCGCCCCTGCATTCTGCCTTTTAAATTCATCTTCTCCTCTCCAATCTCTCCTATCCCTGCCCTATATCACGTCTTATCCCACGTACACATATTTCTATTCTTGTAACTATGATGTTATATCGGAATAACAGCAGCAAGTTGAATAAATGCTGGTGATATACCAGTTACCGTCATAAGTGCCTTAGAGATATTATTTCATCCCATCCTGACTACAACTCTATGAGGGAAATTCTGCATCGGTATCCTATTTTTACACATATGGACAAGTTAAACTACCTGCCTGAGATCACAGTTACTGGGACACAGACTGGGTGACCCACCGCTGGTGCTTTCTAACCCTTTGTTAGGCTACTAAAGTGGGTTTTTTTGTGGGTCATCCCTCAACAGACTGGGAGTTCCTCCTGCAACTTCCACATCTTTATTCTCTGCATTTAACAAACAGTACAGTGTTGATAAATGCAAGAGAAGTGAGTTAATTTTTCCTGTGTGTAAACACAGTAGCTTTTCTACACTGCTATTTCTCTGATAGATGTCCCCTGGGGTGCTCTCTATGGACATCCTGTTGCTAAGGGTCTTGGACATGCCTACACACATATTATACTTGAAAAAAAATTCTCCTGAATTCCCCATACTCATCTCCAAGAAGCTGGAGGTTGCCAACTTGAAAACCACAAGAAACACTGTATTCCTTATTTTTCTTATTACACTGATTACTGAAACAGTTCCCAAGGAGACATATTTAATTGAAGAGATCATTTCACTTCACAAATGAGAATAAAAAATATTTTTGAGTATGTGGCTACAGTGATAAATGTCAAATAAAAGAACAGCAAAGGAAGGGCTATCCTCAAGCATTCAGACCCCTTGTGCTCACTTGATCAGGCGGCCCGTGTAGTGCTTACAACAGCAGGCGTTGATTAAGTCACAGTCTTGCCTGAAACACACAAACAAGCAAGGGTCACCTTAATGATATCTGCTTTGTGCTCACTTCTGTTACCAACAATTACAATGTACTACATGCTATAAAAGTTTCCAGGAATCTCACCAGAGAAAAGCATTTTGTAATTTTCATCTTTTTTAAAAAGATTTTATTTTTAAGTAATCTCCACACCCAATGTGGGGCTTGAACTCACAACCCTGAGATCGAGCATCATATGCTCTCCTGACCGAGCCAGCCAGGTGCCCCCAATAATTTTTATCTTAACATAAACCGTTTCCATTCAGATTTCCTGGGAGTTTCCAAATGTAATATTTGGTAGAAAGAGTCCTGTTTAAAAACTTCCCTCTGCCATATCTAACAAAGAAAGACCTCAAAATTAGAGACAGAATTAGCAATGAGAGTCTCCCATTCATACAGTACCTGTATTGATAAGTTACGAGATTTAAATGCTACACTAAGCACACTAAAATACTGCAAATGCTTTACCTTCTAAATGCAATGAATTGTGACATTTGTGCATCCTGTAGGTCATTTTCTTTGAGCAAGGTTCCAACTGCAGAATATAAATCTAATACAAGAATATAAGAGAAAAAAAGTTAACAAGGAAAAGCACCAAATTACAACATTGTTTCAATGGAGAAACTAACACAAACGGAACCCAAGTTCTCTATGGGAACATCAACTTCATTTGCTACAGCAGCCAGAGCAACACAAGAGAGAATGGAGATAAGGGTTCCAGATACCCTATCCTCAACAGAGAGGTCAACCACTAGCCATTAGAACGGCTCCTAATCTAGAACACAACCCCTCATCACTGATGGCTTGTGAAAGCTGAATTTAAAATATGAGCAAGAAGACAAAATATGTAATGGAATTACTGCAATGTAAGACTTCCTTCTGTCTTAAGTTCTGCTCGTAATGAGAAATAATTTGAGTATCTATACGCTTTGCATCTGTCATTTCACTTTTAATCTTTACAACATGCACAGGAAGCTGTTATTATTATATCCAAGGTTGGTATTTAGTAGAAAATATTAAGATACTTCCACAAAGGATGGCAAACAGCTACTCCCCAAACACTGCAACGCCCCACCCCCCACCCCAACCATGTGTTTCCTACCTACCCCCAGAACCCCCAAACCTCCCCATGGTCCAGCAACTAAAAGGTTAACCCTGGCACAGCAGAGGCATCCATTCTAAGAGTGACCATACCTCAGCTATTACATAGTTTGACCACAAACACTGATTACAGTCTAGATATAATGTGGAGCCGGGGCTCTTGGAAGTAAAAGCAATTTTCCAAAAGGGGTATGGTGCCTGGCCTCCCTCTTTCAGACTTCAAATCATTGGCAATAATGACATCCACTTCCAACCTCCCTCAAAGCAGAGAAGTAGGCTTCCTCTAATCTGTCTTACCAATAGTACAAAACAGTGAACATTTCTCATGAGAGACAGATGTAACAATTT
This sequence comes from Acinonyx jubatus, assembly GCF_027475565.1. Taxonomy (NCBI): domain Eukaryota; kingdom Metazoa; phylum Chordata; class Mammalia; order Carnivora; family Felidae; genus Acinonyx; species Acinonyx jubatus. The sequence continues at coordinate 89,647,885 of NC_069387.1, read as the reverse complement.
GGGTAAGAACATTCTAGGCTTTCGTGCCTTCCCCTCACAGCAGATGAATCCCAGGGGAATGAAAAAAACAGCCCAGGCCTTGTGATGCCCTGCTCCAGGAAGCCTAAATTAGTTGCTTACTGAGCCCTTCCTGGTTCAGATGAAGGGAAGATTATCACTAAAAAATGGCCAATGCTCAGCTCGCCCCCCAGCCAAGCCCTGGGCTGCCCGAGCAGGAATTTCCAAAGGTCTCACAGGGTATTGTTTTCCTTTATATGTACAGGATCGTGTTGTTCTGCTCCTTGCTTTTTTCACTCTCCCTACACCTTACAGATCAATACGTACACCATATTTCAATGATTCTAAGATATACATTTTTCTCACACTTTAGCATCTCTGAAATTCCAGCCCAGCTCTGAAGCCTGTCTTAGGCCCCTGTACTTTGGAATATAATGGAGTCATGTACTCAGTGATTTCATTATCAGTGAAAGTACACTATATGCCTCTCTCTAAGGAATATTTACTCAGTTCTTTTAAGGAAGGGACTAATTTCACAGTTGAAGTCTGTGACTGAGATAGAAAAACAGCATCAGCTGGGGGCTCTGCTGCCATTCTGAAACAGAGCACTTTTTTTTTGTTAAGTACATTCTCAGTAACATAAAGAAGGGGTGTCAGAAGGAAAACCAACCGTATTTCAGGTAAATCTACAAGGAGTGGCAAGGAGGGCAAGTTATTTAACTGCCTAAGTCTTATTGTATTTCATAATTATTAGCACCTACTCTTAACTAAACTGTCGTGAGAATAAATATTACCTATTAATTCTTCATAACACATGTAATAAAAAACATCACAAAACGATGCAGCTTATAATCCCATGTATGTAAAACGGAAATAAATTATACATGCTTGTGTATTGATATCATAAGGTTTAAAGGATAAACACCTAAGTCTTACTACACAGCAGGAGTGGTGGACGAGTAATAGTGATAGTATGTGACCTTTCGGGGTTGCCTGAGAGGAAATCAAGAGGAAGAGTACAAGGAAATATTCGTTTTTACTTCAAACACTTCTGTATTATTTGACCCTTTTTAAGGAATGTAAGTTATTTCTATGATCAAAAAAAAAAATCAGGGGCATCTGAGCGGCTAGTTGGTTGAGCATCGGACTCTTCATTTCGGCTCAGGTCATGATCTCACGGTTTTGGGATCAAGCCCCGCGTCCGGCTCTGCGTTGGGCGCGGAGCCTGTTTAAGCTACTCTCTCCCTCTCTCTGCCCCTACTCCCACTCTCTCCCTCTCAAAAAACAAAACAAGACAAAACAAAAACCGGAAGGGCATTTAGAGAATACTACATATCATATGATCCCATTCCAAAAGAAAAAAAACATTACTGTAACACATGAATGGACACGAAACCAAGGGAACCACATATGCGACACACAAAGCAGGAAATGCTTACGTGTAAAGCCGTGCGTCACCTGCTTCACATACGAGCGAAAGTAGCTCAGTAGTTAGGGCACACCCGTAACAACGATGGCAACTACAATAAATTCCCAGCAGTGATCATTTAAATCCTCACTAATTCAATTTTGAGTAAACCATCACACTATTTTTTTTTTTAAAGTTTGCTAAGTTTAGAATACAAATAACGATCAAAAGGTTTACTCTACTTGAATTAACTTATAATAGTTCATTTAAGATCTATTATTTACAAAAAAAACTAACAGTGCCTCAAAACTGAAGAATGCCCTCAACCCTCCTAACAGCCCCACAGGCAGTGCCACTATGATTCCCAGTTTACAGATGCCTAAGTGATGTGACCTGCGTCGGGAGCCTGTGCTCTTTTTGACCTTGTTGTGTTGTCATCCTAACACCCACAATCAGAAGCAATGCTTGTCATTTTGTAAGAAACTGTAAGAACTAGTAGGAACTCCAGTTGGCAACAGTTTCACAACCACTACCTCTGGTTCACAAATGTACCCAAAGCAACAAATGTATTTACTTTCCCAAGTGTTATAAAAGAAAATCTTCATTAATTAGGATATGCTTTCTCCTGAATGAACTTGGATTCCTGGATCTTTGCTTCATTTTAAACTAATCATCTATATCCAATTATTCACTCAACAGATATTTACTGAGTCCTAGTGTGTTATGTGTCAAAAGCTTACTTCTTGTGTGTGTGTGTGTGTGTATGAGTGTGTGCGTGCGTGCGTGCACGTGTGTATCGTCAGTCCTTCCAAATTCCTTCCAGCATGAGCTGTTACAGATAAGACCTGTTAACGCAGGTTTGGTCACGTATGTTGGGCTAGGAAAGCTTACTTCTTTACAAAATTCTAAGGTACTCTGCTTTTGATGATTAATAAATTAGTTTATGGTTTTTTTTAATTTTTTACTGTTTATTTTTGAGAAAAAGAGAGAGAGAGAGAGTGCAAACGGGGAAGGGGCAGCGGGAGAGGGAGACACAGAATCCGAAGCAGGCTCTAGGCTCTGAGCTGTCAGCACAGAGCCTGATGCAGGGCTTGAGCTCTCAAACTGTGAGATTACGACCTGAGCCTAAGTCGGACGCTTAACCGACTGAACCACCCAGGTGCCCTGTAGTTTATTCATTTTCGGTGCCTAAATTTTTTACTAGCAACATTTATCTTCACCGTCAAATAAAATTATAACTAGTCATTTAATAGGTACATTGCAAAACTGAAACCATAACCCTACACAATACAGAGGCTTACACTTACAAGAGCGATGATCACTTTTTGAGAACTGAGAACTGGCATCCTCTTCTGGGAGTCGGATAAAAATAAATGTTTTATCTCGTATTGAGACAGGGAATGTTGGATTATCAGAGATATTCAGCTCTGCATCAAATATTGGAAACTGGCGTCTTGAGATTCTTAAGTGAAGATAAAATAACACACCAAGAACATGAGTATCCAAAAAAGTGTCTTCGTATATCATCAGAGATGTCAATACTATAACTAAAATCCGCTAATAGATAATAAACAGGGTGAAAAGGCTTCCCATATATGCATGGTAAATAGTAAATGAGTTTTACAATAGACTTAGCAAGACCATAATGTTACATTTATCAATCAATCCCCTGTCTCTAGCAAATTAAAAGCATTAGAGAAAAATGTCAGGGAATTTACCATTCTGGGAAGTTGACCTACCTTCCTCCAGACCACAAAAGAACTATACGAGGTAGGTATTAGCTCATTTCACAGGTGAGCAGCACGAGGCCCATGGCCAGAGGGAGAAAGCAGGGGAGCTAGGAGGCAAATCCGGGCCCTTCTGGCTCCATAGCCCTTCCTATTTACATTAATGTGGACTCTTTGAGGCCTTGTCCAAATGCTTACATCACACTCTTTTTCTCCTTTTTTCTGTGTATAGCATTTACGTGGCCTCATTTTCTCAGCGGAACCAAATATCCACATCTTCGCTTTGCTTCTATTCCCTCATCCTTCTTTTGTTCTTAGTTTCCCAAGACTAGCAAATCATACTAGAAAGCAGAGTCCCTATGCTACAAGCAGGTGCCTTGTCACAACAGAGTCTCTCCTTGGTTATCTGGAAGAAGGTGGATTCCCTGACAAGACCCAACATCAGCCTGGCTATCAGAGCTAGTGGTACCCTACTGTCACCTTCAACCCTCCCCAACAGGGTTGAAAGGGAGAAAAGGGAAGGAGGCCACCCTGCTGAAATATCCCTGCAGATATAATTTTGGGAGTGCTGAGAATCACCATGGATTTCAGGTTTTGCTTCTGACCCAGAACATGAAACATAACCTCTATCTCTAGGAATCCTTCCCTGGTATCATTGGGATCCTTCTGACATTAAATATCTGGTGATGATGATTAGGAAGAAATGATAAAGGCAGCACAGCCCAAATGACATCAAAAGCGTTACTAAGAAGAATTCCTAACTTTCAGATAAAACTGAGTTCTAAGAAATCTAATGTGCATTGGGTTCTTCCAAGATTTTCAGATTTTAAAGTGACCAATCATCTACCAACCTCCCCAAAGTCAGGTGGCCTTTGGGTAGGAGCAGAAGGGTTATACAAAAAGGGTCTAACTGCGTTCTTTTGCTTAATGTCTTAATATGAACCTACAACATCCTACACTATCCCTGTCAATTCTTCCTATAGTCCTACCCAGGGCAGACAGGGGCATTAGAGAAGGTCGGTTCTAAATGTTCTAATTTCTGCTGACATCCAATGAAGAAAATGTCAAGCAACAAAAACGGCATTTTACAAGAATGTCAATCAAAAACAAAGATAAATTTTGGCCCAATGAATAAAATGGTCTCTTAGTATTCTGAGATCCCATTCCATCTATTAGAGGATCACTCTAAAGGCTTATGAGAAGACTAAGGAAAGAAAAGGATTCTTTTCTACACTAAGGGGAGTAAGATGCTATGGGGGCCACCAGTACTCATCAAGGAGTACAATAGTGTGTTCCTTTTTTTTTTTTTTTTTTTTGGCTTGGGGCTCCCCTTAAAGAAATTGGAGATAATTCTTCCCCATTCTCCTTTGAACTCTAATGAACTCATTTCCAAGTCTCTGTTCCCCTTGGGCTTATTCTAGTCTCTAAGGTTGATATAACTTTATTCACAGATATACTTTTTAAATCAGGAAGATACATTTCTTTTTAAGTTTACTTATTTTTTTTGAGAGAGAGTGAGTGAGAGCATGCAGGGAAGGGGCACGGAGAGGGAGAGAGAGAGCGAGTGAGAACAAGAGAGAGGGAGAGAGAGAGAGAGAGAGAGAGAGAGAGAGAGAGAGAGAGAGAGAATCCCAAGCAGGCTCCATGCTACCAGCTCAGAGCCCAATGCGGGGCTCAAACCCACAAACCATGAGATCATGATCTGAGCCAAAATCAAGAGTCAGTCACTTAACTGACTGAGCCACCCAGACACCCCAAAAAAAGTCATTCTTTTTTTTTTTTAACGTTTATTTATTTTTGAGACAGAGAGAGACAGAGTATGAACGGGGGAAGGTCAGAGAGAGAAGGAGACACAGAATCTGAAACAGGCTCCAGGCTCTGAGCTGTCAGCACAGAGCCCGATGCGGGGCTCAAACTCACGGACCGCGAGATCATGACCTGAGCAGAAGTCGGACGCCCAACGCCAAAGTGAGCCACCCAGGAACCCCCAAAAAAAGTCATTCTTAAATTTCAATAATAATTTATGCTAGACCAGTAATGAAAAATATTGCCTTTGTTTTTCTAACTGTGGGTCAAAAAGTATATATATACCTAAAGGCTAGAATAGGTTCGCTAAAAAAGCACAGTAAATGTACTGCACTGAATTGCCCTAATTCAAAAGCTAATATGCATTTTTTTAACCTTTGATTTCTAATACAACAGAGAGAAAACGCAAAATTTTAGTTATACTGTACCTCGTAGCATTGTTCACAATTAGCTCAGATTCTGCTCTGTGGTTTGTCTTTAGTTCAATAGCACAATTTCTTGACTTAAGAGTCTCAAAAAGATCTCTCAGCAAATTACCAGGTTCAATGCTGGGTAACTGTCTAATATCACCTAAAAGGGGAACAAAAAGGATACAGTAGGTTCTAAGTAACAGGGGTCCTGCAATTTAGAAGTTGTTTTTATTTCTCCCTACTGACATATGTTATAATTATAAAGACTTACTCTAAGAAAAAAAAAGCCCCAAACGTCTTTGTTTAAAATTACTTAAGAACATGAACTCTTTAAAAATATTTAACAACAAAGCACTGAAAGTAAACAATATGAAATATAAAAAAGCAATAACACAATAAGGTAAAATCTGAATTGAATTCCTTTCAGACCTATAACCCCAAGCAAACTGTGCAGGGGTGTATATTTTAGCCAACATGTGAAGAGAAAAACAGGCCTTAGATCCTTAGATATATGGTATTTAGTCCCCTATTCAATCTTGCTCAACGTCTTAGTAGACCTGGAAGAATCTACGGACTCAAATAAATAAACACATGAAATACAAAATAAACAAACCCAACATATTTGATAATAAATTTCAGTAATACAGTGATAATGTTTGGCTCTATTAAAATTCTCTTTAAACAAACAAAACTTGGAGTTAAAAAAAACAACAACAACTATTTTTTCAGCGCAAACTGGGAAGATGCTTAAGCCATTAACAGAATCAACTGCTCAGAACACATCCTCAAAGACCTAAGAGAATTATTTATATACAATTTGATTCTCACAACGCGATTCTATTTTTTCTCCATGAAATCACACACTCTACAGACCAGAGGTACCCAACAGAATCTAACTAAATCTCACCAGAACGGGAAAGAATTTAAGAGGCTAGTGAGGTCTAATTTGGGTTATTAGCTGAAAATCATAAATTTACTCCTAAGTGGTCTGTAATTCAGACTTTGTATTATTCCCAAATGATCCACATCATTATTTCCTCTGAGTGTGTGACATTTTTACCACCTGAACGGTCATCATTTAGGTGATTAGCAATAACCCCTAACAACTCTATTTCATTTCACCACCCGGCCTGCTAATATCCTGGCCCAAATGAAGAACCACCCAAGCTAATAGAGGGAGTAGTCAGACTGAACTCAGGGTAGCTGGAGTGTGGACTCTGAGAACTGGCTTCCCACCTGCAGGATATGGATATTAAAACCACCAAACGGTGTAAGCAACCTATTAACTGCAATGCTTTGAATAAACAAATTAGGATTCCAACAATATTTCACTTACCAAGGATAATAAGCTTAGAAAGTTTGGAGTGCTCGCACAATAAATTTAAAACTGACTTGAAGATCTTGACAGATACCAAACTCCCTTCATCTACAACCAGAACTCTAACAGAGGAAAACTTCCATGGGCTGTTCTTGGCCGGGCTTTTTTTCTTCCAGTAATAGAAACTATAATTGACCTATAAGCAAAGCATGGCATTTTAAAATTCAGGTTATAATAAATTTTACAAAACAAAATTTTAGCATGTTATTTAAAAAAAAAATTTTTTTTTTTAAAGTTTATCCATTATTGAAAGAGACAGAGCACATGGGACGGGGGGGGGGGAGGGAGAGAGAGAGAGAGAGAGAGAGAGAGAGAGAGAGAGAGAATCACAAGCAAACTCTGCACCACCAGCCAGAGCCCGATATGGGGCTTGAACCCAAAACTCTTGGGGCGCCTGGGGGCTCAGTCGGGTAGGTGTCCAACTTTTGGTTTCAGCTCAGGTCATGATCTCCAGTCCGTGAGTTCAAGCCCCACGCCAGGCTCTGTGCTGACAGCTCAGAGCCTGGAGCCTGCTTCAGATTCTGTGTCTCCCTCTCTCTCTGCCCTTCCCCCCACTCACACTCTGTCTCTCTGTCTCTGTCTCTGTCTCTCTCTCAAAAATAAATAAATATTAAAAAAAAACTTGTTTAACAAAGTTCTTAAATGAGGGGCAGGGGGATGTACATAGAGTCACATAGGGAAACAGGCTAAAGAAATAGAGAACACAAAAGTTTTAGGGCTCGATACACAGAAAATATAGATCAAGTAAATTTAAAAAGAAAAGATCAAATAGTTCAAAAAACTGCTTCCTGATAAGTACTATGTGTGTTTAACAAGCTTTGCACACAGCACTATTCTAATGCAAAATCTCCACCTCTCTCTTACTGCTCTTGATTAAAGAGCTCCCTATTCTTTTCCAACCTTTTCTTGGCCTTCTGAGATGGTCCTGTCACTTTGACTCACCCCCTCTCCCCACTGGAATACTCCATTTTAGAAATAAAAGGCTGCCTTCCCAACCTATGAAAATACTATTTTTCTTCTAATATTCTAAGCTCTCTTACTTCCTTACCATTTAAATGTTTATTTTATTTATTTTTGAGAGACAGAGAGGAAGATGTAGGATCCAAAGCAGGCTCCGAGCTGTCAGCACAGAGCCTGACGCAGGGCTCAAACCGACAATCTGTGAGATCATGACCTGAGCTGAAGTCAGACGCTCAACCGACCGACCCAGCCACCCCTTACTTCCCAACGTTTAAAAACATACCACCAAGGCTGACAGCTCAGAGCCTGGAGTCTGCTTCAGATTCTGTCTCCTTCCCTCTCTGCCCCTCCCCCACTCACACTCTGTCTCTCTCTCAAAAATAAACATTAAAAAAAAGTTAAAAAAAAAATACCACCACCACCAACAAAACAACTAAAAGAACTATTTATTAAAGATGTAATGGGGCATCTGGGTGGTTCAGTCGCTTAAGCATCCGACTTCAGCTCAGGTCATGATCTCACAGTCCCTGAGTTCAAGCCCCGCATCGGGCTCAGTGCTGACAACTCAGAGCCTGGAGCCTGCTTCCGATTCTGTGTCTCCCTCTCTCTCTTCCCCTCCCCTGCTCATGCTCTGTCTCTCTCTGTCTCAAAAATAAATAAAAACATTAAAAAAAAATTTGTAATAAATAAATAAAAAATAAAGATGTAATAATATTTACTATTTTAAAAACACAGATGAGGAGAAAAATTTGGAAAATACAACCAGAGAACATTAAATATTTTGGTATACATCATTCCCAAAATGTTTCTACATTGTCACTATATATATAATATACATACATGGATTTTTTAAATGGTATCGTATCTTTATTTAATGTTTCTACTGCAGCTAGGTTCAACATATATCTATTAAGGAAAACCCTTCATATTTTCCACATGAATGCATCAATTCCCTTCAATAAAACCCTCATTCTCTCAGTGGCCTTGTCTCACAATAGAATATTTGGAATCACTGCTAATTTGATTTTACGTATTCAATCAGTTACCTTAGAAATGCCTGGTTGACATTTTCCACTATACTTTTAGTGCTACCAATTCAATACAGGACCTATCTATGAGCCTAGATTACTCCCACAGCCTTACAGCCATGTTCCCTTACACACTAACTCAAAATAAAATTGCCTGATGAAATAGAGGACACCTAGCTAAAACTGAATTTCAAATAAACAATAAATGACATTTTAGTACAAGTATGTGTGATGCAATATTTGGTACATCTTATAGTAAAGACTTGTTTTTATTTTTATCTGCGTCATCTGGTAACCCTAGCCCAAGGATGATAAATAAATGGCACAAGTGCCCCATCAGTGCCTTTCCTATGGTCCTACACTCTCTCCTGCTTCAGAAATACTCTCCCAGTATTCCAAGCAGATATTAAGACACTGCCAATTTCATTCTAAATGAAATTCAAAATGATCCCACTCTGACTCTCCTCTTCTAATCCAACCCTTAGACTCATCAGACGTGAAGGTGTAATGGAAAAAAATCATAAGCTGATCAGAAGACCCTTCCATCAATGAGCTACACTGAACCTCTCTAGGACTATATTCACCCTCATGACAAATAAAGGTAATAGGTAACGTCACTTCTGGGGTTGCTCATGGCTCTGTGATTCTATACAGTCTTCCTTAAAACCGCTTTCTTCATTTCACTCTCTTGCTTAGGAACCTAAACAGCTCCCCAGTAAACCAAGTCCAAGCTTCTCTATTAGGTCTATAATAAATGAGGAAAGTATGGCACCCCCGGAAGAATAATAAGCAGGGAGGTGAGAAATCTGAATCCAGGTGCTAGGTGCACTCCTGGTTAAGATCGTGGGCAAGTCCTTTAATGCTCCCAAATTTCAACTGGCTCTTCTACAAAATGACTCACGTCACTGATTTATCAGGGATTTAATGAGATGGCAAAATACTTTGCAAACTTTAGAGCTCAAATTCCCAGTCGAAACCAAATTCAATTTCCATTATTTTGCAATACATGGAATTCATTCCCATCAATGCAGTCACCTCAAAACCCATTATGATCGTTTTCCTCAATGCCTGTGGAAAGACCTGCCCCCTAAATAAAATGTCCTTCTCCTCACCTGAGGCTCTCTGTCCTTTAGAGTCCAATTCAATGATCATTTCCTTCAGAAATCTTCCAACAGCTAAGTTCCTGGATCTACAAAATGACAGGTCAGATCTAGAAAAACCTCTCCAGCTCTTTACAAGTTTGAAATCTATGACTTCTAACTACAGCCAAAACTCTGTTTTTCAAGCATGTTAATTCATTTGAAAATTTCATTACGTGTGACTATTTGCCAGGCATTGTTGTGGGTGACAAAGATAAAGAACTAAGCTAGATGATGAAAGTCTTCCCTTTTATGGAGCTTTCCTTCTGTAAAATAGAATAAAACCTTTCCCTTCCAATGCAAATGCTTCTCAAAATAAGGCCTGTGGACTGTAACATGTTTGTAACCAGTCCCAGCAGAATAAAGCTGGTGTCAGAATCTAAACTAACTACATCATTAAGCATACGCTTCAGTTTAGCTGCCTTTTATTTTTCCATAGTAGTAAGACTTTCTCAATGTAGGGAGCAGTGTACTGATTTACTGTCCAGCACTAGCTCCTGCCTCACGGAAACCAGTAACAGTTTACAGCCCGGATGTTCTGAGTGGCACTGACCTCAATGTTCAGCTGCTACAAAGCGCGGATCCATAAGACATTCAAGAAATACCTACTGATTGTCATCAGGAAGAAATAAAACATCAGCTGATTCAACAAAGCTTATCTTTAAGGCAAATGTTTTATCTGCAGAGACAAATGTAAAAACCTTTACCTGACACAGTGTATAAGCGTTAAAACCAGTCTTCTGTCGCAATAAGCCAGCTGCTTTTCCTGTTGGTGCTGTTAATAACACGTCTATAGCCTTGTCGGCCTTCAGTAGACTTTGCTCGGTAAAGGTAATCCATTCGTCTGGTACATCCCGGTCTTGTTCAAAATCTTCACAAGCTTTTTTTACTTCTTTTTCTTCCAACTGCTCCATATGCTTAAAAAGACGGCTAACAATCGTGGTCTTCCCACAACCGCCTTTCCCACTTATGACTGTCACAGCATTGGAACAAATCATTTCCAAAGCAGCCACCTGATCCTGATCCAGCAGAGCGTCACTGATTTCTGCGTTAACCTCATGTTCACCATTGTTCCAAATATGGTCACCACTGTCCTGGCTCTCCAGAATGTCCACAGAAGTTTCCAAATTGCTCTCATCAGGCTGACTTTCGCCCAGTGCATCATCGCTTCGTGAGTTCTCCGGTTGTGCGGTGTGAATAGATGCAAGCACCCTTTTGACGTCGACATGTAAATGCCACGGGGGCCTCGTCATCAGGTCACATATGAAAGAGGCAATGTCTTTCTCAGCCTGGTAAAGGTCATAAAGAAAGATGCAGCCCTTCTGGTAGGTCACCACACCAATATCCTTCAAAAACCTCAGAGACTGCCAAGCATCATGGAAAGACATATGGTCTGACAACTTAGAAGTGAAGTCAGCTTCTTCAACACACGTGTGCCCTTGATCTCTACATATATGTTTCAGTTTAGAATATATTATTAATGCATTTTGCTCCAAAGCAGTCATCAACTGGAGGAGAGACTTGCACTGACAAAATGAGGTCCAACTTGCCTCACACTGCAAAAGCTTCAGTTCTGTGTAGGTTATCTTAAAGAAAACAGAATTCAAGTTGCTTTATAAAAATTATAAATGTCGATGAATCTTATCAGAAATACAGTAAAAACTATGTAATTTGTCAATAACTGCTTAAGTCCCAGGAGACATGTATATCAAGTTGGAGGAAAAAACTCTGTACCTAATACATCACCAAGTTTTTACTGTCCTGTGATTAAAGATCTATATACAGGGCACCTGGGTGGCTCAGTCGGTTAAGCGTCCGACTTCGGCTTTGGTAATGATCTCATGGTTTGTGGGTTAGAGCCCTCAGAGCCTGGAGCCTGCTTCCGATTCTGTGTCTCCCTCTCTCTCTGCCCCTCCCCCACTCTGTCTCTCTCAGCCTCTCAAAAATAAATAAACCTTTAAAAAAATTTTTTTAAAGATCTATATACATTTTTAATTAAAATTCTATTTTCTCAGAACAATACATACACAGTTTCGAAAGTCAAGTAACACCATGAAGCTTATCAAAAAGACAGGAATCCCCTGCCTTACTCTTTCCATGCTGACAAAGTCAACACTTCCAACACTTTCAGTTTTTTATTCCAGAATTTACTCCACATTTCCAAGTACTGTTTACACTATCCTTTGTGGGGTTTTTTTTGTTGTTGTTGTTGTTTTTAGATTTTCGATATTTAGTATGAACTCCCTACTATGGAAAGTCTTTCTCTGGGGAAGCTCTCTCTTATGCCATCACCTCCATACCTTCTTCTCCTCCTCCCATCTTTGAACAAAAGTTATAGTATACATTTTGTTAATCAGTTTTGGTTACATTGATGTTAAATAGGATTCACAGCTGAGCAACATGATATACCACAATTACATGAACTTTTGTGTCAAACTCTTGTGTGTATGATGACTGCTTCACCTTCTTGGCGTGTTTAGGTGTCTATGTGCCTCTCAACAATTCTGCCCCAACTCTACTGAAGAGACAGAGAACTTCCTTCACCATGATCCACTCAGCAAGTTCTCCACCAGCTCCATTTTTTTTCATGGAGACATCCCTGCTAGAACCTTCCTTATATCTTACGGGCTGAAATGTGTCCCCCCCCCCCCCAAATTAATATGTTGAAATCCCAACCTCCTAGTATTCCAAACTTGACCATATTTGGAGATAGGGTCTTTAAAGTGGTAATTCAGTTAAAGTGAGGTCACTGGGGTAGGCCCGAATCCAGTATGACTGGTGTCCTTATTAGGAGAGAAGATTACAACAGACAGGCACAGAAGGAAAATCATGTGAAGACACAGGGAGAGGTGTCTTCTCATGACCATGTACAAGCTCAGGAGAGAGGACTCAGAAGAAGCCAACCAGACCAACACTTTGATTTTCGACTTCAAGCTTCCTGAACCATGAGAAAATAAATTTCCATTGTTTAAGCCACCCAGACTATGGTATGAAGCACAGATTTAGATGGTCAGCAGCCCCAGCAATCTTAACCCCAGTAATGGTCTTTATTCTTGATGGCAGTTCACACACTGAGCAATGGACTTCAAGCCTCCTTCTCCCACTTGAGTCCCAGAATATGCATTGCTCTGCCTCTCTTCTCTACTCGATAAATACATGCAATAATCAAATGTTCCAGAATCTCATTTTGCAAAACATCCTGAAACCATCATCATTTTACATAGGGAACAAATTCATTGTTCCAGTATTACTCAAATTGTGGGGGGAGGGGGTTCTAGGAACATTCCTGGAGATCCAAGAATTATCTCAGATTTTTTAAATTGTATTTTCAATTGGAAAACCGCCCATAACAAAGTCCTGCAACATTTAAGGGCCACATTTGGTTCCCAACACCCCTGAAGCCTCATAGCGTCACTCCTACTTTTGGTCTATAATGATAAGAACAGAAGTGGGTTCATACGTAAACGATCCTATTGTGCCAAATACTAAAAGTTTTCAAAAGTTCAAACAGGAAAGGGAGGGACTGAAATGAACTTGCCAAATTCATAAGAACTTGTGCCTTCAATGAGATCTGTATTCAAGTTGCAAATGGCCATTTAGTTACCAAAACATGTTTCCTATTAAATTATATAATGAAATTATTGACAATGTGAATGTTATCAGTTTTGTTATTTTGTTTTCCTTTATCAATTTACTGTGTATGAGCTACAGGTGTAAGAACTTTATAGTTGGTTCTAACACTAAACGAAAAATAAATCAACATTGCAGTCCAATACAAATTTTTTTCCTTTGAAAGAGATGTAAAAATTGTCAAGTTTGAGACCTCCCCCCGCCCCCCACACAAGATGCTGCTGAGTAAATGTCTTACTTACTTTACCAAATCCAAGTTTCCACGGATGTGTACTTAACATCTCTTCTATGGTTCCCAACACCTCCTTAGAACCTGAACTTATGAGCCGTTTAAAGTGTCGAGGCAGAAGAACTGGAAGGAATTCCATTATTTTTGGAAACTGCAAAGCTGTCATTACACTTATAAATGGAACTATAGGGTAATAGAAAAGAACACATCAAACATACAAATGAGCTCACAGAACAACTGATTTGATGGACTTTCTCACCCAGCACAACCAGTTTAAGAAATCCTAATCAAAGAGAGATCAATAAGTGTATTTTAACCAGCAAGAAAACTGATTGTATTATAACAATTGATTTTGTACTAAGGTGGTTTTCACTGTGTTTAACTCCAAAATTTATGTTCCTCAAATGCTTAGACAACTGCTTCTCGGCCTTCTGTTTCCTTCTGGTTACAATATAATCAGTAAAATTTGTGACTCTGTGATACAAAGATAAATTTAAAACTAAGCGTAAAAAATCTTATTACATTTTAACCTTTATAATCATTTTTCTGACTGTAATCATGATTCTTTTGTCACTGAAGTCATTCAATGCTGTCCTGCCAAATTTATTTGATATAATTAAGAAATGAAATATCCCACTCATGCGGATGTCCAGATAGCAAGTCATAATATATAATTATTTTATACCATTTTGGGCTGAAATTTTTCCAAAATGGAATACTCAAGAATATGAGTATCTTTCTCCTCTGCCGTCTTAAACAGAATCATAACTAGAACCGAATAACTAACAACTGAACTTTTTCTTAATGACTCAAGGAAATCCCATGGACACAAAAGTTAGAGACAAAGACAGAATCACAGTTTTAGAACTGGGGAGGAACTGAAAGGAGCTTAAAGATCATCTCACCCAACTCTCCACATTAATGACAAGGAAACTTGAATGACAATGACACATCCCAAAGCGATAGAAACACATTTTAAAAAACACATTTTAAAAAAGAATACTAAGCCAAGATACTATAGGGGTAATGTCTTAAACACACTAGTCATTAACTATTTCCATTACACTAAAAGTGGATGATAAAAATCACACCTACCTGTGTTTTCCAGAGGAAGGCACATCTCATTTTCTGGTAGAGACTCTTCCTGTACATTCTGTTTTGACTGTTTTTGACGATTCCTTTCAATTTCCTTTTGGAAAGTTCTTAATGTTTCCCTAAGATTTTCAAAGTTGAGGTTTTTATAGCTTGATACAGCATTTACCCATGCTAAAAATTTATTTATATGATCACTGGAGACTTTACAGTCTTTAAGAAACAGGGAACAGATATTTTTTTGATTGGGTGGTGACATATCAGACTGTAAAAAGTAAGATGGAAATCCTTGAACTTGATAGCTCCTCAGTCCCAAAGGTTTCACTTGTACTTTCACTCGCCACCAAGGACCCGTTACTGGAAAACGTCCAAACACTTGACATTGCTCTTGAGTGTTTTCATCAGGAATTACAACTTAAAAAAAAAGTTAATTTAAGATATTTAAAACCCCTTTTACAATATTTTACCAAATCTACCACTCTCTTTAATCGCCCCACAGCACCCTGTACAGATAGATGTCTATGAGGGAATCCACATTCCACTTACCTGTTTATCTGTCACCCTCTACTACACGGAAAGCTCTCTAGAATAACAATGTTTCACTTGTCCTTGTATTCCAAGAGCTGAGTACGGTATAGGGCAAAAGTCTGCTGTTTCTCTTCTAAAAACAGTCATCTCTACTATACACTGACCCATGCCAATAATGACCTTCATGCCATTTCTAAAAACTGGCATGGCCCCTCCCACCACAGGACCTTTGCATAAGCCGTTCCACCTGTTTCAAATGTTCTCTTCCTTACTGTTTACCCCATCTGCTACAGACCTCAGCTTAATTGTCACTTCCTCAAGAAAGCCTTCCCTGAATCTCAAGAATATAACCTCTCCTAGCACTACTTACTATTCCTTCTATGCACTAAATAATAATATAGTTACTTCTGTAATTATTTAAAGAATGTCTGTTTAATTTACCAAAGGATAAGCCCCATTAAGACAGAAATTTCATTATCTTATCCCTCCTGGGTATACCTGCAACAAACACCACCTTGCTTGGAACAAGACAGCCAGTCACTAACACTTTTAGGATAAATGACTACACCCTCCACAAACACTTGAAAACTTTCTGTGGAAACTTGTGCTGGCCACTCACAGGTAACTCTTCAAATTCAATTAATTAAAATTAAATAATATTTAAATTTCAGCTCAATAGCACAAGCTGCACTTCAAGGTTCTTAATAGTCACATATGGCTGGTGGCTATTGTACCGGACAGAGCAAATACTGAAAAATGCCACCAGCACAGAAAATTCTACGGGTCTTTGGTTACCACTAAAATATTCTTAAATAAAATATTCTTAAATATCAGTCACAATGTACACATAACAGGTATAATTTATAGCACAGGAAACTACACAAGGTAAACAAACCCCCATCGCAACACTATTAACACAAGGTTAATGAATCAACAACGCCTAGAGATGTTTCTTGGGTACGTGCGTCTATTTTCGAAGTAGCTGAAAAATAAATACACATTTGATTCCAGGCAGGACAGGAAAATAGTCTGAAAGTCTGATTCCGGGTGTGAATACAGGCTGGACATTCAACTGTTTCCTCGACTATAAAATTACCTCAAAGAGTTGTGAATATCAAATGAGATAATACACACAGAACACAAGCTTCACGCATAGTATTTACTCAAGTCACTGCTATTATTATTATTATTATTATTATTATTAATATTATCTTATCCTAAGTAGGATGAAAACAGCGAGGCCGTCCTAAATAAAAGTCTGTTAGCAATGGGGAGCCTTACTTAGGACAACACCAGAACGGGAAACACTTCAGCCTCCAATCCCATCCCCTTGGGGCAGGGGGCTTCCTCACCGCGGAGGAGTCCGGGGAGGCCGCCAGCCTTTACGCCCCCACTGCACAGCTCCTCGGCGTCGACAAACACCAGATCTTCAGTCTCCTCCGCTTCGTCCTGATAGTCATCGTCCTCCTCCACCAAGTCCTTGGGTGGGAGCAGAGGTCCCTGCAGTTCCCGCAAGTGCTGGGTCAACCAGGCCATGATGATCCCACCACCCCCCCCCCCCCCCCCAGCCTGTCCCCACATTCCGGAAAGCCCCGGCAGGTACACGGCCATGACCAGCCAATCAGCTTCGCGACGTCCGGCCTGCGCGCGCACAGGGGGCGGGGCAGCGGCGAAGCTCCGCCCCAAGTCTCCCGCGGGAGGCGGGGATAAGACGCAGACGCCGGGGACAGGGCGAAGGGCGGGGTGAAGAAGAGAGTGCATGCCGGTAACCGGACTTGATTGTCCTCGGGATGCCTGGACCAACCCCGCTGGCTGGACAGCGTCAGGGGCGGGGCACTTGCAGAACTTCTAGCACCTCCGGAGAGAGAAAAGTGAGGGAAGCCCAGGTCTAGTGAGCCAAAAAGCCCGGAAAAGCAAGCCATCCCCAGCACCCTAAAACGAAAACCCAGATGCCCTTCAGGACAATCGGCCATCACCCAAAGCACAGAGCAGGGAATCTCCAGTCGGAGGACCCGTTTATTCGTGGCTGCTTTGGTCCTCCGCTTTCTTAAGGAGTTAAATTCATATCATCAAAGCTCTTATTCAAGGTACAGTTCTCTACGCCCCGTTCCAGACGCAGAGTATAGGGATCTAGGGCAGGGACCCAGGATTCTGTCTTTTTCAGGCACGTGCCAGGTTATCTATTTCGATGCTCAGCTGGGTTTGGAAACTACTGGATTAGATGACATTCAAAGTCTGTTTTCTCTTTTCCTCTGTGAGTGCACACTGGTCTCCCAAGCTCCTTGCAGCTGACTACCTACCTGCTAAGAGTGGGGCAAAACAGCATCTACTTATAGCCAAGAGTGTGGACAGGGACTGGGGAAAGGAAGTAGAAGAGAAAGCAAAGAGGCTTAAAAAGTTATTCCGGAGCCATGGTTCCCATACGGGATACTGTTTGAGAGGCTTAAAAAGTTATTCCGGAGCCATGGTTCCCATACGGGATACTGTTTGAAAGTCATGGTACTCTTTGAGGAACACCATAAAACATATGATTACCTTACTATTTTTATACTATTTATTATGAAATTACTCTATTAATAATAAACCTAAAATACCTAAACATGTGCTGTTTGCTAAATCCCAAAGCATTTTATGATAGATTTTAATATACATTAACAACAGCCAGCACCAAAGTTTTAAGAAAAATCTATGGGAGAAAATACTAAAATTGATTTTTCCCTTTGGATACAAATCTCTCTTCTTGTTGCTTTTAGAAAAACTCTGTTGTAGCTGACAAAACACCAGGTGTTTCCAAGATTTCCAAGGATCATCTGTGTGAGGTTGAATTCCTTGCTTAACACTCAATAAAGGCTGCTGTTCCCACCACAGTATTAAACCTGGTCTGCCACAGTCCTGGTGTCTTGGATGGAAATCAGTGGATACCTTCTTGCCTTTGTCTTACCTCACCTCTCAACCTTTGACACTGGTAACTGTTAATCTCCTTGTAACACTTTGTTCCCTGGGCTTTCGTGACCTGTGTTCTCAGGGCTTCCTCGTACTTCTCTAGCCATGTATAGTTTCCTTGGGCTCCTCTACTGCCCTCTTAAGTACTAATATTCCCCAGAGGTCCATCCTAAGCAACTTCTCACTCTGTAACCCTCCCCTCGAGCATCTTTTACCTACTCTGGCATCTGCACTCAATGACTCCTAACCTCATCTCCAAACCTGTGCAAAAAACCGCCTAGTAGATGCCACTGCTGGATGTACCTCAGCTACTTCAGACTCAGCGTATCTAAACTGAAAGTTATCTGCTGCCCAAATCTCGGTCACTTATGTGTGTCCGAATAGTATATTCTTGTTACCAACGTGGTGATTAGGGGACAAGTCTCCAGAGGTTAAGCTACTGTTTATGTAACTCAATTGCATTCCTCGAAGTAAAGTGACGATTTGGGGTGGTGCGAACTTTGCTTCCCTACCTGTTGTTTCTTCGTTTTAAAAATGTTAACTATTCAAGGTTTCTGAATACCATTTTTACCCTTTTTACACAGTAAGCAACAATACTCCAATCTGGCTATGCATGAAAATCACTTGGGATGTTTCTAAAAGTGAGATTCCTGGATCTACCCTGAAGGTACGTGTCCACAAACACAGACGTGGAGTTATTCACTCTGTAATTGTTGTAGTAGCAAGTAAGTGGAAATAGCAGAAATGTGTATAAGTAAGAGACTTACTGAATTATGACACATCCATCCAATGGAATATTCTGCAGTGACTTTAAAAAAGAAAGGAAAATCTCTATGAACTGATAATGAGTGGTTTTCAAGATATTCAATTAAATAAGAAAAAGCAAAAGCCATGCATATAGTTTTATTTATGTGTATATGGGTATGCTTGTTTGGGGGAGAAAGAAGGAAGGAAGGGGGATAGGAAGACAGGAAGACCAGGAGAGGTAAACCCAGAAATTAAGGAAAATAGTTACCTACAGGTAGGATAGAAAGAAGGTAGAGGAAACAAGACTGGGAACAAGATCTCTGAGCATAACTTTTTATAATGGTTTTAACTTCTGAACTGTGTGAATGTTTCACTTATTCAAAAATAAATAAACCAAAAGCAAACCTGAATTGGACACAAACAGAAACAAATGAAAGTGTCTATCAAACATATACTATAACCTTTCAGGGAAAATAATTACTTCAAGTTACTTTTGAATACTTTGAATAAATACTTTTGTTTATTTTTTTATTTTATTTTTTTTAACGTTTATTTATTTTTGAGACAGAGAGAGACAGAGCATGAGTGGGGGAGGGGCAGAGAGAGAGGGAGACATAGAATCCGAAACAGGCTCCAGGCTCCGAGCTGTCAGCACAGAGCCTGACACGGGGCTCGAACTCATGGACCGTGAGATCATGACCTGAGCTGAAGTCGGACGCCCAACTGAGCAGCCACCCAGGTGCCCCTGAATAAATACTTTTAAGTTACTCTGACTATAGACCCTTAACAGGATATATGCTGAGGACAAAAGATCTACAAAGTAATCTTAAACTTCACCACACACTATGGTTAATGCTGGTTTTAATAATGTTATGATAATTTTGAAATTATGTATCATAGGATAAAGCAGATAAGTAAATGCCTTTATGTTTTTATCAAATGAAGGTTTTTAATGTATATGAAAAGAAAACAAATGGAATGAGAAAACTCCTACAATATTAAACTTGGATTAGCAATGTCAATATGAGCTGTGGTTTCTTAAAATATATTTTCTAGTTCTGTCTATTGAGAGGACCTGAAAAGAATGTCATCTCAGTAACTCTGATCACATCTACCACCCTAAATCTTGGTTTTGGAATGCCATTTTGTCATTCAAAGAAATGGAGGCTTCTTAAGGAGTGGCTGTTTCTACCTCTGAAACAAGGAAAATAGAAGGCAGACCTGGGACTTGTTGTACCAGATGGCAAGGAAGCCCTCAAAAACCAATGGGGTGATGATAAAAAGATTCAGGCGCCACCTTGAAGGGACTTCCACTAGCCAAATTTCGGGAAGCTTGAGAATCAGAAAAATCACTGCACTTTGATTGTAACACACTGAGTATGTAAAAAGTGATGTGTCCATTGTGATACTTCCTAAAAACAAAAACAAAATAAAACAAAAAAACACCTTTTAAGGAAGAAGGAAAGGGGGAAAAAAGGAAAAGAAGAAAAGAATGTCAGGTAAGAAATTTAAAGAGAAATTCTAAAAATATAAAACACCATTTTGCAATCTGCAACGTAATAACAGATTCAAGCAAGGGTCACAAAAGGCTAAAAAAAAAAAAAAAAAAAAAATTGAGTGAAAAGTCAATGGGAAACCGTGGCTCAATAGTCTCACGGCTATAATAGATTACAAACTGCAAAGGGGAAAATGTATTTTTACAATGAAGATTCTTGTCAGTCACCCCTTTGTCAAGTTTTCAAACTTCACGCCATTAATGAGACAAACTGATGTGTGTCCCATGGTAGGATGCAGTATAATGTACAGAAGATCAGCTGTGAAGTATTTTTGCCAAAAACATTTAACCTGGTTTTAATTAAGGCTGTAGACCACATTGTTCAATGAAAATATGTGAACTACATATGTAATTTAAAACTTTCTAGTAGCCACATTAAAAAAAGAAACCGGTACCATTAATTGTAATGATGCATTTTATTTAATCAAATATATCCAAAATATTTTTATTTCAACAGGGTAATTGACATAAAAATCACTAATGAAAAATTTGTGCTTTTTTTTTTCATGCTAATTCTTTGAAATCTGGGGTATATTTTACCCTTATAGCACATCTTAACTTGGACTAGCCATATTTCAAGTACCCAATAGCTACATGTGCCTGCTGGCTACTATATTGGATAGCACATTTCCAGATCTAATTTCCAACTTGCCTAAAATCCAAGGAACCGAGGTATAAACTAAATAATGCCACGAGGAAACAGAAAGATCTAAAATAGAAGTCAGAATACAGTTTTCATAAAGGGCCAGATAATAAATATTTCAGGTTTTGCAGGCCCTGTAGTCTCCATCACATAATTCTCTTGCCTCCTCCTCCGGCTCTTCCTCCTCCTTCTCCTCCCTTTTCTTCTTTCTCTTCTTTTTTACAACCCTTTAAAAATGTAAAAGCTGTTTTTAGCTCTAGTGCTGTTCAGAAACAGGCCATAAATATATGCAACTTGACCTAGCACATGTGACATTCTACAAGACAACTGACCTGGATTTTCTGAAAAGCCAGCATCATGGGGGAAAAGGTAGGAAGAACAAGAGGGATTCTGGGATTGACATAAGTCCAGTCACTGAAGCCAAGAGTATCAGGAATGGGTACAAGGTGAGGCTAGAGAGGTGGGCTAGAGCCAAACATGCCGTGCCTTGGGAGGCCTCCGTAAGGTTAGTGAGAAACCACTGAAGGCTCTAAACAGCTTAACCATTTTCTCCTGAAACCGTGGCTATTCATCTCACACAAAATCAAGCTCTCGTGTCAATGTCTGCTTGAAATCTATCCTAGGAAATTTGTTAAATAAATCAATCTGAATCATGTAGCAAAGAATTTTCAGTATCTCAGCCATGTTGCTTCTCATGCAGAAGTTTTTTTTCCCTATGTTATCTATAATGTGTCTTCTGGTTATTTTGGAAATGTATTTGTTTTAGAATGCCTGGAGGGGATCAAGGCAGGTAGCCCACTGTGAAGTTATCATTAGTAAAGCCTAAACATTTTATTGGGAGAGCAGGGAGGGAATAAGGTTTAGTGACCTGTTTAATTAATGTAATGAAGTAAAGCACACGGTTAAGGTGTAGTCACGATAATGATGGTTTCACAGTTACACGAAAGCACTTCAGACTAATTTATCCTGATGAGTGTTTGAATTAGTATTTTGTCTGTTTTGTTTGTTAAAGTAATGTCTGGAAGGAAATGGTAGAATCAAAACAAGAAATGGGTTAGGGGCGCCTCAGGGACTCAGTCTGTTGAGCGTCCAACTTCGGCTCAGGTCATGATCTCATGGGGATTGGCTTGTGAGTTTAAGCCCCGCGTCAAACTCTGTGCTGGCAGCTCAGAGCCTGGAGCCTGCTTCAGATTCTGTCTCCACCTCTTTACCTCTGCCCCTCCCCTGCTCACGCTCTGTCTCTCTCTCAAACATAAATAAACATTAAAAAAATTTTTTTGAAAAAGAAATGGGTTCAATAATAGGACCGCAAAAAGATTGGTAATTACATACAGAGCAGAAATTATAATAAAAATGTGTTCAATTTCATTTAGTCAACAGATATACCTATGTGTGGCAGATAGTACTGTTGTCAGCAGATGCCTAGTTCCCCTCTCATCCTAAGCACATAGGACTTTACTCCCCCACCTATTTGAAGTCAGTCATGGCCATCTGACTTGCTTTGGTCGATGAAACGAGAGCAACATGTCACTTCAAGGTGGAAGTATTTAATTGTGGGTGCTCCGCTCTCTGTCCCTAATTATTCCTTACCTTGATGATTGTGGGAGTGTGAGGTACAACGGCGATCCATCATATGATGGACAACTGCCCTGGAGAGTTCTAGAGACCTGCAGGAAACTTTGAGTCAATGAGAATAAATCTTGGTTGGGTTAACCCACTAAGATTACGGAGTTGTTTGTCTTGTCAGCCGAACCTAGCCTACCCTTCCTGACATAAGGCTGATCACATACTAGGTGGTTGTGTTGGTGGGTACAGTGAGAGACCTAAGGACACAATTATAAACCTTGCCACAAAGTTCCTATAAAATAATTAAAGTATGTACATTGGGAGTTAATGGGATGAGGGGCTGGAAAACCGTGCTAAGGGCTGATTCAGCAGAGTTTTGAATGCTAAAACACTGGGATAGCATTGTGAGGTAGGAAAATGGATTAAAGAAGTATAAAGCCTTACCCACAAAGAGTGGATATCTAGTTTCATAAGTCTCCAACCAGAAATCCGGACTCCTAGTAGTTCAGTAGTGATAGACCAAAAAGGGAAAAAAGACGGAAGAAAAAAGTCCTTTGGGAGTGCCTAGTTGACTCATGATGTTATTTAATATGTAAGGTATGTCTTTATAGTGTTTTTAAAAAATGATATGTAAGATGACAAACTGATATGGATTTTTAAGGTGAAAGAGAAAAGTAATGTCACCTCTGAGGAGACAGGTTGGGTAGTAAATACCACGAGATCCCATGAAGCCTTCATGGCCTCTTCTTTACCACCTGGGTGCCTCCGTAGAAATATTGATCTCAGTAATTGCCATTGATGTTATGCCCCTGTCTCTAAATGTTACAAAGTAATGGCCCCGGTTATCTCAATTACAATTGAATTTAGTCTGCATTATTATGTAAGTTTTTACTCAAGGTAAAATAACGTGAAGGGCTAACTCCATGCCCTTCTATTTCTATTTCAGCATATAAGTCTTTAAGTTCTAGGAGAGTATGTTGATGAAAGAATTATTGCTTTCTTAAATATGCTTTCTAGAGGCTCCTTTCCTAACATGTATGCCATGATTGAAGTAAGCACAGAAGCAAACACACAACAACTCTGCTACCCCAGAGGTACGGTGCTGCAGATAGATCCCTCGTTGGCCGTCTTGGTCTTCAGCTGTTAGGCAGTTTATGAAAATTATTGATCTCACAGAATAAGTGGGGAGAAAAAGCAGCAGAAGTTTGGAAAGTATTAGTGAGAAGCAGCAAATGGTTACAACCCATTTATTCAGTCAATACGTATTTCGGGACAGTTACTGGGCACTAGAGAAGGATAGTGAACAAAACAAGTCCCTGCATATTCTAGTGGAAGGAGATAGACAAAGAACAAGGAAATACAAATAGCAAGTGGTGCTAAGTACTACGGGCTACACTGACATTAAGAGGAGAGAGGATGACGGGAGTGGAGGCTTCTTATTTCAGATAATGGTGATCGATAGAAATAGAGACAGAGATAGTATTAAACTGACATTGATAAGATAGTGTGCTATGTTGGCACTGGGATGAATTATTGAACAGAAGAAGTGCACATCGAGGAACAGGTGAAAAATGTAATAGTTATGCAATCCATAATCAGTAATAGAGGAAGAAGACTGACGTCGTGGAACAGAAATATATTTGGGCATTCCACAGGGTCAGCCAGGTTGCAGAAGTCAGAGTGCCTTCAGATTACCAGCTGTGTTTTCCTGGGCTCATTGTAAGTGACTGGAAACCCCTCCATCTGTGCGAAGATTCTACCTATGACACATACCTCTGGTCAAAGACAGAAAAAAAAAAAAAAAAAACAGTCACCCAGCTCATGAAGCATTGAAGAAAAATAAGATACAAAGAACTAGGGTGGTATGATAAGGAGCAAAAAGGGAAGGAATGAGTGAAAGACAAGTAACATGCAGAAAGAGAATTACACTGAGGATAAAGCCATTATATGCAGGGCAGTAGAAAAAAGAATTTGAAAATTCTCAAAAAAAAAAAAAAAGCCATAAAGCTATAACAACAGTTCATTTTACCCAATGGCTTATTTCATTAAGGAAGATAAAATCTGTGAAATTCCACTTTTCATAGACGAAAACAGAATTTGGAGAGGGCACAGAAAGATTCTTTCACACCCAGAAAAATAGAACATTTATGTATTTTTATCTTCCTTTATTTATAAACAAGAAAAGTAGCTAATTTTGAGTGCTTATGATGTGTCGGCCATCAAGTGCTTTTAGTGAATTAGCTCCTTTACTCTTCCCAACAGCCCCAGGAAGTAGGTACCAGTAAAATATCCATTTTACTTCTGAGGAAACTGTTGTGAAAAGGTTAAATAACTTGCTTAAGGTTGGAAGCGGCCAAGCCGGGATTTGAACCCAGGGAGTCTGGCGCCAGCGCCTGTGTTCTTTGCTGCTGCGTGTCCAAGCACAGCTCTGTGTTCTCAGCATCTGTGCACAAAGCCAAGAACACTGGGGTTGTGTGGAGACAAATATTGCTGCAAAAGAAAACTCCTTGATTTTCTGCCTTCGCTTATTTGTTTGAGATTTGTAAAACATACACACGTTCCTTTGAGATCCTCAAGTCGGTGTAAAACAGTTATAAAGACAGCCACAACATGATGTCATCTCTGAGTGATCCATAACTCAAATTGCACGGAGGTTACTTTTCACGCAGCTGCTGGATCAACCTGTAAGAACTCCCGGCTCCACGGTTTCAGATCAATAGTGCATGTGGGAGAAATGAATGTTCCTTACCTCTTTCCTGGCTAGCTCTGTTTTGGAAAGATTATTGTTGGCTGACACCTTCCCCGTAACATTTGACCACTACTTCACATTTTGAGAAAAAAAAAAAAACGCTTCCTTATAGCTCCCACACTGCTCTTTAAAAAGCTCCACCTATTATCTCTTTGCTAGGTTGTATCATTGCCAAATAATAGGGGGAAGTACAAGGTTTGAACTATTTCTTTGGGGGGGGGGCGGGATTCACTTAAGAAGATGATACTCAGATATCTGGACATCTAATTAATCCCTAAATTGCATGTATTCTCCTTTTCCTCTAAAATGTCTCTTCGATTGCCCCTTCATTACTAGGTTTCACTCAGGGCCCTTCCTAGGGTGTGTGGAGCCATGGGCAACTATTTTTTGCAGCGCTCCTGTCTGTATAAACGATTTAGGCCACCCTAAATCAACATGGCAGTGCCATTCTGGCAGCCCAATCTCATGCTCACACAATCCTAAAACTAAAACAAAAACCTGCATTGCCCAGTAGGTGCAATTAGCTTGCCGGGTCACCCTCCCAGAACCAAGACCTGGCCACAGAACCCCAGGATGATAGCATAGCCGAGAACCACAGAGCAACGTGGGACGTCTGATCAAGGCCACTCATTGGACAGGCAATGAAAGATCATCCACAAACAGAGAAACTGGTACTGAGCCCACATGGGGCCCCGGTTCTGGCTGGAAGCGCCCCACCCAGATGGACGCCAATCCGTTCTCAGCTGGTCCCAGGTTCCGGAGAGGGTCTGAGGAGATTTAAGGAAGCCACTTCAAAGAGTGAGACCCCCTGATGCCTGGGGCCCTCGTTAGGAGCCCTGATTTACAATTCTGAAAGTTATACCAACACCTTATTCTGTACCTTCTCACCTAACTTACTACAACTCTGTCCTGGCTGGCCTCACAACCTCCATTTTCCTTCTTTTTGTGGTCATTGTTCTCCTGGTGCAAACATATTATTTCACGGTCTTATTTTGTGCCGTGTTGCCTCTTACTGATTTTATCAAATACCAAGCCCTCAGTTGTAGTCCTCATTTACATTATGGTCTAGATCCTAGCCCCTCTCCCAGTGCCTGGGTGGCTCAGTCAGTTAAGTATCTGACCTCAGCTCAGGTCATGATCTCACGGTTCATGGGTTCAAGCCCCATGTTGGGCTCTGCTGATAGCTCAGAGCCTGGAACCTGCTTCAGATTCTGTGTCTCCTCTCTCTGACCCTTCCCTGCTCTCACTCTGTCTCTCTCTCAAAAATAAAGCGATATCTAGTAGATAGATAGATCGATCCTAGCCCCTCTCATCTGCTCAAGATCATTCACTCCAGCAGCCCTTCCCTGGTTAAGTGTCTGTTTCTTGATCTCAGCTCAGGTCTTGATCTCAAGGTCCAGTTGGTTGTGAGGTCTGGCCCCAGGTTGGCTGTGAAGCCTACTTAAAAAAAAAAAAAAAAATCATTTCTCTGTCCTCACTTCCCCCACCAGCCACCAACCCATTTCTTAGCTCTCCTGCACCAAAATCACTTAATAGGATTGTCTATATTTATTTATCCTCAATTCCTCTCCTCCAGGGCTAACTTGTGCTCTGCCCAAAGGCATTTGATAGAGGAGGTGCTGGTAAAGGCTGAAATCTAATTCATTCTTTGTTTGCCAAGCAAAATGCTTGACACAGGACTTTGTCATTTTTGAGGCACAACATTTGAAATTGATCTACCTCGAGGCATCACCGTTTCCAATTGGCCAGCCAGAAACAGTCTTTAAAAAAAAAATTTTTTTTTAATGTATATTTATTTTTGAGAGAGACAGAACACAAGCAGGGGGAAGGGCAGAGAGAGAGGGAGACACAGAATCCGAAGCAGGTTCCAGGCTCTGAGCTGTCAGCACAGAGCCCGATGTGGGGCTCAACCCCACGAACTGTGAGATCATGATCTGAGCCAATGTCAGACACTTAACCGACTGAGCCACGCAGGTGCCCCCAGAAACAGGCTTTTTTTTTAATTGATTTCGCACAAAGGTCCTGCATGTTCTCCTGGTCTTCGTTAGCCCACTTCAGTCAGACTTCTACTCCCATCGTTCTCCTGAAACTCCTCTGCTCCAAGGCCACCATGTGGCCATGAACACAGGACACTCACATCACTATACCCCATGGTTGGGGTATTTGTTTCCTATTGCTGCTATGACAAAGTACCACAAACTTAGTTGCTTAAAACAACACAAATTTATTATCACACAGTTCCAGAGGTCAGGAGTTCAAAATGGATCCGCAGGATGCCTTCCTTCTGAGGCCCTAGGGGACAGTGCGCCCCTTGCCACATCACTCCAAACTCTGCTTCCATTGTCCCATTGCCTCTGCCTCTGACTCCAAACCTCTTGCCTCCCCTTTCTAAGGACACTTGTGATCACATTGTTCCCATCCTGACAATCCAGAACAATCTCCCCATTTCCAGATTATTAACATGATCCCATCTACAAAGTCCCTTTTGCCATGGAAGGTAATGTATTCGCAGGTTCTGGGGAGTAGGATGTGACTGTCTTTGGGGTCCCTTGCTCAGTCTATCAGTTAGCTCTCAGCTGTCCTCTTACATGACTTATCAGAGCCACATTGGACGCACCTAATCTCTCCTTCTGCCTTCATACATTTTGGGCCCCTGGTTTCAGGGACGCCACAATCTCTTGATTGTCTCCCTTTCTCATGTCTGCTGCTTCCGAGTAGTTGCCTTTTCTGGTCTTCCCTGTTCTCCCTGACCACTTGGTCTTTGCTCTTCTCTCTACACTCTCTTTATTTGGTCTCATGTCTTTAAATAGCATCTATATGCCATGATTCTTTTTTTTTTCTTTTAATTTTAGAGAGAGAGATTGAGAGCACAAGCTGGTGAAAGGGACAGAGAGAGAGAGAGAGAGAGAGAATCCCAAGCATGCTCCACATGCAGCAGAGACTGATGCGGGGCTCAATCCCATGACTGTGGGGTCACGACCTGAGCTAAAATCAAGAGTCAGACACAACCAACTGAGCCACCCAGCAGCCTCGTTATGCTGTGATTCTTAAGTTTGTATTGCTGTCTGTTCCTCTCTTTTGAACTATAAGCTTGTATTTCCAACTGCCTGTCAAAAACCCCCATTTAGATCACTAATACACATGTAAAACTTAATATGGCCAAATATGAATCCCTGATCTTTTCCCCTCAGATCTGCTCCACCTACAGTCTTCCCCATCCCACAGTGATGGCAACTTCATCCTCGTGGTTGTTCTAGCCAAACTCTCTGGATTCATCCCTGACTCCTCTCTGTCTCCTCCATCCCATAACCAATCCATCAGCAAGTTCCACTGACTCTACCTTCAGAACAGGCCCAGAATCTGACAGATCTCACCATCCCCACTGCTTATACACTAGTCCCCCCTCTGCCTTCCTTTCTGTGCTAGCTTATCGCAGCAAGCTCCTACTGGTCTCCTGCGCCCCGTGCTCTCCCGATAGAGCATTTCTCAATGTAACAGCCGTTGTGATCCTTTTAAAAGGATCTTAGTATATTACTCCCTTGCTCAAAACCCAGCGATGGCTCCTTATCACACTCATGGTAAAAGCAAAAACCTAGATGGTTCTACAGGCTCTGCCCTACCATCAGTCTCACTGACAGTATCTCCTCCTGTTCTCCCCTTGGATCATTCTGCTTTGGCTGCACTGGCCTCTTTCTTGTTCCTTGAACGCATCAGTCTCAGGGCACTTGCCCAGTGTGTTCCCCCCTGTCCAGAAATGTCTTGCCCAGGGATCTGTGTGTCTAGCTCATTCACCATCTTTGAGTCTTTGTTCATATATCATCTTCTCAGTGGGACCTTCCCTGTTCACTCTGCCAAAGGCACCTGGTTGGGAATGTGAATTGTTAGAACCCTTTGAAAGTGATTGCGAAGTGTCTTTTAAAACATATTAACACATCCTTTAATATAGTGATTCCATTTTGGGGGATCTCTCTCACAGAAATAGAAGGCGTGGAAGAGCCCTGTATAAGTTTATGGGGATATTTATTGTACATCTTTCTCAAACCAAAAAGAAGCCGGGAACAATCTGATTGTTAGTCAATAGGAAAGTGGTTGGATGAATTATAGTAAATCATATTAAAGAGCATTATGCAGCTATTAAAAAGAATGAAGTTTCTTAGGGCACTAGGGTGGTTCAGTCTGTTAAGCAACAGACCCTTGATTTCAGATCAGTTCATGATCTCAAGGACATGAGATTGAGACCCCGAGGTGGGCTCTACACAGAGCATGGAGCCCGCTTGGGATTCTCTCCTTCCCTCCTCTCTGTCTTATAAGAAATCAACATTAGGGGCGCCTGGGTGGCTCAGTCGGTTAAGCGGCCGACTTCGGCTCAGGTCACGATCTCGCGGTCTGTGGGTTCAAGCCCCGCGTCGGGCTCTGGGCTGACCGCTCAGAGCCTGGAGCCTGTTTCCAATTCTGTGTCTCCCTCTCTCTCTGACCCTCCCCCGTTCATGCTCTGTCTCTCTCTGTCTCAAAAATAAATAAACGTTAAAAAAAAAAAAAGAAAAGAAATCAACATTAAAAAAAAAAGAATATCTAACTTAGTAACTAACTTAATTACTAAGCCAAAGGATGGCAATACTGGATAATTAAGTGAAAACAGCACGTTGCAGACTAATGTGTAAAGTATGGTTACATTTTTGAAAAACAAAAACAAAACAGAAATTCACATAACTGTCTTAAGATCACACAGAAAATGTAGCTGGATAAACACTACACTGTTAGTATCAATTTCCTGTAGGGTATGGGAACAGAGAAGGAAAATAATTGACTTTTTCTTGAAATACTTTTGTGTCACTTTATTCACTAAAAGGTGCGCATAACAACTCAGGAGTTGCAATTATTTTTTAAGGTTAAACGGCACACCACTCAACAACAACCTCATAATCCATTTCCATTCACTTAAGTGTTTGCTGATCACCTACTGTGTTTCAGGCACTGTGCTAGATGCAGGACGATGGGATGGGTCAGGCACAGTGGTGCTGGTGGCAGTGGGGGGACAGGGTATGCTTGTTTTCCATCCAATATCTGAGGGTTTTTTAAATTAAATTATTTGCCCATTTAAAAGTCAGAATATTTTGCATTAAAACTTTAGGCTTCTAAACTTAGTATATCTGGCAATACTGGGCCTGCATTCTCTCTTAGAAAAAATTGACATAAACTACATACTTTGTCTCCTCTTTACGTGAGGCCCGTTGTCTCTAGTTGGTCATAGTTCTCACTGCCCCCTATTAAAGGCACGTGTCCCTTCTCACTTGCTTTCCTCCTGTATGCATTTGAATCTGTAACTCCTGACCTAACGAAGGCAGGGTTGTGTGGATGCAGAGGACGTAACGGGTAAAGAGGTGTGAAGGGCATAGACTTGAGAGGGCTTGGTGACCAATTTGTGGGGGGGGACGGTGTGGGGACAAGGAGACTTGCGTGGATAATTACGTTACTATCTAAAACATGGAATACAAGAAGAGAGCCCAACTTGGGGGAGGCTAAGAAAAAAGATAAGCGTTCTGTTTTGGACAGTTGGAGATGTCTGTGGAATATCTAGATAACAGTTGAACATATGGATCCTAGGGAAATCATCAGAATAAGAGAGAAAAATTGGGGAGTTGAAGGGGTAGTTTTTATACTGACTAAAACAATGATAGTTGATGAAATTGTGCAGGGGGTGGTGGGAGAATGAACCCTAAAGAACATTCCTTGTAGACTAGAGGAAGGCACTAGCAAAGGAGTCAGAAGTGAGCATCCAGGAGACAGAGGAAAATCTAAAATCGTCATAGAAGCCAGGGACTTAAGGAAGTTTCCCAGGAGGGGCTCCTGGGTGGCTCAGTCAGTTAAGCGTCTGACTCTTGATTTTGGCCCAGGTCATGATCTCCGGCCCCAAGTCGGGCTCTGCTCTGGGTGCAGAGCCTGCCTAAGATTCTCTCTCTCCCTCTCCCTCTGCCCTTCCCCCGCTTCCTCTCTACCCCTCCTTCTCCCCTCTGCCCCTCTCCCTTCCTTATTCCCCTCTGCTCCTACCTCTCCTAGCATGGGTGAGTCCACACTCTCTCTCAAAAAAAAAAAAAAACTTTCCCAGGAGAAAATGGTTACTACCCAAATGTCACTGGACGTCATATCTAGTCTTTCAGAACCTAATCTTAAACACAGATGGGAGTCTTGAGCTCTGTCCCAACCCTATCTCAAGCTTGGGGAGGGAAGTTACACAAGTCTTTAAAAATTTGGGGGCCTCCGATACCACATCTGTAAGTAAGGAAATTGGGCCAGATGATTGATCCCTAAGGTCTTTGAAGTACTAACATTCTAGGATTGTTAGAAGCTGCCTTCTCCAACCAGCTATCACTAGTACCTGTTGTTCTTGAATCCATGCGGCTGTACGAGTGTGTGTGTGTGTGTGTGTGTGTGTGTGTGTGTGTGTGTGTGTGTTTCAGTTGCTTCTATATACAGAAGGATGACTGAGGCTAGATTTGGTCAGTTCTACCTAACGAAAAGAGGAAGCAAGTAACTGCTCCTTGAGAAACAACTTAAAGTAGCCTCTAGTAGCTTTCCCAATTCCCATAGATCAGTTATAACATACACATGAATTTTCTTACCCTGAAGTTACCTCCAAAAGTAAATTCATAGGAATAGGAGAACAGTGATTTACAAGGAACCAGTTGTTCTCTCCACCCCAGATCAATCACTTCTTACGGGGGGAAATTTCCCTTCTGGTTTCTAATGTTTTTATTAACTATGTTATGAGTTTCTTAATGGTGACATCTTTCTCCTACATAGTAGGCCCTCAATAAGTGTGTGTTGAAACAAATGTGTTTCTCAGCTTATTCCATGTTTATGCTTATCAATTACATTAAGAATGGGTACCTCCACTTAATTAGAGAAAGGTACGTTTAAGAAGCATAATTTCAGGGGGTGCGTGGGTGGCTCAGTTGGCTGAGCGTCTGACTCTTGGTTTCCACTCAGGTCATGATCTCACGGTTTTGTAGTTCAGGTGGAGTCTGACTCTGACCATGCCCAGAGTCTGCTTGGGATTCTCTGTCTCCTCTCTCTCTGCCCCTCCTCCACTTGCTTTCTATCTCTCCCTTTCAAAATAAATAAATAAACATTAAAAAAAAAAGCAGCAGCATAATTTTAGGAGGTCCTTAAAAAGAAAATGAACCTTGGGGAAAGGAAGCATCATAAGAAAAATCTGTGGAAAATGGCAGATTCTGGAATAAAGAGAATTGGTTGTGATTCAAGTTGAAAGATGCCAAGATCAAGGAGGAGGGTGGATACAAGTTATAGCTGTCACAGTGCGTGGAGTTAAACAATTATTGCTCAGTCTATGCCCACATACAGAGATGTTGCATATCCTCTTTCGACGGTAACTATCTGTTGCACTGCATGCAAGGGCAGTCACATTTCCTGCAGGAAGGGGTAGAGGAGGGATCTGCCACCCTGAGTACTCAGGTGCTATTACAGTTTTCTCCTGCAGGGCGGATTTTAACATCGGCTAAGCTAACACCGTTAGTCAATCCCCTCTGTGATGAACGTGCACATTTGATTTTTGTAAGCTCACCATACACCTTCCCCATTAAATTCCTTCCAACAGGTTCCTGATAAGGACCAAAGCCACTTCTTAAACATGAGGCTCATGTGCAATGGCACTTGTTGGAGTTGCCAGGTGAAACACAGGGCACCCAGATAATTTGAATTTCTGATAGACAACGAAAAATCTCTAATGTAAGTATTCCCAGAGTTTCCTGGGGTTTTTTTGTTTTTGTTTTTGTTTTTGTTTACGTCTAACCTGACAGCCCTGCATTCTGTATTCCATGAGGTTTCTGTTACTGATGTTTCTGATTGACTTGGTTGCAAGACTTCAGCCATCCCCTCCAGGGTGCTTTTGTACCTCTGCTGCCCTCTAATGGTCACAGTTGGTCACTGGCACCAGAAAGGCTGGATCACTCCAGTCTAGAAGAATTTCGAGGGAATGGGGATGAAGCATGTCCATTCAGCAAACATTCCTGGAGGGCGATCTTGCTTTGCTCCAGGCATTGTGCTGAGCTAGCTAGCAATTCCACACCCTCAAGAAGTCCCAGGCCAAAAGACTAGAGAGATTTGTTTGTTTCTAATGTATCTCTATTTCTGAGAGAGAGGCAGAGCACGAGCAGGGGAGAGGCAGAGAGACAGGGGGAGACACAGAATCAGAAGCAGGCTCCAGGCTCTGAGATGCCAGCACAGAGCCTCACGCGGGGCTCAAACCCACGAACTGTGAGATCATGACCCAAGCCAAAGTCAGACACCCAACTGACTGAGCCACCCAGGCACCCCCAGGATGAGAGATTTGTACAGAAAGCATACTGGAATCAAGGTCAGATGTCTCAGAAAAAAGATGTTCTGTTCTAAAATCTGTCACTGACAGTGCTGTGCACTTAGATTTGGGAGCTTCTGTTTTCTCTTCAAAATAGAGTACAGACAGCAGGAAGGAAATAATTACTATTTGAAAAGTGCAGCAGAGTTCATCTAGAGAAAACAGCTTTGGGCAAACGCTTGGCCATGCAAAGCCAGGACACGGAGTCTAGCAAGGATGAGAAAAATTAAACATAAGTAAATAAAACTGATAAAACTGCTACAGATAAAGTGGAAAAGGGCATTATCCTTAGATGACTTATGTGGATGATCACTGATTTGGGAAATGGGCTGGAGACAAAGGATTGGGGTCTTAAAGAACAGGCAAGAGAGGAACCAGGCGAAGACACCTATTGTAAATGAGAGCATGCACGTCTAGCAGGACAGCAGCTGGCCAGCCCACAGAGCAGTCTGAAATCTGAGTCTAAAGTTCCTTAATTTGCTCAGTAATCTTCCTCGATTCCTTCCAGTCTTTTATAAAGCAAGTTACAGGCAACAGCGTTGGGTCCCTAGGTCCTAGAAATGAAAGCCTGGGGCTCTGGGGCCAAGTTAGAGCGAAGGAATTGAGACAGAGCCAGAGCATGAAGGGGAGGCAAGGAAGTAGCAGTAAGAGGGGATTAAGGAGAAATGGAGCATTGCTCGTTCCCGATGACAATAGGCCATGCAAACATCCTCCTGGAAATACCTAGAAATAGTTGGGTGTTGACTATATTTCCTACAGTTACAAAGCATAGGTACCTGAGATATTTTACTTGTATAGGAGGGCCCCAGAAGGCTGGAGAGTTTTGTGATTCCTAAAGCTCATATATGATGAGGTTGTTGCTAATCTGTGCGATCCTGTACTGTTCCAACAGTCTGTGGTTCTTACGTGGATTCCAATCGAAAGAGAAATGATATACTAAAGGAGCACAGAGAAATGGGTGATAAAGGTCAGCTGCTGGGACCGTGGAGTGACTCCATGACACGTGTAGCACACCTGGCCTTCCTCCACTAGCTCCTCGCATGCTGCTTCCTCTTGCTGACTGCCTGGGCTAGAACCCTAGAGGCATCCTCCACTTCTGGCTCTCTCCGCCCTCCCTACCCCTGCAGCTCCTCACCAAATTCTATAAATTCCACCTCCTAAAATATGCTTACTCTGTCCGCTTATCTCCATCTCCTCTGGATCACCCCCGTGCAGGCCACCATTATGTCTTCCCGAACAACCTCCTAAAAGGTCTTGCTGACTCAAGTCATCCTAAAAATGAACCCCATCAATAGCTTCTCATTGCTCATAGCATGAAACGTGATGAAAAGTTTCTTTCTGAGCCGGCTGGTGCAAGCCAACTACTGAGATCACTCAGATAATTGCTGAGTTTATCTTCTCCCCACCACTGCCCTCTTTCATCCTAAGCTCCAGCCATCCTGAATTTTGTGCAGTTCATCAGTACGTTGGGCTCTCTCTTGCTTCAGATCTTTGTACAAGTACGACTTCCTCAAGGGAGTCTTTCCTGACCCTCTAGAGGGAAAGTTTCTCATTCTGTGTGGCCAGTTCTCCTAGAGATAATAATGGTACTGTTAGAAATTATAGTGTCCACTGCAAGCCAGGCATATCAAGATGATTAGTAGGAATACACCATTATTTTTGCAACAGAGTAAATAGGAATAAAGAAATAAAGCTTTAGACAATTGGTCTTTGGGATAAACTATAAACATACTTGAAATAAACTAATTAAATACTAATATCCTTACCTAAGGATATTAACCTTAAAAATATGGAAGAAACTTTCACATAAATTCAGTGATCTGAATTCTTAATATGCAAAATTAAAAGCCACGTTCAATTTTGGGTTTTATCCAAACGTGAATTTTGACATTATCCATAAAACCAGAAAGGGCTGCAGATCACATAGTGCTGTGAGGCTTGTACGACATGGCAGAATTTCAGTTTCCATTAAATAAACAATAAATGACTTTAAAAATTCAACACAAAGTTAAATTTTTCATAAAGAATTGATTTACTAAGTGCCTGCACTGTTCCTTCCTAAAATGTAAAGAAAGTGACCCCTGGTGGAATGCTGATGAAGCATTTCTCTAGTGTTTTGAATTTATCGACTCAACCACTGTAGGGGTGATAAAGGTCTGTGTGCCAGGCATTGTGCTAGGCTCTGGAGACAAAGACAGGACTGAAAAGCGAAGTTCAGAAGGTTGAGAGGCAACGATTTTTAGAAAAAGCCGATCATAGCTGCAGGGGTTAGAGTGGAAGTAATGAATTTGGTAAGGGACTGTGGGAGAGATGGTCAGGGGTGGCTGTACAGAGTAGGGTAGCAATAGAGACAGGCTATTTGGACATGGTACCTTCTGGAAATTGTCAGTGGTTTCATTTGGTGGTGCATGAGCACTTACGGGACAGTGGAAAAGTAGGCAAGCACCTAGCCTTTATCCTATTGCATTGTGCCTGTCAAATGGTCTTTGCTGGATATGAACAGAGTTGTAATAAATCCTGCACAAAAATACATTGAGTGGGAGCCTGGGTGGCTCAGTGGGTTAAGTATCCGACTTCAGCTCGAGTCATGATCTCACAGTTCGTGGGTTTGAGCTCCATGTTGGACTTCGTGCTGACAGCCCAGAGCCTGGAGCCTGCTTCGGATTCTGTGTCTCCCTCTCTCTCTGCCCCTCCCCTGCTTGCACTCTCTCTCTCCCACCCCCCTCTCTGTCTCTCAACAATAAATAAACACTTTAAAAAGTTAAAAAATAAATAAATATCATGGCAATGAGCAACAGCAGGGTCGCTACAGTTTATTGAGGCATTTATATGTGCCAGCAGCTTTTTCTGCATTATTTTAATCCTCACGACAACCCCATAAGCTATGTGTTGTTAGTCTCACTGTCCGGTGGAGGAGGCTAAAACTTGCATAGTTGATGATTTGCACCAGGCATTTAGCCAGTAAGCTGTGTGGCTGAGCAATGTGATGGCCACTGTGCTACTCTGGTCCGGTGGGCCTGGACCCCAGCACTGGGTCGTCAGAAAAGATAGGGTGGATAAAGCCACGAGGACAAATGAATTCATCAAGGGAGGCTTGAGAGGGAAAGAGAAGGGGGAAGGGTGGAAGCCGAGAGAACAGCAACAGTGGAGGGAGCAGCAGAGAAGGCGAAAAAGGAGAAGGCAAAGAAAACGGAGAGAGAGACCACCTAAAGGAATTAGAATTCCAGAATTCCTTTTCAGAAGGAAGTAGAATTCAACCATGTCAGACACTGCAGAGAAATGAGGTGTGATCAAGTTTAGATGTTGATCACAGATGGGCAGTTAGGAGCCCACTGAGTGTCTCAGAGAGACAGATGTCCCTGGAATGGAGGACAGCCTTCTATCAAGGGAGCTGAGGAGCTGTCGGAAGTGGAAGAAGGGAGCGAGCCAGCACGGTAGGCTTTGTCAAAGGGCCTGGCTGATGAGATGGAAGGTTTCCCTGTAAATTAAATATTGAAGAAGGTATCATTCGGAGGAGGGGCAGACATGGAGAACAAGAGGTTGATGGTAAAGTAGAAAGAATGACTGACCAAGTTGGGAAGCAACAGAGGACCCAGAGTGTAAAGGAAAATAGGCAAGAAGAGAGATACGCAGGAAGAGGGGGAAGGAGGGAGGCCCCACATACAGGGGTGTGTCTGTAAGCAGAACAGGGAAGGCAGAGTCAAGCCCAAGGCCTGCTTTTTACCTCTGGAGTCGAAACCGGGGACAGTGGCTCAGAGTCAGAGGATAGGAAAGGACAGGAGGCTTGAAGAGAAGCCTTCTCACAACCACTGTGGGGTATGGAGGTTACGGATGAGCCGAGACCAGCAGGAAGGGGCTGGCTGGAGTCGGCAGGCACACGCCAGCACAGCAGGGTTTCAGTCTGGGAGCAGAGAAAGCAGATCACAGGAAACTAGAGAGGAACTAGGTAAATTTTTACAGGGCAGATATTTTGCAGGTCAGCTATGGCAGAAAAGAAATGAGAATCCTGCCAACATTTGAAAAAATAGGGGGTAGGGTAGGGAGTGAAGCCTGGGGATGGACAAGGGTGTCGTGATAGACTGACATAAAAGGGGGAGATTGAGAGTGGAGATCTTAGTGTTGGATGCCAGTTTGGTGGGGACAAGAGGGTGGGAGCTCAAGGGTAGGAAATTGTGACCCAAGGGGAAAATGCTAGGCTTTTAGTGAGAAGACCTATCTGTGTGCCAGGCATCATGCTAAGCACATCCTATATATATATATATATATATATATATATATATATATATATATATATATATATATATATGATTTTGCTTAACCTTACAGCAAACCTACAAAGTAAACATTACTCTTCTCTTTTACAAGTTGATTTGCCACATGGCGTGTGCACTAAATCACAGTGCTGAGGTTGAGAGGTGGAGCAGTTGGGTGATGAAAGACAAGGGTGGGTCACAAGAGGGAATTGTTCTCCTAGATTGGATTTGAAGGTTGGGGAAACAGGGAGCTGGATGTGGCTAAGTCTGACACTCCGGGAATGGCCACCACACCGTGATGGCCAGGAGCAGGGATAAAGATACGAGCTAAGGGAGTAAATTATAAGCACAGAAGCAAGGGTACTGAGGAGACAGGATGAAATACCCGGATTGTATGAGCTCTAAAAGTAGTGACCTTAAGGTATGGGGCTGGCCTGGGCAGGGCTGGCGACATAATTTATAGGGCCCAGTGCCAAATGAAAATATGAGGGCCTCCATTTAAATAGAGCGCTGTTGAGGTGCCTGGGTGGCTCAGTCAGTTAAGCGTCCGAATCTTGGTTTCTGCTCAGGTCACAATCCGTGGTTTGTGGGTTCAAGCCCCGCATCGGGCTCCTTGGTGAGGGTGCGGAGCCTGCTTGGAATTCTCTGTCTCCCTCTCTCTCTGCCCCTCCTCTGCTCACACTCTGTCTCAAAATAAATAAATTTTAAAAATTATATATAATGCTGCTAAAGTTACTAAAATATAGAAAACTCTTTCCTTTTTTTTCTGCGGTCTCTTGGCCTGTCATGGTGTTTTTACTTGTAATTGCATGTTGTGGTCCCTTGGACGTGGGGATACTTGCAGAGTGAGTGCAGACCCTCACAGGTGCCCCGTGGGGGCTCTGTCCCATGACTCAGTGCAAGGCCCATTGGCTTCCGATTTCTGCCTCCCTGATGTGCTGCACCTGAGCTGAATGGAAATAAGTCGGTCTCTCCTTCCATAGCCCACCATTCCAACCAGAGCAGAAGGGCAGCCGTGAAGGAGCCACAATTCCTGGATCGGGGTGGGCAAGAGGCTAACCCTTGCCGAGGACCCACCAGACACAGTGGTGCTGCCAGCTGTGTCTGAGAACAGAGATGGTCCTGACGTTCCCTACCTAAATGCGTCATAGGGAATGTTCACTCAGCCTCAGCCCTACCTGTGCCCGCATCCAGTCCCCAGCCAGGGCCAGGGAGCAATGATGGGACACAGGTGCACTTGCTCTGCCGACATGGCCCACTCACTACCCCAGGGAGGGGACAGGAAGGGGCAGAGTGGGCATCACTCCAACTGCTGGGGGTGTAGGAATTGAGGGGAAGTATAGGAAGCCAAGAATCTGACCAGGGAAGGTGGGGAGACAGTGGGAGGTGGGACTCATGAACTGTGGCTCCAAGCCTCTTGAGTACTGTTCCTTCAGACTTCACATACAAAACATAAATTAAAAGGTAAAATTGTTATATTAGATTGCTAGGGCTGCTGTAGTGAAGTACCACAGACTGGGTGGCTTAAAACGCAGAAATTTATTTCCTCACTTGTTTGGAAGCTAGAAGTCCTACATCAAGATGTCCCTTACAGGTTGGTTTCATCTGAGGCCCTTCTCCTTGGCTTGTAAACAGCCATCTTGTTTCTCTTCCTTTACCACGTCTTTCCACTGTGTCTGTGTCCTAATCTCTTCTTTGTACAAGAAAACAAGTCATATTGGATTAAGGCTTACCCCAGTGACCTCATTCAACCGTGTCTTTAAAGACACCATGTTCAAAATCTTTTTTTTTTTTTAACGTTTATTTATTTTCGAGAGAGAGAGAGAAGCAAAGTGTGAGTGAGGGAGGGGCAGAGAGAGAGAGAGAGAGAGAGAGGGAGACACAGAATATGAAGCAGGCTCTAGGCTCTAAGCTGTCAGCACAGAGCCTGACATGGGGCTGGAACTCCTGAACCATGAGATGACCTGAGCTGAAGCCAAACGCTTAACCAACTGAGCCACCCAGGCACCCCTAAGGACCCCATGTTCAAATATAGTCCCATTCTGAGCTACTAAGTATTAGGTATTCAACATAGGAGTTTTGAGAGACACAATTCAGCCCATAACAATTGTTAAGAGTTTCAAGACAACACTATAGAGCATTAAGCCCCAAGCAGGGGTATTTCTGTGCACGGACACTGTGTGACTACACCGGACACATGCCCCTGAAGCCAGCCCTGGGCTGGGAGACAGCAGCATGCAGCTGGAAGCATTGGACCGGCCCCTCCCAGACCTAGAGGCATCAGGTTCACAGCAGAATGAGCACCCTTCCCTGGACAGAATTGTAAATGAAGCAAAGCAGTGCACTTGATGAGAGCCAGGTTTCCTTGAGATGATAGGATGAAAATGCCTTTGAACAAGTTGAGAATAAAGAAAAGTTTCTTTGCAAGCAAATGAACCTCCCACTGCACAGAGCAGAAATGTCCAAGAGGGAGGTCAGCAGTGAGCAAATGAACTCTGGAGGGAGTGTAAAGAGTGGATGGGAGTATAAAGAGGATACATCCTGGAGGACCTGACATTTCATTACTTTTCCGTTACACTGGTCTTAAATTCCCAGAATTTTTAAATTAAATTAAAATTGAATTGAATTCTGATCAAATATTAACATTTCTTGATCCAACCGCTATGGTACTTCCTGTACAAATAGTGGTGTTAACTGATTGACCAGTGGAAAAGTGTTTCATGCCGATCTACCCTCGCTCTCTCATGGCATCCGTTCCAATCAATGCAATATTTACAGAGGATGGATTATGAACAGGTACCTACTGTAGCCCTAGTATACAGCCCACTGTCCCACACTGGAGACAAAATCATAATTGTTATCACAACACGGTAGTGCTCTAACAAATTAAGCTTAGTCCCTTGTATATTTGCTTGGGAGTCCTTATCCTCATTCTTATATTAGTCTCTTCCAGAGAACAACAACGAAACAGACTTGTCTGCAATTATATGGATAAAAATACAAGCAATTAATAAATTTAAAGAGCTTCTCTATAGTGGAATGTCACTATAGGAAATTAATAGCCCATGAAATAGATAAAAGCATTTTTCTTACACAGAAAGCTACCAATACTGACATATGGTGCATATGATTTTTGTTTTTTCTTTAAATCCCATCATCTAAGATTACAAAAATAATTTTAAAACTACTCAAATAATGACAATTATTTTAAAAATTAAAGTAATACATGTTCCTTGCAAAAAATTTTTAAATATAGATAAGCAGAAAAGAAAGGTGGCATCATTATAATCCTAACACCCACTTACTTTTAGATGCTTTTGTTTATTTTTTCTAGTCCTTTTTCTATAATTATAGACCCATTCACTTCCTTGTTGCAAAAAGTAGAATCCTGTTTACATAGTGTTTAGTAATCTGCCTTTTCCCACTAACAATGTAAGATGAACATTCTTGTAGAACATTGTGTTAACGACTACATTTAGTTATAATTTATTTTTTAAATTTCCTATTATTGGACACTTACATTGATTTCAGTTATTTACTATTATACATAATGTAGAAATGTACATCCTTCCAGCTATAATTTTTTGCACCAATACGATTATTTCCATGAGATAGATTCATAGATGTCAATAATATCTCAAAGTGGGAGATGGAGAAAGGGGAACCCTCTTACATTGTTGGCAGGAATGCAAACTGGTGCAGCCACTCTGGAAAACAGAGTGGAGGTTCCTCAAAAAGTTAAAAATAAAACTACCTTATGATTCAGCAATTGCACTACTAGATTTTGTAAGATTTTATTTTTAAGTAATCTCTACACCCAACATGGAGCTCGAAATTACAACCCCAGGATCAAGGGTCACATGCTCCACTGACTGAGCCAGCCAGGCCCTCCCGCACTACTAGGAATTTACGAAATACAAATACTAAATAATAATACAAAAATAATTCAAAAATACTAATTCGAAGGGATACATGAACCCTGATGTTTATAGCAGCATTATCTACAATAGCCATTATGGAAAGAGCTCAAATGTCCATTTACGGATGAATGGATAAAGAAGACGTGGTATATTTATACAATAGAATATTACTCAGTCATTAAAAAGAATGAAATCTTGCCATTTTTGCAATGATTTGGGTGGAGGTAGAGTGAGCTTAGAGTGTGCTAAATGAAATAAGTCAAAGAAAGACAACATGATTTCACTCGTGTGGAATTTAAAAAACAAAACAAATGATCATAGGGGAAAAAAGAGAGGTAAACCAAGAAACAAGACATTTAACTATATAGAACAAACCGATGGTTGCCAGAGGGGAGGTGGGTGGGGGGATGGGGACTAAATAGTGTACTTGTCATTAGCACCAGGTATTATATGTAGGTGTTGAATCACTAAATTAATTGGACTCCTCAGGGCTCCTCGGTGGCTCAGTCGGTTAAGCATCTGACTCTGGATTTTGGCTCAGGTCAAGATCTCACGGTTTATGGAATCGAGCCTCGACTCTCTGGGCCTCTTCCCCTGCTCTCACTCTCTCTCTCTCTCTCTCTCTCTCTCTCTCAGAATAAATAAATAAACATTTAAAAAATTGTACACCTGAAACTAACATATACTGTATGTTAACTAACTGGAACTTAAACAAAAACTTAAGGGGGCTCCTGGGTGGCTCAGTCGGTTAAGCTTCTGACTTTGGCTCAGGTCATGATCTCACGGTCTGTGAGTTCAAGCCCTGCATCGGGCTCTGTGCTGACAGCTCAGAGCCTGGAGTCTGATTCGGATTCTGTGTCTCCCTCTCTCTCTACCCCTCCCCTGCTGACATTCTCCCTCTCTCTCTCTCTCAAAAATAAACATTAAAAAGAAATTTTAAAAAAACTTAAGAAAAAGGTCTCAAAGTATATGCATGTTTTTAAGCCTTTTAAAGAAAAATACCTTTAATCAGGAAGAAAAGGTTAAGAATTCATCTGCTTGTACAATTATTAGTAGGTATTTCCACTTAGAGAAGTATAGTGAAAAGCATACCAGATTAAAGCAGTAAGATCAAGGTTGAATTTTTGCCTTGTCCATTGGCAAACTGCAAGACCTTGATTCATTACTCAACCCTTTTAGGTCTTGTCATTAGAGTTGACAATGAGTCAACAATACAGTTGTGCTTGAAGTTAAATTAGTTAGATCCACACACAGTAAATATGAACAGGAAAAAACCGGGAGAATATCCATGAATATATAAATGGGAAGAATGGGAACTCAAATACGAATGTAACTTAGTCACCAGGCATTCAGTGACATTTCTTTAGGTCCTGTTTGGGCAAAGACATGTTGGTTGACCGTAGCTACACAAGAAATGGATGGTGAGCTGCCAAGCTGAAGGTGATCCCCCAGGCCCTGCCCAGGGAGTGGCAGCCTTGGCTAGGCAACCTCAAACATCATAGTGTCCTTGAAGGCACTGTTTCCCTAGTGCATGAGATGGTCTCAAGCTTCCTTCACCAAGAAATACTTAAAATCAATCAATCCCCCTGTACCATATCATACTGCTTCATATATAGCTTGCCTATAAGGAGATAATACACTAATAATGTTGATGTGAGAATTCAATTCTCTGGACAGTTAGGCTTTTCTTATAAAGTAGAAAATCAGTATGCTGATTTTTATCAACCTCTATGAACTTGATCACTTCAGATCTGCCATTGAGAGATAAGTCCATTCCAAGGAGACTGAAGAATTCTAGCCTCTGAGATGGCAGGGCTAAGATGGATTCCCCAATATTCACCAAGGTCAGTGCCACTCTGGTGGAAGCCAATCTGGGGTATCAGTCACTCCTATTGGGTGTGAATTGCTTTCTTTAAACTCCAAAAAGTAATGGAAAAAATATTTTGTTAAGTGTTTCACTTGTTTAATAGACATCAATGAGTATCTAATTTCATACCCTGGAGGAGGTCACAGTCTTAACTCCGAAAAGAGACATAAACAATATGATAATGATTACAAACAATAAGCAAAATGCAAAAGTTTATAAATCTAAATTACTGAGAGAGAACAGAGGAGATGATTATATCAGGGAAGTTTGAGAAGGATTCATGGAGGAAGTAATATTTATGCTAGCTCATGAATGGTGTATAAGGATATACGTAGCTGAAGGTGGGGTGAGGAGAGGCGAGCATTCCAGATAGTTGGAACAGCATGTGCTAAGGGCTAAGGCATGGAAATGAGAAGGGACATGGTATGCTTTAGGAATCATAACAAATTTAGTGGGACTAGAACAAAAAATACAAAATCAATGGAAAGGAACAAGAAAGAGGTAGTGATGGGATTTAATACTAGAAAGATAGTTTGGGACCAGTTTATGAAGGTGATTTTATGCTATTTAAAGGATCTTGGATCATATCTTGTAGTCAAGATAGAGAAACATGTTGCAAAAGTGAGATAAAGTCAGAGTTGACTGGATTTTTTCCTAAAGATGTTTTAATTACTGGAAAGAGATTAACCTGAAGGAGAATACTTGGTGAAGTGCCGCATGGTTCTGAGGTTGACTTTATCCTGTAGAATACTTTTTATCAAAAATTTTGTGGATAGAGAAAGTAATTTCATCAAACTGTCCAATCATGCAAGCCTGGGAAAAAAAATGCTAAAACGTTGAATGATTGAATTAAAAATTTGA
Organism: Acinonyx jubatus; assembly: GCF_027475565.1. NCBI lineage: Eukaryota > Metazoa > Chordata > Mammalia > Carnivora > Felidae > Acinonyx > Acinonyx jubatus. Next base: position 89,603,075 of record NC_069387.1, on the reverse strand, counting down.
AAGACTACACTATCAACAATAGCCAAAGTCTGGAAAGAGCCCAAATGTCCACCGAAGGCTGAATGGATAAAGAAGATGTGGGGTGTGTACACACACACACACACACACACACACACACACACACACACACACAATGGAGGATTACTTGGCAATCAAAAAGAATGAAATCTTGCCATTTGCAACTACATAGAGGGAACTTGAGGGTATTATGTTAAGTGAAATTAGTCAGAGAAAGACAAATATCCTATAATTTCACTCATATGAGGACTTCAAGATACAAAACAGATGAACATAGGGGAAGGGAAGCAAAAATAATATAAAAACAGGGAGGAGGACAAAACATAAGAGACTCTTAAATATGGAGAACAAACAGAGGGGTTGTGGCAGGGGGGATGGGCTAAATGGGTAAGGGGCATTAAGGAGTCTACTCCTGAAATCATTGTTGCACTATATGCTAACTTGGATGCAAATTAAAAAAATTAATTAATTAAAAAAATTTAAAAGACTCTTCTAAAAATGTTTATTGAGCATCTATTATGTCTCAGGAAATTTTCTAAGTGCTGGGGATCCAGTCATGACCATGTCAAAGTCCTTGGCTTCATAGAGTTTGTATTCTAGGGAAGAAGACTGATGATAAACAAATAGATAGGTATATAATACAGCGTCATGCACTGACACATGAATTGAAGGAAACTGGTACATTGTAAAAGAGGATAGGGAGTAAGAGCAGAGAGAGAAATTCTGGAGGAAGAGAGTTCCGGGCAGGGGAACAGCAAGTGCAAAGTCCTGAGATGGAAACAAGGTTGGCATGCAAGAAGGCTAGAGTGGCTGCAGCTGACATATGATGGGGAGCATGGTAAGAGATGAGAGTGGTAAGAAATGGAGTGAGGGGCTGCCTCAAAATGTTGGATCAGTGATTCCAAATAAACAAGATAGCAGTGAACCACAATGTGTATTAAGTCATTCAAAACTAGTTGGATGGTGTTAAGGCGATAAACATATAATAAGCTCTGGGTTTTATTTTGTGAAAATCAATTACACAAGGAAAAGATGAAGGAGATCTATGCTATCGGCTGTTTATGTGAAAAAGATCTCAAGGCCGTGGTAGATCCCCAGGCTAGTAGGAGCTCGTATGAAATGATGGCTTTGACAGACACACATACCCACACTTAACACAAACTCAGACTAGATTCACAGAAACATAGCCCAGTTAAGTAACAGAATAAACTAATACTCTTTTTACATACAATATTTAAAGTATTACGTTTGATTTGGTATGATAAATTTTAAGAGAGCTGTTGATTTAAAATGTTTCCCATTATTCAATGACAAGGATGCTGAGAAAAGTAAACACATCCACTCATACATATTTTTCTCAGCTTCCCATCTCATCATTTTCGGAGCTCTGCTTATTTACATATTTACGTATGTATGTATTTACTCACTGTACGCCCAACATGGGGTTCAGACTCACAACCCTGAGATCAAGAGTAGCGTGCTCCCCCGACTAAGCCCACCAGGTGCCCCGTGAGCTCTGCTAGTGTAGAGCTCTTAGATCTCAAGTGAGAAACGATCCCATGAGGACACAAGCATGGTTTTACAGACTGGGAAGTGGAGGCTGTCATTTTGGGCTCTTCAAGCCACTGAACCAAGGAGAAAGATGTAGCTTATGACACAGGTTCTGGGTATTGATTGCCGCTGTCAAGGGGGAAATGAGATTGGGGAGCACAAGGAGGACAGGAAGGCTTTAAGACTGAAATCCGGAGAACTCCGCTTACTAACAGTTCCATCTCCAGCGATGAAAGTTAATGTCAATTCCAGCACCAATAAAGACCACTGAAGGCTCACACCCTTTAGCAGTGAAGGTTTGGCGCACACCATCAGGGTAGGAAACCGAGAGACCCAAAGTGCCGGCCGAGGCCAAGGGAGCATGGAAGGAGAGTGAAATTGCATCCTGGTGACAAATCACAGAAACAAAGACAATAGCAGCCGTGCAGGCTTCCTTTGTTTTGTGTGTATTTGTGTCTATTCACCACTTACTTACTTTCCCTCTCTTTTCTCCTATATTGTATAAGAATTGTTGGAGATGATTACCTCTATTTTTAGAAAACTTAGGCAGAAGATATATTAAAATCACCTGGAGACAGATATAATGACTGATGAGAGCCTGTACGTCTTTTGAAAGAGTGACAGCACCTTCGATTATTTGACGAATATTTGCATGATATTGTTATTGTTACCGGAAATTGAAACAGAAGGTAGAAAGGCGAGAATAAATGCTGAATAGCCACAGGGTAGGATTTGTCTGTTCTTGCCCTTCTGTGCTTTCCTTTGTAGTTTAAAGAAAACTGCATCTCCTGGATGCCCTTGACAGCTGACTCCTCATTATAGAACCCGGAAGAACTAGAGGAGCCTTTTCTTTCTCTGCTTCTTATTGGGCCCCTGGCAGTAACATAGGAGCTGCACAGGTGGAGGTCGATCCACGTTCCCGCTTTCCTCCATGGAAAGGCATCAGCATTGCATGCATCAGGAGCAAGCTCTCTGTGGCCTCAGCAGAACAGTGGTCATGGCTCTTAGTTACACCTCTTCCCTTTTTTTCTCCTTCATGCACAACAGTGAAAATGGCTTCCTGTAGTTCTTAATCTCTGGATAGCTACACATTTTCCTTTTCTTTTTTTTTTTTTTTCCTCTTCTGGCCTTTCCAAGTCTTTGATAACCAACTGCCAATATTAAATTCCATCTGTTTGAAATAACTAGCAGGGGTTCTCGTTTTCCGTAAGGACAAATACTGATACAGATGAACCCATGGCCCAACCTCTGCAAAGAAACCATGGAGTAGATGGGGAGGAAAAGGATGGTCATTGACAGGCCAGGAAAAAAAAAAATGGGGAGATCAGACAACAGGATGTCTTTATAAAGTCCAGGATAGCATATTGTGATTTCTGATGTGTAGCAGCTTCAGTTAAGAATGGAGTCCAGAGGGTGTGGCCTTGGAAATAGTGGCTGAAGTAAAGTAGAGGTGTAGTTTCACTGTGATTGATGAGATCTGTGATGCAGGGATGCTACTTGGGTCACTCAAATGGCCATTGAAACAAGGACAAACGATGCTGGGTATGACATAGGGAGAAAGATGAGAACATGTTAGATTATGTCTTCTAAAATACGGTAATAATTTTTTTTAGAGAAATACATTTTAATGGCCAAGACAGAATATTAGAAATCATATGAATTATTTCCCCCTCTTCAAACTGCTAAACAAATGCATAATGATTGCTCTGCCTCTTGTCTCAAGCCTTAGGGCTACCGGCAGTGACTTAATACAAACATGCACACTTGGCTTTGTAAGCATACTGGAAAATCACATTTTCCTCCAGGGCACATAAAATAAAAATAATAGAAGTCACAGATTTATATTTGCCCTTGGCTGAGATCACTGCAGCTCTTTTCTTAAAAAAAAAAAATCCTGCAAGAAAAATCCCGTGTTACAAACATAAAATAAAAAGATATATCAGAAGATCCAATGTTTAATGGTCTAGCAAGTGCACTGTAATTAGCTAATATGCTTTCAGAATGACATGAAATTATCGTTAGTGAATAATGGGATTAAGAAGACTGCCGGAAGTTATGCATACTTCACCCCAATGTGCTGTCAGAGTGACTTCATTTTACACTCGATTTGCGTATTAGATTCCTTAACCTCTCTTTTGCTGAAATCTCTGCAGTGATGATACAGTTAATATTACCCGGCATTTCTCTTCCAGGAAACACAAAAATAGCACCAACGTGTTAATTTGGTATCAAGAGAACAAAATTTACGGCAGGGTCACGCTCCTAAAAAGCCAGCACGAATTTATCTTTTAGCTGGATTTGCCTGTGTTTTTATCATATTTACTGTCCCCTGTAACTTACACCCACAAAACAGTCCCTCCAGGATAGAGCTCATTAGAATTGGTATTTTACCCTGGAGTACACTTTGCTATTTCCCGTTATAATTAATGTATCGTGGGCCCCATTAGCATTGTTACATAGGCTCCATCTCTACCTGCTAGAGAAAAACACTGTATTCTGTCACACTTTCTCTGCACTGTGGCAAGTTTTATCTTCAACTCATAACTACAGCCCCGAGTCTACTAAATTCAGCAGGTTAAAAGTCGTATGTAGGTTAAAAAGGGATAATGGGACCTAAGTCTGAGGAAGGGATAATTTATGGTTAAAAATTTCTCTCTCCAAAGATCTTTTAATTTTTTTTTTTTTTTTAATTTAACTGTAGGCTATGCCTTGCAGTGCTAATTTGTAAGGAGAGAGCTTAAGGGTAATTTTTAAATATTTTACCAAAATCAACTGTAATTACAAAGCATGGTGCACTGTGATCTGTTCTCCACTCTTCTGTATTTTAGCTGGTCTGGTTTTTGCATCTTGGCTTGCTTTTTTAATTTGTTACCTTTTTTAATTTTAATTAGGCTCCACACCCAATATGGGGCTTGAACTCATGACCCTGAGATCAAGAATTGCACAGTTCACCCACTGAGCTAGCCAGGCACCCATTGGATTGCTTTTTTATAAGTCCTCTCAAAACTTGTTATTCAGGAGATACAAGATAGATCTATGTGGGAGCTTCAGTCGCTGAGGCTGTAAGATAGAAATAAGGGCAATGGAACAGAAATATTATTGGTGGTTGACAGTTGTTATCAAGGGCACAGCTAAGCAAAGAGGTAAATATCGACATGTATAGAATATTTTTTTCCAACATAAAAATACCTTTATTATTTTCTGGTAATAAAAATGATACATGCTCATTATATAAGTTTTAAATACATAAAAGGCAAAAGAAAGTAAAGATCACCCAAATCCCATAGCCCAGAGAAAGACATCATTTTTGGCAAAGATCTCTGTATGAAACATATATTATTTTAAAATATCCAGTGTCAGAAATGGGCCCATATTAAACATATTATCCTATATCTTGCTTTTTCACTCAATAATATTTCAGGGGCAAATTTCCATAGCAATAAATGCAGTCTAAATAATCTTTAATGACAGTTGTATATGACTCAGTAGTATATATGTGCTAGAATTTATGTAACCCATTTTCTGTTGAAGGATATTTAGGCCATTTCCAAAGTTTTAATATCACGAATATCATAAAGTACATCTTTGCCCTCATGTTTACATACTTGTGTAGTTTTTATTCTTTAGGACAAATTGTAAACAAATTGCTGGGTAAAAGTGTATCATTTAAATGTTTGGTATATACTGCCAAATTTGATACATACTGTCTCTAGAAAAGTTGTACCAGTCTTCACCCCTGCCAACAGTGAACAAGAATGTCCCTTTGTTCATATTTTGTCAATTACTTTGATATTTGCCAATCTTGGAGAATACAATTAATATAAGTAAGATAAACACATATGTTATTACTGTTTTTATTTTCAAATAGGGTATGCCTTTAATTTTTTAAAGTTTACTTTTTTATTTTTGGCACATGTGCACAAGCAGGGAAGAGGCAGAGAGAGAGGGAGAGAGAGAATCCCAAATAGGATCTGTCAGGGCAGAGCCCAATGTGGGCATCAAACCCCGCAACCATGAGATCATGACCTGAGCCAAAATCAAGAGTCAGACACTTGACTGACTGAGCCACCTAGGTGCCCCAGGAATACCTAATTTTTAAGTTATCCCTTTTCAGAGCAAATATTTCCTGGATTTGAATAAAGAGTTTTCAATTTGTGTCCATACTTCACTATCAGCATGACTTGGGATAAGAGTCAACTTTCTTGATATCATTTTCCTTGCTATTATAGTAACAGAACCCAGCTCAGTTGGCATTCAGAGTGTAGGTGATGAAAGCACTTATCACACTATTAGACACCTCAGTGTTAACTGAGTCTGAATCTCCTGCACTTAAGTTCTTTCTACCTGCTTACTCTCCATTGCAATCAATGTTGGTCTGTAAGAAATTTTAAAATTAAGGAGCCAATACAAAACTTTGGAAGTATTCGCTTGCAATTTATAGAGATTGCCACAAAGTTTTCAACAAGACAGATGACATTAATAAGAAGGCTCTAAAGTGAAAGCTTGGTAAGCAGTGTAGATCTTTGGAATAAAAATGCCTTCCAAGAAAATACTTGCATGTCAAATTCAATGGACCATCAAATATATACAAATAATTTGACAGAAATATGGAAACAAAATACCACAAGTATCAGTTTATCCCCTATCAAATGCTGGTTTATCATTCCTTAGAAATGGTTTGGGAATATTTTCTACCATGAATCAAATCTATAAACAATGTATACACAATGTCTAATTCCTCCTTTCAAAGATATCTCCAATTTAATACTTAATATTAATAACTTTTATCTGAGAATAGTGGGATGGAACCATCTAAGCAAATGAATAATGGTAGTATGGGTATTAGAAAGATGCACTTTAAGGGCGTCTGGCTGGCTCAGTCAAAAGAGCATGTGACTTTTTTTTTTAATGTTACTTATTTTTGAAAGAGTGTGAGTGGGGGAGGGTAAGAGAGAGAGGGACAGAGACTTAGGATCTAGAGTGAGCTCTGTGTTGTCAGCAGAGAGCCCGATGTGGGGCTAGAATTCACAAACTGCAAGATCATGACCTGAGCCAAAGCTGGTCGTCGCTCAACCAACTGAGCCACCCAGGCGTCCCATGAAGAGCATGCAACTCTTGATCTCAGGGTCACGAGTTGAAGCCCCACGTTGGGTGTAGAGATTACTGAAATAAATAAAACTTAAAAAAAGAGAAAAGAGGGGCGCCTGGGTGGCTCAGTCAGTTGAGCGACCGACTTCAGCTCAGGTCATGATCTCGCGGTCTGTGAGTTCGAGCCCCGCGTCAGGCTCTGTGCTGATGGCTCAGAGCCTGCAGCCTGCCTCGGATTCTGCATCTCCCTCTCTCTCTGTCCTTCCCCTGCTCATGCTCTGTCTCTGTCTCTCAAAAATGAATAAACGTTAAACAAATTAAAAAGAGAGAGAGAGAAAAGAAAGATGCACTTTGGGTGCAATGTAGATGATAGTCGTGATATACTAGATACCAATGATTTTGAAGATATTCTAAATGACTATTTGGTTCATTCATTTTATAAATATTGATCAGGCCATATTACGTACCAGGTACCATACTCATTGTTAGAGACACAAAAATGAGCAGGAGATAGTCCCCGTCCTCAAGAAGTTTCAGTTTTGTGGAGAAGAGAGAAGTCAACAATTACATTGTGGAGTGATAGGGAAGTGAGGCATGTGTAGGTGCTTCAGAGTCCTTAGGAGCAGCCAGTTGAAGGTGTCGTTGGTAGCTAGATGAATGTCCTGGAGAAATCATAGGTCAATGGAAGAATCGGACCTGTCATGATTGCCATATACCACAGACTGCCTGGTGCACACTAATAGCAAAGCAACCAGCTACCATGGAGACATCAGCTGTACCATAGGGTGAGGGGGAACCTCTGTGAATCCCTACAGAAGGGCTGGCAGAGAAGCTGGAGTCTAAGTCCAGACAACAGTCACAGATGGCTCAGTGAGGCTGGTCTCCTGGAGAGCCACCAGTTAGCATTAGAATCGAGATTACAACTTTCCCATGTTGTTGCCTTTCATCCATCCATTCATTTACTGACTAGAACATAAGCTCCATGAGGGCAGAGATCTTTGTTGGGTGTGATTTTTTTTTAAAAAATAATTCTTAATGCTTATTTACTTTTGAGAGAGATAGAGAGCAGGAGGGGTGGACAGAGAGGGAGACACAGAATCCAAAACAGGCTCCAGGCACTGAGCTGTCCGCACAGACCCCCACACAGGGCCCAAACCCATGAACTTCTCGAGATCATGACCTGAGCTGAAGTCGGACGCTTAACCAGCTGAGCCACCCAGGCGCCCTCAGTTGGGTGTGATCGTCACTGTGTCCCCAGCTCCCAGAACAATGCCTGACATAAAGGAGGCTGTTGATAAATATTTGTTCAGTGAATGAATGGTTAGATCAATGAATTCATTTAACTTACATCTAATGACTAAAGAGGTGGGTAACTGTTAACAAAGGAACAGGATAGTGAAAAAAGGCAGAAGACATGGCAAGCCTTGTGTGCTTACTGAAAACCTGTTGGAATCAACAAATGAGCTCTCACCTCTATCCCTTTCTATAAAAGCTTGAATCTGTGGGGGCTTCTGTATGCAATGTGGAATACAAGAAAGAGTGTGCGCTTTGATATCAGACAGCTGTGCTTTTAAATCCTGGCTCTTCCATTTCTGGGAAAACCCCAGGCTCAAAAGTTATTTAACCTCTCTAAGTCAGTTTTCTCATCATAAAATGGGATTTGTACCTTCAGTGTGGCTGTGAAGGATTAACAGGAAAAAGCATGAAATGCTTTGGACCGAGCTCCCTTTGCCCTCACCCATCCTTCCAGCCCCAGAGCTGGGGTTCTGCAGAGCTCTGGTAGAGCTCTGGGCCCCCAAATCCCTGGATGTCCATCCTGGGACTCCTTTTCTATTTCTCTTCCTCCCTTCTCTCTCTCCAACAAGTTTCTCCAAAAAGCCTTCCTTCCCCTCTAGAAAATGCATAGTAATCTCTGCCTCCTCCTCCTCCTCCCACTTTTACTTTCAGTTCCACTGGTTTGTGGTTCAAATACCAGATGTCACCCAACTGTTCACTGGGGTGGTTGCCTTTTCTTCCTCACTCAGTGTCCTATTGGAGCCAATACAGTGCCTTGATTCTGGCAGGTGCTTAATAACACATGCAAAGAACAGATGGGTAAGATGGCTGGCCCCTGAGGACCAGCCTGAGCATGACCTCTCCCAACTGCTTACCTGGGCCTTTATGTGGCCTGTCAATCAGACTAAGGCTTATTGTGTTCTGAACCTTACCATGAGACCATTTTTCCCAGAATTGTAGCTTCATGTTCCTGGCCTTGGTCTGTTAACCTGACCCTGATTCCTGATGACTTCCGCCTTCTTTTTTTTAAGTTTATTTATTTTGAGAGAGAGAGAGAGCACGAGCAGGGGAGAGACAGAGGGCGAGGGATAGAGAAATAACCCCAAGCAGGCCCCGCACGGTGTGGAGCCCATCGCGGGGCTCGATCTCATGAACCACGAGATCATGACTTGAGTTGAAATCAAGAATCGGACGCTTAACTGACTGAGCCACGCAGGCGCACCCCCCAACCTTTTTTTTTTTTTTTTTTTTTTTTAAAGATGACTCCCTGGGGCACTCCCTGGTGGCTCAGTCGGTTAAACTTCCGACTTAGACTCAGGTCATGATCTCCCGGTTCCTGAGTTAGAGCCCCATGTCAGGCTCTGTACTGACAGCTCAGTCTGGATCCTGCTTCGGATTCTGTGTCTCCCTCTCTCTCTGCCCCTCCCCAGCTCACACTCTGTCTCTGTCTCTCTCAAAAATAAAGGAAAACATTAAAAAAAAAAATTTTTAAGATGACTTCCTTTTTTAAATCATTTGTTCTTAAATCTAGACTCCAATCTGACCAATTAACCCAAACATACTAACTCACACACAAAAAAAAAAAAAAAAAAAAAGCAAGAGCCTATTCCTTGGATGCACAGCAGGCTAGAGGTCTACCCTTTCATCATACATGTTCTAGAGAGGGAAATTCCATTTATCTTGTGGAAATGGTTTTCTTGGAGTGTTTCTATCCATCATCAGAAAGACAGTCCTAATCCCCACTTTACTCAGCAATTTTTTTATTATGTGGGTTCTTAGAACTTAATTCAACTTAACTTGTAAGGAAACAGCTCTATATAGGATAACATGCTAGGCCTTGAAGAGATGGCCCCTGCACACTCAGGGAATGTGATAGAGTAAGGCCCCCAGTTCCCCAAGGACATCCATGTCCTAATTCCAGAAGTCTGTGAGTTACTTCTGCGAATGAGTTACGGGTCTTGCGATGCATAGATATCCTTGGATTATCTGAGTGGGCCCAATGCAATAATGAGGATCCGTAGGAGGCAGGAGGGCAAAGGAAGAGAAAGAGGTGATGAAGAAAAGTCCAAAGAGAAAAAGAAAGAGAAATCTAGATTCAAAAATGCCACAATGCTGGCTTTGAGGATGGAGGGGAAGAGGCCATGAGTCAAAGAATGCAGGCAGTCTCTAGAAGCTAGAAAAGGCAGGGGAATGAATTCTCCCCTAGGGCCTCCAGAAAGAATGCCAAGGACTTCTGATCTCCAGAATTGTAAAATAATTAACTTATTTTTTTTTTAAGGAATTTCTATACCCAAATGGGACTTGAACTCATGACCCTGAGATCGGGAGCTGGATGCTCTACTGACTGAGCCAGACAGGCACCCCAACCTACATTGTTTTAACCCACAAAGTGCGTTATAATTTGTTCTAGCAACAATAGGAAATTAATACAGGTAGTTTACAATCTAGTAAGAGAGAAAAGATGGCACAGGCAACATCGGTACAATTGAGAAAATAACAAGTATGAAACAAATACAAAAACAGTGCTATAGAAATGCTAAGGAAGTGAGTACTTCTGGCTGGACAGATTAAGGAAGCTTCCTGGAAGAGGTAGTTCTGCTGGGCCTTGAAGGCCTGGGTAGGATTTCAACAGGGGGAGACCCAGTAAACAGCAAGAGTAAAGGCACAGAGTTGGAAGGTACAGAATCAAAGAAAAAGCTAACATAAGCCCTTGTGACCAGCCATTTTCTCAGAAACAAAAACTACTTGATTAAAATTTCACACATTCTACTCAGGATATAATGGTCTCTAGGTTTGTAAAAAAAAAAAAAAAAATGTAATAATAGCCAAAACTGCATGATATGTGATAAACTATCCTAAGGGTTTAAATACAGAAATACAGATCTTGGGCAAGAATCCCCTCTCTACACAGAACATGTCAATAGCCAAGGGTGAATCTGGCTCATTTTCAAACAGACAGGCTTGACAGGGAGGAACAGAAAAATACTAAAGGTTAATTAAGATAAACACAAAGGTAATTCTTTAAAAAGGCACCTGTTAACATTTACAAATTAGACGCTTCTTACAACCTTCACAAGCAAGCCAAACTGAATCATGCAATCTAACTGAACTGAATGTACTTAGCAGACTGGTGGCACAGGGGCTCATGTTGATGATGATGGAGAAGACCGTAGAATCTAGTCCCTCTTTGGTAGGTTTTGTTTGTCTAAAGCCACAGCTCATGATCTTAAGTAATTTTGGATGGCTCTCATACAGCCTAGGTTTGAGCCACTCTGTTTTCGGAGTTGGGAAGGAAGGAGTAGAATTCTCCAGAGAGTAGATCCGCATCACCCAAACTCACCATCCATTGTCCTTTTTCGCATTACTTATGGTAACAATGTTTTCCCAAGATGATACCTGTACTCAGAGGCCTTAGCAATACTTGCTTTCTTCTTTATCTTCTGGTGAAATTGATTCCTTTTTGTACTGCTCACATTCGTTCCAGGAAGATTCAGAGGAACAGCTGGTCTCCACTGGCCTGCTCCTGTAAGAAGGGTCTGGAGCTTCTGCAGAAGGGTCCAGATCTGCACCACAGGCCCCTGAGTCCTGTGATAGAGCTGAATGCTTTGCAGACCAACTTTCTTTACAAGAAGAACTGGGCGTGTTGCATGCATCCTCTTTTCTCTCATCCCCTGTCTTTCTGTGAAAGCCCAGAAATGTAACCTCAGACTGGCTGCATTCAAATGGAACTTTCGGAGTCACTCCATCTTTTCTCAAACCTTGATCATGAGGGTGTGAATGATTATTCTGGTTTTCATCATCTTCCACTGGAATACTTGGTACGTTATCCAAGAATAGAGGAGAAGGACACCTGAAGGACTTGAGTGAAGTGGGAGGGTCCTCAGCAAAATATAAGCAGGCTTGAGTACTTTCAAGAGTAGTTAGGACCTAGTTAACCAAGAAGCAAAGATTGAGTTAAGTTTGAATAACCTCTCCTTTCACCTTTTTTTCTGTCTACCTATTAAGGAACAGCCTCTTGTTTTCATGACATAAGTTCAACAATAGAGTTTTGAATGAGAAGCTATTAAAGATTAGCTAGACCCTTTCTTTCACAGACTTGAACCAAAGTATAAAAGATAGGGGCCCAGGAATCTGTATTTTAAAAGCTTCCCAGTTGATCCAGATATGCAGCCCACATTGAGAGCTGTTGACCTGATTTAAAAGAGCATGTAACATATCTTTACACACACACGTACTTTTTAAAAATGTACTTAGAGAGTTTTACTATTTACAAAGTGTTTTCACACCCATTCCCCCTTTTAATCTGTACAAACAATATTATTATTCTCATTTTACAGATAATAAAGCTGAGGCTCAAAAAGGGAATAAATATCACTAGCCAGTAAGGAACAGATCTGTTGCTTGACCTCAGATCTGGCTCCCAATTCCATTATTCTTCCACTGTGCCTCTCATAGCACCTTTTGGGCCCAAGATTTCAGGTCATATAGCTCTTACTGGTGCTGTCAGGCCTCGAATATACCTCTGCTGACTCCCAGGCCAGTGTTCTTTATATTCTGATTATGTTGACCTCTTGTTTAAAATCCCTTCCTGCTTCTACAATAGACTCAGGATTAAACCCAGACTACCACAATGGATTCATGTCCGTCCATCATCTAGAACTTCCTATTATTTTGAGCACTCCAGCTTTTCCCTTATGACATCCCACTTCTCTGAACTACCTGCAGTATTAGTGCCATGGAATCCATCACTTCTGAGCTTTGCACGTATAGATTCTCGCTGACTAAAGTGTCCTTCTATTCTTACTATTGCCTAAATTCACCCTATTCCGCCAACCATAGCACAGCCGTCACTTCCATCAAGAAGCTTCCTTGACTTCCATAGGCTGGTGTGTATTCTGAGCCTACGCTCCCATACTGACCTGGGCTTCTACCCAGGTCATGCCATGTTTACTGATCTGACTCACTCGGGACTGTGAGCCTGAGGGCAGCAACCGTATCTTGATTACTGTTGTGCCCTCAGCACCCAGTACAAAGTCTGGCACATGCAAAGTAAGTGCTAGCTAAATATTTGTTGAACAAATAAACAAATAACTGACTGGATGATTAAACTGATGACTAAATTAAAAAATCAGTAGGGGGAATAAGTGCTACATTCTTAATGGACCAGATCTCTTAATGAAGGCTGAATACAATTCTCTCCAAACTACTCACTTATGTCATTTCATTAAATTTTTTGTGGTGCCCTGATCCCACCCAATAATGACCTCTACCAGAGTACCAAAGAATGTGACTTGGTGACTTGGAAAAACTATCTATTAGGTTAGAATTCTGTGTTAGGGGCTGGATTTGCCTCATTGATAAAGAATTTACTTAGACACGCAATGTACCCAATTTAGATTTTCCATGGTTCTGTGGGCTTGGTTTTGAATAAAACCATGTATACGTACTTCATCCATTGATGGTCTTAACTTTGCCCGCGTGGTAGCACACTGGCCCGCCAAAGAGAATAGCTTGGCAGAAAAATTCCGAGGACAGGGATGCACTTTCTTATCTAGAAACGAAAGGCATGAATCGAGTCCTCTCTTCTCCATCAACTCCATAAGGAGATCCCTCTAGGAAGAGAAGAAGATAAGGTATGTTTGTCTTTTAGAACTCTATCCAAAAAAATGACCAAGAAGTGGGTGCAGAGATGAAGACAATTCTTACCAGCTGGATATGCTTTGGATCATCTAACACCACTTTACAACCTGTCAGAACTTCCATGATTACCTATAAGGAATATACAGAAAGTCAGCTACATACGTTAAATACATACATATAATTAGTTCAACAGTTAACCTTGACAATGGATATAGTTCATTCTAATCAATGACTGTATATTTTATTATTTGACAGATTGCATGAGATTAATGTATAAGACACTGGGTAACGGGAAGTCAGTAGGTCTGAAAGTTAAAGCCCTTAAAAAAATTCTTAGAATCTAGAGCATTCCTGGTGATAAACTCTCCTTCTTTGTTGACTGGTACTTGGTACTTACAATTCCAAAGCTATAGACGTCCGTTTTAATGGAAAGTTTGCCCTGTCTGATATACTCTTCAGGCATATACCACAGATGTTTAGTGCTGCTGCTAGCCATGCTTATGGTAGAGCTCTGATGTTCTGGGTGGGGTCGGAAGTGCGCCATGCCAAAGTCCGTCAGTTTGGGTTCAAACCGATCATCCAAAAGTATGTTCGCACTGAAATTGTAACCAAGGACAAACAAACGAGACCAAAACATCATGAAGGCATTCCAGCGAAAAACAAAATGGCAAGCGTACCCTGATATCTGGTTAATTCCAAACACTGACAACACAAAGCCGTACAGAATTTTCCATGAGGGTATTTTCCCATTTTTCTTAAAATACAAATACAAGGATTATATAAAACTCAAAGATGAAAACCTGGCCTAGGGACAGTGGGCTCTTCCAATTTATAGACACACAGAGGGAGTTGGTAGATAAAGTTGATGATTTGCCAATAGGAGGAACTAAAATGAACCAAAGCAGCTTTCCTTATGCTCTTCTGATATGCGGTGAGCACACTAACTGGGTTTTAGTCAGCTAACAATCAAGTACCTGTTATGTACAGAGCTGTGCTGCGGAATGCCTGGCTTCTCAGCAGAGAGCCACTAACCTGCAGCGATGTGAAGGATCTTTGGTAGCCCCTGCCTTAAGGATAGCCCTTCTCTATTGTCCCATCTCTATGACTTTCTACGGACTGAAGACAAAAATGTCTTTGAGCCTTATTTAAAACATAGATATCTGCTGAGGTAAAGACAAAGGGCTTAGAGTCAGTTTTAGCTACTTGTCACATAAAATCCTAAATAATCACTTAACATCTTGGCTGATAGTAAGCCTCAGCTTACATTTACCGTCAAAGGGCTGTCACAGCAGGGACGGAAAAGGCTAAGCCCATGCATTTCACATGGCCCACACCTGGGGTGAGTCCTAGCTCTGCCTTTCCCTGGCTCTGTGACAGTTGATGGGTTACTTCGCCCCATAAGTCCCAATGTCATTTTCCTCACATGTGAAATGAGGCAAACAATAGAACTCACAGAACTGATAAGGGGAATAGAAATAGCCTACTTTCTGGCACACAGGAACGGTCGATAAATGGTAGGTAAGATGAAAATTACTCATTAATCATAAGAGAGCAGAAGGATATTGATAAAAGAGGTGGGTGGGCCAAGAAAAAGTAACCTATTTCCCAGTTTTGCTCCGGGCTATTCAGAGCTTGCTCTTTGTCCCCTGAAACCAAAGCTTCCAAAATGCCAAGTGGTATATTTGAAGTACTACACATTGTTATTAAAAGTGGTAATAGGGGCACCTGGGTGACTCAGTCAGTTGAGTGTCCAACTTTGGCTCAGCTCAGGTCATGATCTCACAGTTCGTGAGTTCGAGTCCCACGTCGGGCTCTGTGCCGATGGCTCAGAGCCTAGAGCCTGCTTTAGATTCTGTGTCTCCCTCTCTCTCTGCCCTTCCCCTGCTTGTGTGCTCGCGCTCTCTCTCTCTCTCTCTCTCAAAAATTAAAAAAAAAAAAAAAAAGTAAGTGGTAATAGCCAGAGGAGAAAAATAAGAAATTCTTAATCCTCAACAAATACTGAATCTTACAAAAGTTCCAGAAGTCCTTGCTGTCCCTGTACGAGTGGGCCGACAGACCCTAGTTTCATGGGTCTGAATTGCAGGTGTTCTAATAATTCAGAGTATTCAGACTCCTAGTTCTGTTTCGAGGATTCAGAGCTGAGGCCTTTAAGAATTCTAACCCAGACTCTGTCTAGAACTAAGCCGACAACAGACAGAATGAAGAGATTCTCCGGGGCCCTTTAAGGGTAGAGAAGAACATGTCCTATACCTGATGTCACCCTCTATCCTTTAAGGGTGGCAGGAGAATTGCAAAATCCAGAGAGCCCGCCGCCTCATGTTACCCATCCTAGGGCCATTCCCCGTGGTGTGATCCTTGCACTTACGAGGAGAAACTCAGAGAAGGCCTAGCCCTCCCCGCTTGAATCAACGATCACGGTTCTCATTTTTCTCCTTGCCTTGTCTTTTCTCTCCATTGATTTCAAACCTGGCAGCTTCTAAGGCCCGGCCCGGGGCTCACACATCTGTGTCACTCATCATCTATCTCACTTGGAACACAGTGCTGACCACCCTGACAAGCCTCTGAAGACGAGGAATCCCCTAGAGCCAGATCGTACCTTCTCCCCAGCTCTAGGTGAGTACGGACACTTGGTTTGTCATTACTTCTTCCACAGGTGGATCCCCTGATCATTTTGGAGTGCTGGGAATTTAGCACAGGAGTTTGCAACGTGTGCCAGGAGGTGAGATGGGCAGAGAGGTTCGTTAGGTCCCGTTACCAGGCCCCAAACTCCTGCCCCTCCAGCTCCTTTGCACTGACAGCCTAGCTGTCTTCTGCATACACCCCCAACCCCCACACGCACACCCTTTATTTCAGCCAAGGGGGGGGCGCAAGAGCTCTGAATGCCAGAGTTTCAACGGCACACGTCTAGCCCTCTCCTTCCTCAACTCAGCTCTGAAGACAGTATCAAATCATAACTTAAAACGTCAGACCTGGGGCACCTGGGTGGCTCAGTCGGTGGAGCAGTTGCGCGTCTGACTTTGACTTGGGCTCAGATCACGATCTAGCAGTTTGTGAGTTCGAGCCCCGCACTGAGCTTGCTTCTGTCAGTGTGGCACAGAGCGTACTTCAGATCCTCTGCCCCCACCCTCTGACCCTCTCCTGCTCCCGCTTGCTCTCTCTCTCTCTCTCTCTCTCAAAAATAAACATTAAAAAAATGTTAAATGCTACATCCAGGAGGATGTGAAAAGCTGAATTTGCAAAACACTTAGATTTCCTGAAGAACGGGTCTTTTCTAAGCACAAAAGAAGAAAAAATAACGAGCAAGAAAAACCAAACCCATACTCTAATGCCTTTATTTGAGCCTCAGCAAAACTAGTGGGAAGCTTTCAGCACTTGGTGACTCATGCTTCTGAAAGACTTAGGGAGAGCAAGTAACCACAATGTGTGACACAATAAATCCCACAGAGGACTTTGGGTCAGCGAGAGGCCATCAGTGAGAACGTGAAATTGCCCCCAGGGCACTGCATTGACACTTTTCGTGATGATAATCTGGTGAAGAGACAAGTTGTTTACCCGCAGACTAGCATGAATTTTACGTCCAGTGATTTACTTACTCTGTTCTAAATAAGGTAATAATAGCTAAGGAAGAAAAATGTTCTGTTTTAATTAAATAGTAACTGCAAAAGCCCCTTGAACAATGAGTTCTACCCTAGTTCTTTCCCCTGCTACAGCCTTCAATAGAACGTTCATACGCTGCCTTCAACTATCATGCAGGTCAAGGGAGTATGTTTATCTTAGGGGGGTAAAACCAGGCTAATCAAATAAAGAGAACATAAAAGAACTACAATCAGATACCAATATAGTGAAACAAAAGGGCAGCTTGCTAACCATGGCGCTTACCAAAGAGACAGACAAGAAACCTGTCACGGCCCACACCTTCAGCTTAGTGTTTCTACAAGCCATTTCTTCTGTTCTTTCCCATAGAGCTACTTACTGTAACACAGACCATCACCTCTCTAGATAATTCTTTTAGTAGAAGGATCAGTGGAGGTACACTGAGGAGATGGGGAAAATCCTACTACACAAGGCGGTCAATTTGTATCCCGACTCTGGGGAGTAACATGCTCTCTCTCTTTTTGTGCCAGGGATCTCCAGGACGATTCTTTTTGGGGCCTGAACCTGCTCCCAAAGGCTACAAGGATTGCTTTCTCTGCCCACCAGTTTTTTTCCTGATTTAGCCAAAGCCCTTGGGCCTAAAATATAAACAGAGAGTGCAAGGACACACCTAGACTATAATGCAGAATTTGGATTTAAGTAAAAATAAACGTTTGACCTGTAAGCATACGGTTGGTTTTTAAAAATACCTATTTTTAAAGTATTTTAGGGAGAGTATTATGGGTGTCTAGTAACCCAGTCTGGAGTACCTGGCAATTCTCTGGCAAAGTCCAGACTCCAACCCATTGGCTCCAGAGATAAAGACGACCCGCTGGCCTCTTCCTGACAGCCTGAGGCAACAGGACATCTCACTGTCTGTGTCACTGCTGTTGCAACACCAAGATACCCCTCACCAGATGAGGCAAGATGCAGCTTCTCTGGGAACCTACAGGTTACTGGAAAAGGGCACACACGCCCCCTCCCCCCACTTCAACATGCAGTACATCTGACAAAGTTGAGGCCCTTTATTCCGCCTCAGACTGTGCAGCCTTCTCTTTCTTTTCCACTGAACCCAGGCAGGACCCAGAGACGATATTAAAGCTTGTTATTGCTTTATTGATGACTTGTGAGTCTTAGGCTCTCTGTGTCAAAGGCCCAGCCAATAAGGGGTATTCATGCTTTAAATGTGAAATTTCATCTCTAACCAAACTAGCACAACTTCCCTAAGGCTCAGTTTCCTTGCGGGTAAGAGGAAATGAGCATGCTTACCTCTTAGGGTCGTTACAAGGATTAAATGAGAAAATGTAATCAGAGTGCCGGATACACAGGGAGGGCCCCGAAATATACTCTGAAGGATGTAGGCTGGCCTTTGTCCATCCTATACCCACCTTAAAATCCCAAGAAATTTGGGTGGGTATGTCTAGAAGTTCAAGGCACCAATCTGAAGTAACAAAGGTACAGGAAGTTGCAGGATGACCCTGGAGATCTGAGGATCATCGGGTTAATCATTTTCAGGGCATCCATTGAGTTTCAAAATAGTTCCAGAGAAGTTCTGGAAAAACCTGAGTAATGTAACATTTCCAGATACTCTAAGATCATGGAGAGAGAAAAAGAATTGTTTGGTATATATATGTGCATGCATGTAGGTACCCATGTGTATAAATAAATGAATGTTGGGGTTTAGAGACTGTGATGGTATAGGAGAAATTTTAATTTATGCAACATTTAATTGTGCCAGCATCCCTTAGAAATTATGAACTTATTTGGAAATTTTAGAAGAAGGGAGACACGGCTGCGGGGCGAGGAAAATCTGGGGGAAAAGAATTATTTACATCTGAAATACTTCTGAAAAGAAAAGTAGGTTTTTACGGGGAGGGGATTGGGGGTTGGGTAGAGAGGAGACTTGTTAATTAACCAACCAACCAGTCAAACAAACAGACTTTGCATTCCCTTCAGGCTCTGCATCCCTACTAAAGGCTAAGCAGGAGTCCTAGCCACACACAGCAGGTCTGGGGGGGGGGGGGGGGAGTAGGCGGGGTAAAGGAAGGTGGAGCTTGGGTCCTCAGGCAAGGGTGTTAACGGTGGGAGGAAGGGGCTGATCAGTGGCTTCCTAGCCTCCCTCCAAACCACTCAGTGTTTCTAGTCCCTCACAAACGAAATTCTCCACACAACTACCACTATCTCTGATCAATTTCCCTCTTCTAAAAATTCATTTTTAAGCATATGGCTTTTTCCTTCCTTTCCTTCCTAGACCACCTCCCTTGTATGAAAATCTGTTTCACTTGGCAGGAGACACATGGCAATACCGATGAGAGAACATGATCTTATAGGAAACATTAGAAATGTTCACTGAGATTATCTCGGCTTTGGAAACATTAACAGGAATGAATGCCTGGGATGAAAAATGCTGAGGATAAAATGCACTTCAATGTAAAATCGTTCATAAATGTGAAAACAATTAAGCTGGCTAAGGGATAGGATGGAAATAACAAGAAGGTTTACTGCTTTCAGATGCTTTTATGTGATCCTGTAACTCAAAAACATCTTCGTTTCCCAAATAAAAATGTGAGGGTCTTTTGCCAAGAACAGAGACTTCAACTCTTCAAAATTCTTTTCTTTAAATCCTTTTCCTCCTTAAATTCCACCATCTGGAAATGAATTTTGTTTTTCTAACATTCTCTTTGAAGAGTTCAAATTACTAAGACATATTTGGGCTAACTAAACCACCAGACTTCTTGAAAATACCTTTGAAATGTGGGCTTGGCTTCCTCCTTGGGTATTCTGCAGCTGCGTCCTTGACAGTGTCTCCTTAGAAGACTCTTTATTCTCACTGCTTGAACAAGACCAAGATTCCCAATGCCGACCTCCAGGCCTAATCTCCCCTCAGAGTCTGCTGCCTACTGCCATTTTCACTAAGGGTCCAATGTCAACATTTCCCAATTTGCACATACTAGTTAGTTATGTTCTCTTCTCCTGCCCAATTTCCCCGTCTTTGCCCATGAAACCAACATGCTCCCAGGAATCCAGGCTAGGAACCCTCAATTGCCTGATAAGACCATGATTGTTGGACCCACACAAACATGGAACCCCACCACCTTCCCCATCTACAGACATGGAACAGAGCCAGATCACAAACTTTAGTAAGTTAGCTTTCTCCTCTGCCGCACTGATGTAAGACCAATGATACACAAACTCAGGGCTGTTGGGAGGAGTAAGTTATTCATTGGGCTTTGCAGTCAGGTCTTAAGTCAGGCTGGCTATCACAGAACTCCTCAGTCTGTCCACAGCCTATCAGCTTCCCCGAATGCACTAGCACTTACCAGTGCTAGACAGCGCTTATTAGTGTTTTGGGACTTCGTTTATACTGTTCCCCTGACCTGCAAAGTACTCCTCCCTCCCTTATTTTCATTTCAACCTTCAATGCAGCCTAAGATTCACTTCCTCCATGAAGTTTTCACCCCACTGCTCTGAATTCCAGTGGTACTCACTCCCTTCTCCGCATTCCCACTGTGCAGCCCGCACCATACCATTTGGTACTTCCTCAGAGAGACCAGCTTGTGTTGTTTACATAAGCATAATGTTGAGTCTATAGAAGATACCGAGCAAACATTTGTTGATATAATCAACGTGTTAATTAAGAGAATTTGAAACCATAAGTGGACCCAGACCACTCTGCATATGGCAAATATACGGCCCAAATGCTGCCAAAGCAGCTTCCCATTTTCTTGGCAGACATCACTAATTGAGTTCAGAACGCACCCACCCCAGGTTCTCTTTCAACACTGCAGGTGGGAAGTCATTACCAATCAATCAACGATGGAATGTGAGCTGTAACTGATTTGCCATTGGTGCTATTACCTTTTCAGATGAGGTAAATGAGCCCCGCATGGTTGTAATGACTTGTCTTTTTGCAAAACAGCTTGTTAATGGCAGAGTCAGGACTACAGTCTAACCCTCCTTTTTCAGTTTGCTACTCTTTCAATTTACTACAGTTAACCGAAAGAAACATCTTTTTATTCAGCTACTCATAAAAGATTAAGAAACTGTTGATGACAAAGCAGAAGTAAAATGGAGTTTCTCTCTTCTTCAGGTACGTAGAGATAATTGTAGGGGCACAATGATGGTTAACGGGTGAGTCACAGGAAGACAGATTTTAGCTCAAAATAAATGACATCCTAATCGTTAGAGCTGCACCCAAATGGAGTGCTAACAACACGTTGTGCAAGGGTCCAAAGACAGGCTGGATGAGACACTTGGAGGCAGAAGGAAGAGTCCCCATGAAGTGGGATGAATTACAGCTTATTTCCAAGTCTTGGGCTGTGCTTTACATACGTTATCTCACTTCATGTCCACAGCCCTAGGAGAAGATTCAGTAGTCACCTGCCTGGTTCCAGACAAGGACTTTTCTCTTAAGAGTAGAACATAATCCTTAAATAAAAATTTTAAAAGCATGATATAGAAATAAAAAGAAAACATTAAATAAAAAGCTATAGTCTCCATCTAAATGAAGCCTCATTGATATTTTGGTATGTTTTAATCTTTTTTTTTTAATTCATGAATTTGTAGTTCTAAAAGTTATAACTGTACCGTATACTAGTTCAATTTGGCCTTTTTAAAAAAATTGTTTTAATGTTTATTTATTTTTGAGAGAGACAGAGTGCAAGCAGGGGAAGGGCAGAGAGAGAGGGAGACACAGAATCCGAAGTAGGCTCCAGGCTCTGAGCGGTCAGCACAGAGCCCGATGTGGGGCTCGAACCCATAAGCCATGAGATCATGACCTGAGCCAGTCGGACCCTAACTGACTGAGCCACCCAGGTGCCCCCAATTTGGCCTTTTCCCTTTAATCTCACTTTATATACATTGTTCCATGTTATTTCATACTATTAAAAACATTATTTAATTGTGTCAAATGATGTATGACAAACTCTCCTGTGATTCATCAGTCTGAGGTCCAGAAAAGAAAATAAAGGTAACAATATCTTCCATTTCTTATTCCATCAAAAACAGAGCCCTGACTTAGTCACAGAAAAGGTCGCTATTGGACATATTTTGAAATGTCCTTTTTTGAGCCAATTATCAGGGCCATGAAATAAAATGACACCTCCCCTAAAAGCTGCCTTACAGAGAATGAGAAAATTAATATGACGCAGGCAGAAGAACAGGAATCTCAGACCTTCCTGAAAGCACTAGGCTGTGCAAACAGGAACCAAGAATCAGGGAGGCCCAAGTTTAGAGCAAAGTGAAGAATTCATTTAAAAGATTTGGGAGGGTGACCTGGGTCAGCCAATTCACATTTGGTCAAGCCTGCTGGAGGCTGAATGTCATTACCATCAGATGTTCAGTGCCCTGAATGAAATGAGTTGGTTTCATTCCAGTTTCTAGAGAACAGGTGCACACATCACCAAAGGAAAGGGGAGGAATCTACTGTTATAGCTGGTACTAATTAACATCTTTGCTGGCAGGCTCAGCAAAAAGGCCAAGAGTTCACTAGCTGTAGAAGGGCTGATTTGCTCTGGAACAGACAGGGACACACTGATGAGCCCTAGGAAACCACAATCTCAAAGAAATGCCCACAGCCCTGGAACTCTACACCCTGACTCGTGCCCGGGCAAGCATAGTCTACAGATGGTTATGTTTGAGTCCTCCAACCCTTTGGAAAAGCCAAAAAAGGCAACAATCAGCAGCAGCCCCGTCACCAACTAAAAAAAATTAATACATTGTTAGCACATTTCCAGTTTAAATCCTGCCTCTTCCGTGAAATTCTCTATCTCTGACCAGATCTCTCTTGGTGCTCTTTATCTGTAATACTGTTGGGCACTCTGTCTCGCAGTGTTGCTGAAATGATTTTATAGTTGGCCCCATCCAGACAAGTACCTAAGATACTGGCCTGGAAGAAATGGCCTCCTTCCGAGTGTGAGACCTCCTAAGAGACTCCAGAACCTTTCTATTCCCACCTATGGCCCCAGAAAAGCCTCAGAGTCCCTCGTAAGAGCCTCATTTATCCTACCCAGGTCCTCAGGCTGGTTGGCATGCAAGCCCATTGCACCCCTGCCCACCCACGTTCCTCACTCTTCCCAGGAGCCCTTTCCTTCTTCTCCAGTCTTGTTTCTTCCTCTCCAGCTAACCCATTTGTCTTGCTTTCATTATACACTTGGTAACTGTTTACTTGACTCTTTCCCTTGAACAAATTATTGCCTCCACTAGGACTATTCTCCCCCCTTCTTTCAACCAATCCACTGCCATGACCCATCTCCTCAAAGACTGGGCTTGGAACTCTGTAATTAGAGCGAGCCTCCTCAGAGCAGGCAACCACTGAACATCTTTAGTGTTGCACCATATATCTTCTGGGTTTGTGTTATCCCTCTGATCAGTAGGTTGAACCTTCAAGGACAAGACTATGATCACCCACCTCTACCCCACGTGGTCTAATACAATGCTCTGCATACAACAGGTGTTCCGTAAATATTTATTAACTCAACTAAACATGATTTGCCAAATGTGCAATCACCATATGTTAACACAGAAGTGATCAGTCTTAAAACAGAGCTTAGTTTGGAGGTCTACTTTTCGAACACAATAAATTGATGATAGAAGTAAGTGCTGTGGACACAATGTTTGGGTCCCCCTCCAAATTCACATACTGAAATCCTACCCCCCCAATGAGATGGTATGTGCAGGTGAGACATTTGGGAGGTGATTAGGTCAAGAGGGCAGAGCCCTCGTGACTGGGATTAGTACCCCTGTAAAAGAAGCCCCAGAGAGATCCCCTTCTACCCTGTGAGGACACAGAGAAAAAGATGGGCATCAATGAGTCGGAAAGTGGGCCCTCACTAGACACAGAATCAGCTGGTACCATGGTCTTGGACTTCCAGCCTTCAGAACCGTGAGAAATAAATGTGTTGTTTATAAGCCACCCACTTTCTAGTCTTTTGGTTATGGTTATTTATCCTGAATGGACTAAGACAGTAAGTAAGTTCAAAGACTGGCTGGCCATCATCCTCTCTTAGCCTCTGCCCCTGCTATTCCTGCCACGTTTTCACCAATTATAACATACTCTCTGCCAAGCACCATATATATTTTATGTCATTTAATCCTAAGAGATAGATGCTATTATTCTTTTGTTAGCATTTTGCAGAGGGAAAAACTGAGGCTTACAGAAACTAAGCAATTTGCTCAGAATCCCATGTTAAGAAGAACATCGCCGGCTTCTTAAATCAGATGTCTGACACATTAGGGGAAGTGAGCTGAGAGGAAAGGATGGGAAGAAGGTGGAGAGGAAAGTATGAAGAAGAAAAATCATTTGGTCACATTTTGCAGAGCGTTAGCCAGTCAGATCCCCCTCCGGAACTGTGGTGGCCACCGTGGTGTGGTCCAGATCCCTCCTACAGGACCCAGGGACACAATGGTGGTTCCCCAGCCAGGGGAAGGGTGGCTGTGGATAGCCCACAGCTGTTGATGCCGTTGGTGGGAGGGGGCTGCCTTGCCATCAGGATATTTTCAAAGGGCCACCCCAACACCAGTGCTCCCCGTGGCATCGGAAGGGCCTCTACTACAATATCCCAGCTCGACTTCTCCAATTGCCCGATTCTGCCTTCCTCCTTCCCTCCCTTACTTCTGTTGTTCCTGACAGCACTCTAAAAAACCTGCTGCAGGCAAATCCCTCCCCTGAGCCTATTTCCTAGGACCCTGCCTTGAAGACACCTATCCAGAACGAGAAAGCGGGTTATCAGGGCCACAACCTGAGCTCTATCTAATCAGATCCCTGGAGACAGATGCTGGCAGGGCACATCCAAAGCTGAGGAAAACCTTGGACACAAGGCAGAGGCTGGATCTGTATCCCTCCACCACTACCACCCATCCCCCCCACCATGCTCCCAGTTGGTGGTCTTCCCTTGTCCCCCAGGCCCATCAAGTATCAGAACCTTGAGAGTCTGTCGCTTCTCACTGTTCTCTCCTATCCAGTTCTGCTTCCAGGAAAGGATTTGACGAACTCAGTCACACAAAAGGGAAATTAATAACATTGATGTATTACTACTGCTTGGGACAGAAAACAAGCGATACTCGCGTTGACTTTACACCAAAGGAAGAATATATACAGCAAAATTCCAGATATTTATTTATTTACTCAGATAAAATATCTTTGAGCACCTACTGTGCTGAACTGGTGGTAAGGTAGGGGGAAGAAGGATTCCTTAGGGTTGGGGGTGGCCACTTCAGCTCTTCGAAACAGACTCCTGACACCTTCGCTGTGTATATCTTTGTCCCAGGTCCCGTGAGGGAGCACCCACTTTGTGCTGGTTCTATGGGGCCACTAGAGTTGATGAATTACCATTACCACACTGCCACAGGAGCAGACATCTATGGGTGGTTCCCCTATGAGCCCCAGGGCTAAGTAAAAATCTAGTCTTTTTATATGGAGTTCATTTCACCAGAAAAACAAGGAAGTCAGCAAGCAATCGGCTCCTCTTCTGCTCAGCTCGAAAGCACATCAGAAGCTTTTTCAAGATACCAGGAGATGGTTCCGAAAAGGCAGCAGCCTTTTAAATTCAGTCATCCCTGCTACTCAACAAAGGTGGATTTACCCACTGTTGAACAGATTCAAGATGAAGGGCACACAGGAAAAATTCACCAGGGGGATTTTGTTACAGCGTACCTACTCTCTGAAAGATTCTTTAGGTCTACTGAAGAAAAAGAAAGACGGAAGATGCTGCCTCTCATTTTCTCCTGTCTCAAAAATGCACACCGGAGTTACTGCTTGGCTTGTCACTGATGTAAAGCTAGGAGACTGCAGGCTGCTTGCTAGAATCAGCAAGACACTGGGGACTCGGGGACAAAGAATTTTAATCACCGTCTACTGTCTACTGCGGTTATCTTGCTGGGAATCTCCGTACAGGTCACTTAACCTTTCCTTAAACTTCACTCGAGAAGAAAAAAGTGAGATTAATACAGGTTCGCCTCAAAGTTTAGTGTCAACTACGCAAAACTGTCTACCCTACGTTGTTCGTTAGTAATTCCCAAAGATAATATAAACTCTCCCTTTGGCAATATAAACGTAGCTTCTTAAATTGGGTAGACACATTCTCATTAATAAAAAATAAATAAATAAAATCACTAGAAGGTACACCTGAAACAAATTGGATATTGTATGTCAGTTATACTGCACTAAAAAAGTAAGATTTGGGGGGCACCGGGTGGCTCAGTTGGTTAAGTGTCTGACTCTCGATTTTGGCTCAGGTCATGATTTCATGGTTCGTGAGTTCAAGCCCTGCCTCGGGCTCTGCGCTAGCATTGCAGAGCCTGCTTGGGAATTTCTCTCTCTCTCCTTCTCTCTCTGCCCTTCCCTTGCTCTCTCTCTCTCTCTCTCTCAAAATAAAAATAATAAAATTATATTTTAAAAAGTAAGATTTTTAAATACTTAGATGAGCACCCTTTTTTTAATTTTTTTTTTTACACTTATTTATTTTTGATAGAGACAGAGCACAAGTGGGGCAGGGGCAGAGAGAAGGAGACACAGAGTCGGAAGCAGGCTCCAGGCTCCGAGCTGTCAGCACAGAGCCCGACGCGGGGCTCAAACCCACAAACCGCGAGATCATGACCTGAACCGAAGTCGGACCCTTAACGGACTGAGCCACCCAGGCGCCCCAGGTGAGCACTCTTAATCCTTAAACACACGTACATATCAGGGAAATTGCAGGCAGAAAAGAGTGTGAGGCATGACTCCCCTGTGATGCTGAAAGGGGCTGTCAGGTGCAAGCCAAGCTCTGAGACAACTTACCTTGATACACTGCCACAGATGACCGAGCACGGCTCCGTGTTGTGCAAATACTGAATGGCTCTGGAGGTTCCTATTAAAACACTGATCCGAATGTGCCAAGACAGTGGGGCTGTGTTACCCTAAAAAGACAACGGTAGTTGGTCTGGGAGCAAAACACACGGGTGCGCATTACATAGAAGTATGCCAGAAGAGAGGCAGATGGTGAGGCGGGGTAAGGTGGGTGAATTCACAAATAGGTTATGGGAAACCTTTTGGTTTCCCATAACCTATTTGTGATTCAAGATGGGTTTTCCTCTACCAGTGATTCTAGTCCTCTTTACAGCTTTCCATTGGTAATGGAAATACCCAATAATCTGAACCTTAGCTTAGTCAAAATACGGTTAGGAAGGTAACTATGTTTGTAAGTTCATTAAGTAAGATTTAGAAGTATTTGTGGCATAATAGTGTGGGTAACGGAAAACAATCTGTTTTTATTCTGACCCTAACTGAAACGTCACCTGTTCAGAATGACTTGTTAAACTTATCTTTCACAAATACGGGGAATCAAGGCATTAATTCAACCTTCTTCTCTTTAAGGAGTCTGCATTGCCTTTATGCCTACCCTATGTATTGAATGGTATTTTGTGTAAAGTTATGCAAATAAAAATTATGTAAGAAACAAGAGTAGTTAATGTAAACTCGTTGAAGATATGGAATCAATAAGAAGTAAGGATCCAGCAAATCTTTTGGCCACCATGTTGCACAACACACAATAACTCAGGTATTTATGCAGTTGTTTTTAAGAGTAAAATATTAATTCATGGAAAAGTCCTCTACTTCCTTGGGAAACCCATTGTTGGCTATCCCCTCCTGTGAACACATGTTGGCTCCTGGATCTCAGGAGATTTCAGGAGCTCCCTCAGGGTTTCAGGGGGTCAGAGAGTTGGGGAGAGCAATAGGTCCGACTTACTACACACTGCAATCTGTCAAAAAGTGATCCATTTCTCATATATGGATAAACAAGGCAGAACTTCTCACTCTCTGTAAAATACACAGTCAACTCCAGTATGTTTGGATGATGGAACCTTGAAACAAAAGATTTTTAAATCCATCAAATTGTTCATTCAAATAGGAAATGAACAGTGCTGTGGTTTGGGGGTGATAAGGTGGGAATGGGGAATAGGTCTAAAGCAAAATATAAATTTGGCCAAGGGAAAAGTAATCTCACTGGACACATGACGTGACACAGATCTGTTTTCCAAATTGGTCTAAAGAGTTCTGACAAATACTAGCCATTCTCTGATTGGTTGTGATCATGCAACTATAAATAAAATATCCAACTATAAGACAGAAAAGTTAAGAAAGTGACGATTTCTTAAGATTTGGGAGTCTTGGGAACTTTACAAGAAATAGACAATACTCTCTAATATAATAAACTATGTTTATCAATATGAAAGCCGATGTAACTTATTTATTAAATAAGGATAATACAACTGAAACTATTCATTTCATTGCTTGAAGTATACTGTCTAAATCACCAAAATAGAAGAGTACAGGAGACTATTTTTTATTCATTTAGTTCGTTCATTTAGTGAGTATTACTATGTCAGATTCTGTGCTAGGCACCAGTCACACGACTAGAGACGACATCCAGGATCTTCATAAAGCTTTATAGTTACCTAAAATCCATGTGGTTAGTAAAGTCTGATGTTGAAGAACATATCACTGATTTTTATTGTATGCATGTATTTATTTATTATTGAAGATTTCTTAAAATGTTTATTCATTTTGAGAGAGAGTGTGTGCACACATGAGTGGAGGAGGGGCAGAGAGAGAGGGAGGGAGTGTCCCAAGCAGGCTCTGCACTGTCAGCACAGAGCCCACCATGTGGCTCCACCCCACTTACCTTGAGATCATGCATGACCTGAGCCGAAATCAAGAGTCAGACGCCCAACAGATTGAGCCATCCAGGAGCCCCTAACGTTTTTATTTTTAAGTAATCTCTACATCAAACATGGGGCTTGAACTCACAATCCCAAGATCAAGAGTCACACGCTCCAGCAACTGGGCCAGCCAGGTGCCCCAAATATATCACTGATTTTTAAATGACAGAGTTCTGGGGTGCCTGGGTGGCTCCGTTGTTTAAGCATCCGACTTCAGCTCGGGTCATGGGTTCGAGCCCCATGTCGGGCTCTGTGCTGACAGCTCAGAGCCTGGAGCCTGCTTCAGATTCTGTGTCCTTCTGTCTCTCGGCTCTTCCCCCACTTGCACTCTGTCTCTCTCTCTCTCTCAACAATAAACATTAAAAAAAAAGATTTTAAATGACAGAGTTCTATATCAGTGTAGCCTACATTTTCAGCCTCTTTTCCTTTAAAACCCTGTTTCTTGAATGCCTGTATCATCACTGTGAAAACCAATGGAACTCAGGTAACAAACATGAAACATAAAATGTGAAATTCACCTATGATCTCAGTTCAATTATTTATTGACTACCTACTATGTTCTAGGCATGCTTGGGGATATTAAAATAAGGTTGGTTTTTTTGTAAGATTCTATTTACAAAGGCCTCTTATTTAGTTTCTTCAATAGCAAAACCTTCCTATAAAACACACACACACACACACACACACACACACACACACACACTCACACATGGCTTCAGATTTCTTTTATTCCTCCTATCATAAAGAAGGAAGTTTTGTGTGTATGTGTGTGTACAAGATCCCTACCCCTATTACAATTCAGACCATATCTATAAAATGCACCACAATGGACTGAAAAGGAACGGAGCTGGTGTATTTGGCTGCCTAAAAAACTCATCTATACCACTACCTGGTAACCTTAAAATAATTTAAAGAGATAAAAAATCTTTTGGAAAGCAGCTAGCAGACTTCGTACAGACACAGTCATGGCCCTGGTTCTCTGCTCTCTCGCTCACAGGGTAGAAATGACCATTTGCTTATTTTTAGATATTGCCAATCTAGCAGTAAAATGGACACTGTATAAGTTTGTGAGGTATGGAACATGGCACAGCCATAAACACTGCTGGTTTTGCATCTATAGACCCTTCTCATCCACCTTTCGCTACAAATTTTTAAGTCAGTGGGATTTTAGATTATATAGGTCGGTCTGAAGGTCAGCAGATACAATACCTTTTTTTAAATGTTTATTTATTTGTGGGGGGAACACACACACAGAATCTGAAACAAGCTCTAGGCTCTGAGCTGTCAGCACAGACCCAACACGGGACTCAAACTCGGGACCAGTGAGATCATGACCTGAGCCAAAGTCAGATGCTTAACCAACTGAGCCACCCAGGTGCCCCTGATACAACACCTTGAAAATCAATTCAATCAGCATTTGTGAGTGTCAGATAAACACAATGTGAGGCACCACCATGTGGTAGCCTGGACAGACTTGAACGACAGACAAACCTGGGTTTGAATCTCTGGTCTTCTTTTTTTCAGCTGTGTGAACTTGGGCAAGTCATTTAATCTCTGTGAGACTCTTTCTTTGCTATGGTCTGAATTGTGTCTCTCCCCCCACTCGCTACCCCCTGACCCAGTTTGCCTGTTAAAGCCCTAACTTCCAATGTAAAGGTGCTTGGAGATGAGGCCTGCGGGAGGTAGTCGGGGTTAGGGTTGGATCCCTCACGACGGGATGATGGGATGAGTGCCCTTATTAGAAGAAACACTGGAGAGTCAGCTCCCTCCCTCTCCACCATGTCAGGACAGAATTAGAAGGCAGTTGTCTACATGCGAGGAAGAGCGCCCTCATCAAGAACCAAATCTGCCTTGATCTTGGATTTCTCAGCCTCCAGAACTGTGAGAAATAAATTTCTTTTGTGTAAGTCACCCTGTCTCTTTTGTGACAGATGCCCCAGCAGACTAATATTCTTCAACTCTACACAATAATTAAAATGTCACTTCCCAAGGTCCTCCTGAAAATTAAACGAAAAGTTAACTGTTTAGCCAGGTGTTAGGTCCTCAAAAATTATTAGCTCCCTTCCCTCCCCTTGGGAAAGGAGGGAAAAAAGGAATCAGAAGCCACATCCCAAGGACTTCACAATTCTGTTTAAGGGACAGGGGTTACACACTTCCTTACTATTGAACTTAAAAAACTCACCCTCAGGTCTCAGCCTAGATGTTACTTTTTCCGAGAAGGCTATACTGCTGCCCCCCCTCCCCCCGCCCCGGGCAACCATTTTCTGCACCCTCAGTGCTCTGTACTTGCCCATCCTACCACTTAGCTTACTGAAATTGCCTGTTTACTTATGTGCGTCCCTCCTAATCCCACTTCAGCCAGCATGTTCTGAGAGGAGAGGGCTACCTCTGATTTATTCATTAATAAATATCTGAGAAGGAGGAGATTGAAAACGACTTAGGAAATGAGTTGGGCCTTCTCCAAAAGGTAGGATCTACCTCAGTTTCCCCATCTGTACGATGGGGATAATGGCAGTATTTACCTCACAGGATTGTTGTGAGGACTACAGAATTAATACGTGTAGTGTATTTGGTATTAAGCCTAAAACTAAATAAATATTAGCAGTATAAATAATAAAAATGTCACACCAAGAATATTCAACATCATGGAGCTGTTAATCCTCTTAAAAGTCATATATAAACACCTCACCAGAATAAATCCAAATGGCTAAGAGATATAAATGTAAAAAATGAAATCATAAAAGTACTTGGCAAAACCATGGTAGAATTATTTTATAACCGTTCACTGGGGAAGGTCTTAGAAACTGTGATATAAAACCCAGAATCCATAAAAGAAAGAACAGATTAAATTCAACTACATTAAAACCATTTCCACATAGCAAAGACTAGAATAGGCAAAGACAAATGTCAATCTGGTAAAAAATTTGTATTTCATAACATAAGACTAAGGCTAATTTTCTCTAATATGTAAAATGCTTCTACAAGTCATTAAGAAAAATAACAGCCTAACTTTTAAAAACATGGGCAAAGAATAGCATCAGGTATTTCATAGAAAAGGAAATATGTCTCTTAACATGTGAAAAGATTCACTCATAATAAAAAAAAGAAATTTAAAGCACATTAAGAAACCATTTTCACCTAGCACATTGGCAAAAATTAAGAATAAACGCTTTGTAGGGCGCCTGGGTGGCTCAGTGAGTTGAGCGTCCAACTTAGGCTCAGATCATGATCTCGCGGTTTGCGGGTTTGAGCCTCACATCGGGCTCTCTGCAGTCAGTGCAGGGCCTGCTTCAGATCCTGTGTCTCCTCTCTCTGCCCCTTCCCCTCTCTCTCAAAAATAAACATTAAAAAAAAATACTATGTTGGCAAAAATATGGTGAATGAGGCACTCATATATGCCTAGTGTAGGTATAAATTTTTATAACTTCTTTTGGAGGACAATTTGGTATTATGTAATGCGTGTAACCATTTGACCCTGTAATTTTATTTATGGGAACTTAGATCTACTCAAACAGTTACAAAATAACATATATACAAGCTTTTCTGGGGTGCCTGGCTGGCTTAGTCAGTAGAACATGTGACTCTTGATCTTGGAGTCGTGATGCCCCACAGTGGGTGTGGAGCCTTAAAAAATAAATTAAATATTTAAAAAGTAAATTAAAAAAAAATAAGCTTTTCATGTTGCAGCATTCTTTTTTTTTTAATGTTTATTTATTTTTGAGAGAAGACAGAGACAGAGACAGAGCGCTAGCAGGGGAGGGGCAGAGAGAGAGGGAGACACAGAATTTGAAGCAGGCTCCAGGCTCTGAGCGGTTAGCACAGAGCCTGACGTGGGGCTCGAACTCACGAACCGTGAGATCGTGACCTGAGCCGAAGTCAGATACTTAACCGACTGCGCCACCCAGGCGCCCCTGCAGCATAATTTTCTAACATTAAAAGATTAGAAAAAGGGGCGCCTGGGTGGCGCAGTCGGTTAAGCGTCTGACTTCAGCTCAGGTCACGATCTTGCGGTCCGTGAGTTCGAGCCCCGCATCAGGCTCTGGGCTGATGGCTCAGAGCCTGGAGCCTGCTTCCGGTTCTGTGTCTCTTTCTCTCTCTGCCCCTCCCCCCTTCATGCTCTGTCTCTCTCTGTCTCAAAAATAAATAAACGTTAAAAAAAATTTTTTTTTAAATAAATAAAAGACTAGAAAAAAATCTAAAACTCCATTAATATAAGAATGGTTATTCAAATTACAGTACAGGAACACAACGGAATACTAAAATAAGCAACATGAACAGTATATTCATGCTACCTCTGATGGGAAAATAAGAAAACAAAATACAGGGGCACCTGGGCAGCTCAGTCAGTTAAATGTCCGAGTCTTGATTTTGGCTCAGGTCACATATCTCACGGTTTGAGCCTTGCACTGGGCTCTGTACTGACAGTGCAGAGCCTTCTTGGAATTCTCTCTCTCCCTCTCTCTCTCTGCCCCTCCCCTGCTCCTGCGCACGCACATGCATGTGCTCCCATGCTCGCTCTCTCTCAAAAGAAATAAACTTCAAAAAAAAAAAAGAGAGAGAGAGAGAGAAAAATACAAATATATTTATTTGATGTAAATGCATATAAACCTTTTTCCGGGAAGAGGATCTTAAGCTTTCATCAGATTTTCAAAAACCCGTTAACTCCCAAACAGATTTCTAACCACCGCTTTGAGTTAGAAGTTTCTCGTGCACTGTATTATGTTGCCATATTTTAGATCTCTGGGAAGATCTACGAAAAACTGATGACTGCTGCCTTTGGGACAATCAGCTGGGTGGTTAAAGACAATAGTGGAAAACCCCTTTTCTTGGTTTACCCTTTGGCACTTTTGGAATTCTGAAAGATTTCAATTTGTTACTTGTTCATTACAAATAAATACAGCTTACATGTAGAAATCTACTATTACAATGCTGGCTTTAGTTTCTTGTTGACTAAATGGTATGCGTTAAGTTTTTCTGATTAGAACTCTAATGTTTTGATTGCTGGCCCAGGGCACAAAAGCAGGATTTAGCACAATGACTCCTCTTCCACCACCATTTCACATATTGGTTTAGAAAACATCTGAAAAGAACATTTCTTTTCACAAAGGGTGCCGAGTGAAGTCTGTAGGGTTAAGGACCTCCGATGAGCCGGCTGGACAGCCGCACAGCTGCAGTTATGAATATATATGAAAATGAAGTCATTTTAGCTTGTCTCTGAGGACTCCTGGGCTCATGAATGAAATCCCAGAAAACAATATGCACATCAAAAGCACTTGATTTCTCTGTCTAAACGCTCTTCCCGAAGACGGTTATACTGACAAAAGTTTCTTGACTAAAGTGTCTCTAAGGAAGGGGAGAATGGTAGAATAGACACAATTCTAACGTTCGAGGAGTTATTTTACATTCAGCCATGTTAGTCACACATGATTTAATCCACTTCCTTGTGACAGTTCCTTGTTAAAATACGTTCAAGTGAATTATGTGAATGGTCTATTTTAAAATGTGTTCTGAAGAATATACTAAAGCAGATGTCAAAAATTTACCCAAAGTCCTAATATCCAACCCACCTTTATTACATGCCCACCATGCCAAGCACTGTGTTATAGAATCAAAGATGCACAAAGATGAAAGCCAGGCACAGAGGCAGAAATTCCAGACCAAATATACTCACAGTAGTAAAACTTCAAGCTCAGATAAAAACTGCTTCCATTGTTTCTTACATAGCATTTTTTTCTCCTAAATATCATGGAGAAAAATAAGAAAACAAAATTAAGGAAAGGATCTCTGTTTCTGGGATTTGTAAACCAGGGTCTACAGTCTTCCTGAAACCAGCTGACCTTTTTGATGTGAATGTATATAATTCTTTTACCGGGGAGAGGATCCTTAGGTTTCATCAGATTTTCAAAAACCCATTAACTCCCAAACAGATTTCTAACCACTGCTCTTGAGTTAGAAATTTTTCGTGCACTGTATTATGTTGCCATAGTTTATATTCGAACCCTTTTACCATACTTTGTACACATTTACATAATTTAAAAATATTATATGTATTCAAAGAAAATCCCATGACAGAAATGCCCAACTTGGTCTCACAAAGGATCCAGTTTGTGATAGCTGTATTCTGGTTAGAAGGGGATTTCACCAATTCGGTATTTATGATTTGGGTCATTTGGATATGTCGATTCAGGTTTACCTTTGTATTAATGTTGAAATGGTGGACTTACTAAGAAATTGAAAAACGTAACTGCTTACTTCAAAGAATCTTCAGAAGCTAGCCCAGTGCCTGACACAGGAATATTTATTGAATACATTAATGAATTCAGTAATATTGTATGAGTGCCTACTCTGTCCCTGGTATTGTTCGTGATGGCTTTAGCTTATAAACCTTATGTCGCTGCGCGTCTCTGCATCTCAAGATCCTAACTTCCACCATGAAAGAGTTAAGTACATTGTTAGGCTCCATCAGCTGTAAGTTTCTATCATTTGTAAATTGCAAGATAGGGCAGAGTTTTTAGAGCTCTGTTCTCAGGAAGAAAGGGAGAGAAATCCAACAGGAATTCTGGAAGCTATTTTCCAAGTTAATCCAGGAAGTCAGAAACAATAAACGAGGCTAACAAATCATTTTCGCAGACCACTTTATGAGAATTTACATTTTAAAATACCATTGTCCTGGGAGCCAGGTGGATTTGGTCTCAGTCTTATTTCTAACATGCAAGATTTGTGACTTTTTGTCACTTAGCCTCCCTGAGATCGTTGTTTTCTTAATCTGAAAAATGAAGGGGTCAGTTTTTGTGTTCCTGCTAACCTAGCTTAACTCTCAAAGTTTGGGTCTGTGCACAAGGAACATCTGCTTCACAGGGAGCTGGTAAGAAATGCTGACTCTCAGGTCCCTGCCCAGGTGTGCTGAACCAGAATCTGTATTGTAAGGTCTCCAGGCGATCTGGTCGCACCCATCTAAGGCATCTTGTACACTTTCCCACTTCAGTCCCTCCAGGAAAGGTTACTGAAGTTAATGTTCCAATTTTACAAAACCACGTTTCTTTAGAAACAAATGCTCTATGGCTAAGGCTTCATTAAATTTCCCATCTTTCCCCGGTGTGTGTGTGTGTGTGTGTGTGTGTGTGTGTGTGTGTGTGTGCGTGCACGCACACACACACACACACAGGCACACACTTAGGACTTTGCATGGTGTCTAGGCCTTTGGTAACTTTGTTACTTCCTGTCCTTTTACTCCTAGAGATCAGCA
Organism: Acinonyx jubatus; assembly: GCF_027475565.1. Classification (NCBI taxonomy): domain Eukaryota; kingdom Metazoa; phylum Chordata; class Mammalia; order Carnivora; family Felidae; genus Acinonyx; species Acinonyx jubatus. The sequence continues at coordinate 89,566,927 of NC_069387.1, read as the reverse complement.
ACTAAATTCACGAAAAGGACATACACACATGCTTCATTCAATTCACCTAACGAACATTTACTGAGCAACTTCCATGGGCCAGGCTCTGTAATAACGCTCCGGGATACAAAGATAAATAAGATCTTTAAAAACCATCATCTAGTCCATTGGGAGAGGTGCGTGAAGAAACCAGTATTAGGAGGTATTGCTATGGTGCTGTGGCTGCACATTGGAGGGTCACCAAAACTATACCAGAAGGGTTGGAGGCAATCAAGGAAATGATCATTGTCCCTAGGACAGGAGGGAAAGGAGATCTAAAGGCAATGACATTCCATTCTGAAGCCAGACTCCTGGAATAAAAAATAAATAAACAAATAAATAATCCCAAACCTCCCAAAACCTTCCAAAAACCTCACAAAAACTCCCAGTGTGAGTTGGTGGCAGCCATGGAGAGAAGAGGAAAGTAGAGAGAGGGCTGGAACCTTTTGGGGAGGTGGCCGTGGGGCTCAACCCCAAGAGAACATACAAATGGGACTGGGACACACTGGCCTTCGGAAACAGGCTTCAGTTAGGCCACCTCTAGATAACCACATTCTCTTTGTTGAATGGTGTTTCATTTCTTTATTAGACCGTTTGCCTCCTCAGGAATCTTGAGACGTCCGTATGAAATCAGTGGGTATAGAATGCTATGTAAGGACTGGAGAAATCAGGTTAATAATTAAAGGAAAAAAAAGGGCCCCATAATCTAAGCTGCAGAGGAGGAATCGCCCGAGATCCATCCTCTCCCCCATTTGCCCAGCCCTATCTCACCGATCGTGAGATTTGGTCCATTTCACCTCCTGGCTTAGACGTACCTTCTCCTTGCCTCTGCCCTAGCTCAGAGCGGGGCTTCTCAATGCTGGCTACACATCCGAACCATGTGGGGAGCTTTGAAAAAATACGGATGCCTGCCACCACTATGCTGACCTAACCTGATGCTGAGGGATCATTTCAAAAAAGCTCCTGAGGTGACTCTAATGTTAGGCTTGAGGACATGGGTTTAAGTCCCATCCATCTCTTCACTACCCATCTAAAACCCCCTCTATCCACCTCCAGCCTAGTCCTTGCCATCTCTGCTCCAATGCCTCTGCCGACTTCCAGCCCATCACCTAACCTGTGCTCAGAGTTATATCTCAAAAACACAAACCTAATCCGTTCACTCTCCCACTTAAAACCCGCCCACCGACTTGAGCCATCTTTCCCGTGTCATCTGCCATTACCTTCCCACCCCCCACTCTATGTTCCCTCCACCCAGTGATCCGTTATTAGTGAGTAAGGCGTATGTTTGCACACACGCACCTCCAGGCTGTTACACCTGCTATTTCTTCCACCCAGAAAGCACTTCCCATGCCTCGCTCCCTGCCAAAATTCTACTGGGCTTTCAAAATCCAGCTGAGAGGTCACTTCCTTTCGTTCGCTTTTCCCATTTGTCTATTGCAGAAATGTTTATCACGTACTTCCTCTGTGCCAGGCTCTCTTCTGGGTGCTGGATCTGCCCCTGCCCTGGCTGTCTTTTCTGTGCTGCCATGACCTCTTGTGCAAATCCGGGCTCAACTACTTCTCACGCTGTAGCTTTATTATCTTTGCTTTCTTTACCTGACCGTTTGCCCCACAGGACTGAGCTCCCAGAGGATGGAATGATGCCTTATTCATCCTTGCCCAGCACCCATTTCACAGAGAGAGTTGAATGAATGTTTATTGACTGCTGACTAACGATGAAGAACAGCAGAGCAGTTCTTCCGGGTGTATGTGTGCATACCTGTCTCTTCCTGACTCCTGGGTGCGATACCCCAACACCCTTTCTGCTTTACTGGCTGCAGTCACTCAGCTTTCTCCTAAACTCCAACTCTGATCATTGCCTCGCTCCTTCTATTTGAAGCCTCCCCTTTCCCACCCTCTTGAACTGTGATAAACGATAATTTATAAAGTAGCACCGAAGACCAATCTGGGGCTGAGCCTGTGAAGCTGCCTGGAGGAGACACGGCCCATCCTAAAAACAAGACCAAAAACAAAACAAAACAACACAAGAAAACTGGAGCAGACCAGCACAGGCAAAGTGCCAAGCTCCTACACAGCTCTTCAGAAAAGCCCTTCTCCTTCGACACATCTGGGGATGGGAAGAATTTCACTTCCACATTCCTGCAAGTCAGGCATTCATTTCATGCTCTTTTCTCCAGTCACCTGAGGTCATATATCTTATTTCCATTGATTAAATTTTATTTTCGAGTATATCTCCTTTCAATGTTGATGAAAAATGACACATTCTAGCATGAAATATGAGCAAATAAATGGAACTGATATCCTGTGATAGTAATTCTTTCCATACCTGTTTAAATAATTTAATGGCATATGTTCGGTTTTGGATCTCCGCTCTGTATACCTCAAAAATCTCCCCTTCTCCAATTAGGAAGTCTTTGTGGAAATTTTTGGTTCCATCTCTGATGTTTTGAAAGCTGACGGAGGATTTAAACAATATTCCTTAGGACAGAAAGTAGGGAGAAGATAAGTTACTTTTTCTTTTCTTTTTTTTTTTTTTTTTTTTTTAAGAATCAACATCACCATTAAAAAGAACCATAAGTTCCATATTAGAAATACTTCAGAGCCCAGCAGAGAGCCAGGAGCAGAAGGCCCAGGAACCAAAACTGAAGCCCATCTCCGCACATTTACTTGGGTCTGGCTCCCACCATTCCACAGAACAAATGCCTTTTTAGATATCTGAATAATAGTACTGTGATTCTATCACCCTTCCAAAGAGGTCAGCCAAAGAACTCAGTTGAGGAAAGTTTTCCAGGACTCCACTTCTTTGTCATTAGATCAATGGGTTGCTTTTGACTCACTATGAACCTAAAATCATTCAAAAAAAAAAAAAAACCTATAGAAGTAGAAACTTTGTTATGACTAAACAATATTCTCCAAGTATGACTGATAGAATCATTTTTCATGAGCCAAATCCTCTAAATTTCTAACTTACTTCCTCAGAGTAAATTAGGAAGATGCTTCAGCTTTTTAAAAAATCATCTAAAGCAGAGATTGGGAGAAAACATTTAGAAGGTAATCAAATACATATCCAAGGGGAAAAGCTTAACTAAATCCTTCAGAGCCCAATTTTGGCTATATTTCCACATTTGCTGTTTGATTTACATCTTATTGTTGAATCTTAAAGGACCAAAATTTTATCCAACTTCTCTAATTCTCTTTTGAACCAAGGAAGGTACAGATCTGGTGGTAAAGACGAGGCAAAGCAGCCTTAACTAGCCATTAACGTTGATCAGAATGATTCCCAGGTAGAATTAAATTATTCTCCCTGCTAATAAAGTAATAAAAGTGATAAGGAAATAATGAGACTTTCATAGTGACCTTCGGCATTGCTCTACAAACATCTCTAAAGATCTCTGCAAGGGCTATCACAATTTCTAACACTATATAAAACCCAATGTAATTTTTAAATGTTTTCCTATGACACATAAAAATGCAAATTTCACTAACAGAAAGTATGAAACCCCCCCCCAGGGAAGAGACCACAATTATGTTCTCCATTGGCCAGTGGATTTTTAATATAACAATAATATATCATCCATCAGAACTTAGTGTCAGTCAAAGCTGCAAGTATTTCAACATCCATGAAAATTTTACCCTAAACCTGCATATTAATGAATAGTTAATGTGTTCATTGGATATTTGTCTCTGTAAGTTAACTTAAAGCAAAGCATGATTTAAAGTAAAAAAAAAATTTTTTTTTTTACCTTTTTCATTATGTTCAGGAATAAGAACATTATCCACTGTGACATTGGCTATTTCCTAAGAGAGGAAATACATACTGAAGTAATTCCATTTCATAAGCCTAGAAAGAACAGAACCTTAACAGAAATCCAAAGCTCCCCCTGGACTATACAGTGCAATAGAGCAGAATCTAATTTAGAAGAAAGCTAGTAGAAAGCGAAGTTACTTTATTTAATTCAACGGTATTCATTGCCTTATACATTTAAAGCTTCCATACTAACTACAAAAACTCAAGTATCAATGTCATAGTTACAGTCAATTTTAAATGACTTCTAATGCTATAAAAAATGATCGCTGCCAATTTATTTGTTCCCATAAAAACCAACAGCAACATGCAAAATGCCAGGTAGAACAGGAAAATTAAAAGCTGAATTAAGACAAATGTGTAACTCACAGCACTCTTACTAGTTCTAAGCCTTATCTATGACAGATCACTGAGAGGAGAAAGCTCTTCACTCCTTTCCCACAAATCTCTAGTTTCCCGAATCCCCAACCAAAGCAACGAGAAAGCTAAAGCTTTACTGGTTTTAAAAAAGTACTTGCAAACCATCATTTTTCTGTCTGATAATTTCATCCCCCATGCTCAATTATATATGCAACAGAGTTCAAGGTTCATTATCTCTGCACATACACTCTACCTTGGGTAACATGTTTGGAAATCTATCTCCATGATGACTCTGACTCTTCAAGGGTGCTCCTAAAAAGAAATAAAGGGAGGTAGATACAGATAAAATTTTATGTCTCTAATAAGCATGTTTTTTTTTCTTTTCTTAGACTGTGAAAATAAACACCTTGCTAGTAGTGTTAATTTCTAAAGTTCACTTGCATTCCCTTTGAATGGTTACAAATTAACATATGTAAATAGCTTTGTAATGATCAAATATTATTCAAACATGTTTTTGTTTACCTAACGTATAATACCTACCTTACATTATTGATAGACATCATTAAAAATATTAAAGTAGAAAGTAGAAAATTGAAAGGAAAAAAGCAACATTGAATCAGCTTTTTGCCCATATATTTTAAAGTTGTATAATTATGGGATTATATCTCCTTAGGTTAGTTTATTTTGTATCCCCTCTTGTGCTGTAAGATATTAGAGGGGTGTGTGTGTGTGTGTGTGTGTGTGTGTGTGTGCGCGCGCGCGCGCGCGTGTGATCAGCCACAAACACCTGTCACCCCTCCCCAAATATACACCGTAACTTCTGTATGTTCTATTTGAATTGAGGTAGTCTATGTAGCTTCCTGCAAAAGATGAAAACCCTGAAGTATCTTGCTGTCACATCTGACATTTTGATTCAGACTTCAGAAAAATTTTATTTCATCTTCTAGTTTTTCTTTGACTGTATTCTAATGTTTTAAAAAACTACTTTGCTTAGAGGACCGGCAACAAAACATAACCAATTAATAACAGACCTCCTTGAGCAAACTACAAGCCTAGATCTAGCAGACATTCTCTAGAATATTCCATCCAAAAACAAAAGAATATACAAATACTTCACAAGAGCATGTTGAACAGTCTCCAGGATAGACCATATCTTGAGTGATAAAATGAGCCTCAATAAATTTGGAAGGACTGAAATCATACAAAGCATATTCTCTGACCACAATGTAATTAAAATAGAAATCAGTAATGGAAGGAAATTTGGGAAATTCACAAATACATGAAAATTGAACAACAAGTCCATAAATAACCAATGAATCCAAGAAGAAATCACAAGGGAAATTATAAACTACTTTCAGATGAATGAAAGTGAAAACACAACATACCAAAACTTATGGGATGTAGCAAAAGGAGCACTTAAAAGGAAATTTATAGCTCTAAATGCCTACCTTAAAAGAGAAAAAGGATCTTAAATCAATAACCTGAATTTTCACCGAAGGAACTAGAAAAGCAAGTGCTAAATTGAAGGAAGCAAAGGAAGGAAAGAATTAAGATTACAGTGGAAATAAATGAAATAGATAATATAAAAACAAAAGAGAAAATCAATGAAACCAAAGGGGTTCTTTGGAATAATCACAAAACTGATTTAGCTAGACTAACCAAGAAAGAGAGGAGACTCAAATTACTAAAACCAAAAACAAAGAGGAGACACACTACCAACCCTATAGAAATAAAACGAATTGTAAGAGAATATGATGAACATTTGCATGTAAAAAATTAGATAACTAAGGGGCACCTGGGTGGCTCACTTAATTAAGTGACTCTTGATTTCAGCTCAGGTCATGATCTTGAGGTTCGTGGGTTTGAGCCCTGCATCCGGCTCTGTGCAGGTGCAGAGCCTGCTTGGGATGCTTTCTCTCTCCCTCTCTCTGCTCCTTCCCCACTTGCGTGCTCTCTCAAAATAAATAAATAAACTTAAAAAATTAGATAACTGAAATGGCACAGACAGATTCCTAGAAAGACACAAACTGCCATAACTAACTCAAGAAGAAATAAACAATCTGAATGGACCTATTGCAAGGAAAGAGACTGAATTAATAATTTAAGATTTCCTACACACAAAACCCCAGGCCTGAATGGATTCACAGGTGAATTCTATCAAATATTTAAACAAAATTTAACATCAGTTCTTTACAAATTTTTCCAAAATAGAAGAGGAGGAAACAACTCCCAAATCATTCTATGAGACCCAATATTATCCTAATACCAATGCCAGGTAAAACTTCACAGGAAAACTATAGTCCAATATCTCTTATGAACATAGATGCAGAAGTCTTCAACAACAACAAGTCCTCAATGAAATATTAGCAACGTAAATCCAGAAACATGTAAGATTATATGCCATGATCAAGTGGGATTCATTCGGGAATCCAAGATTGGCTTACAATATGAAAATCAACCAATGTAATACACCACATTAATAGAATGAAGAACTAAACCCATGAAATCCACTAACCTATCGTAAAAACCCAAGGAATAGAAGAGAATTCCCTCAATTTAATAAAGGGTATCTGTGAAAAGCCCACAAATAATGTCATACATCATTATGAAAAACTGAATGCTTTCCCCTTTACATCAGGAACAAGAAAAAAAAGTCTGATCTTGCCACTTCTATTCAACCTTATACCAGAGGTTCTAGCCAGGGCAATTAGGCAAGAAAAAGAAATAAACATCATGGGGAAGTATCGTGTAGAATAAAATTTGAACTAAGGGCACTAAAAGTCATTGTCCTTTTGTTGCCCATAAAAAGGAAGGCAATATTCATTGTCATATAAAATTGAAGATTCAAAATGGCTCTCCTAAGAAGCCAGCAGAAAACTGTGGATTTTATGTCAAAAGTAGAAAACAATTATGACCATTGAAATATAAATGCAAAATGTGATATGTAAGAGCAGGCATACCAGAAATATAATGAAAGCAGGTAAGGATTCTTGTTTCTTGAACAACTAGGCTATGTCCTGAGATATGAGGGAATGCTTTATGGATGTGAAAACACCTAATGTCAGCCACCTGAATCGCAGGAATAGTGACTGGGAGGAAATACAAGACTTTTCTCAGGAGGACTTGTAAGAAATTCCAAATCCACAAAGTGATCTCTCCTCTAAAATGAAAACCATCCCACCAAACTGACAATTTCAAGGGAAGGGAGGCAAAAATGGATATTTGAGCAAATAATGGATTATTTGGATAACTGGTAAGTCTGTCCATGGGAGCAACAAACAAAGACTGAATCTTTTTATGCACTTTCAGTTAGGAACTCTAACTTCTAATTCATTGAGTAGCTATCATAGGAGACACGTGTTCAGTAGGCTCACTTAATGGTTTCCATGAATCATCACGCTGCTTCTTTGAACAAGCTATAAACAGCTAACATTTTAAAGATTTAGTTTCAAAGCATCCACTCAACAAGTTGCAATTAAATAATGCTATTTTTCTCAGCAAAGGACTCAGACCAAAATGCTATCCTCCTCTTCATCTCAGATTTACCTATCTCCTGATACTAGGGCAGTAAATAATTGTCTTTCCACCAATCAGCGAATCTCCTATTTTTAAAAATGAAATCAATTTTGCACGTGCAACAGGAGTCAAGCAAGGATGTGAAATTTTCGTCTACTCACAGTCCACATCATTCTCTGCTGTGTAAATAAACAACACAGAGAGTGAAAAGGTATCCTGAAATCTATTCCAGAATCTGTAAACGTAAAACATAACCCTGTGTCCTATCAGATTGGTGTGAGTTTATATTGTGAACGATAAGTTGTGTGGGTGGTTTCAGCAGCTGGAAAAGGCTCAGAGAATGAAAAGGCAGTGCATTTACAGTGTCCAGGGAGTCACTGTACTTTACTTGGTCAGTCAGCTTCGTAGTGAAGCATTCCATGGGACTAAACCAAGTGAGGAAACAGTGACAAAAGAGATGAGCCACTTTTTACGGGAAATACCGTAGTGGGAGCCTATTGGGAACTGTCTAATATCCCATTAAACGTAAAAAGCATATAAAAGTCAATCTGAAGGTACAGTGTTCTGGTACAAATTTCGCAGGATTTTTTTCTAGGTAGGGTGATAAGGTAGAGTTATATTTGCATGCAAATATACGGAACTAAAAATACCTCTGGACAAAAGAGCCAAAAGAACAAGGATGCTGATTCAAAAGAATTTTCAGCCTAAGAGCCCTGAGTCTGTAACATAAGACCCAAGATCACTCAGGATCATTCTTGTTGAAGTGAATAAATCTAAAGTGGAGTAAACAGAACAGGGGACATTAGGAACTTATTTTATTGATAAAGAATGAACAGAAAAAGTTTCATGAGCTTTACTTATCAGGTTGCTTTAAGTGTATGTAAGTCATGACACAGCATCAGAAACACACAAGACAAATAGAGGGAGGTATTAGGCCACTGTGAAACGAGACTCATAAGGCAGAGTTAGAGGCCCTGGCATAAAAACAGCACTGAAGATAAAAGATAAGCCCCAGGCATCATTTGCACTAAAATACAAGGGCGGGGGAAGAGAGAATCCAATTATATTTTGACTTATATGACAAAGCTAATTATAAAAGTATTTATGTTTTACTCAAACACTGTGATTCTGTTTATGATTCAAATAGTGTCAGAGTTTTGGATGGAAAACTGATTCTCTTAGCTAAGAATGAAATGTTTAAAAAAGTGTAATTTAGAGGTACCTGGGTGGCTCAGTCGGTTAAGCATCTGATTTCGGCTCAGGTCATGATCTCACCGCTTGTGAGTTCGAGCCCTGCGTGGGGCTCTGTGCTGACAGCTCCAGCAAAGTCTAGAGCCTGCTTCGGATTCTGTGTCTCCCTCGCTTTCTGCCCCTCCCCTGCTCACACTCTGTCTCTGTCTCTATCTCGAAAATAAATATTTAAAAAAAATTTTTTTAATGTGTAGTTTACAAGTAAAAAATTTTAAAAACCTAAACAAGTGGTAGAAAGGACTGTGTTGTATAACATAGGCAATAAGGAAAGAAAGTGTCACCCAAAAGAAGTGACAAAAGCCTTCAGATAAAGCTTCAGGTAAGGAATCCTTGACATATAGTATAACCAGTCATGGTCTTGAACAAAATGCAATATTTATATTTATAAATTGCAAACTCTATAAAATAGATAGAGAGCCACATCATAAGAATCATAAATGTTTACCATGATTCACAATTAAATGGATAGCTCGATGATGCCCCATCTCCTGGAGGATCTGTAACAAGTCACCGATGGTCTTGTTTTTCTGTGCCCAGGACCAGAGTAGTTCTCTTGTTCCACTTTTACCTTGGTCAACATATTTTTCGATGTGACGAACATCCAGCCAGCTGTTTGAAAGTCGCTCCGCTGTAGAAATCGCAACAGGAAGAACCCAAAAATAGTTTACTTTTATTGGAATACATGTGTAGGGATACTTTATACATTTTAGTTCATATTATTTATAATTTTTATTTTTTTAATTATTTTTTTTAATGTTTATTTATTTTGAGAGAGAGAAAATGTGAGCACAAGCAGGGCAGGGGCAGAGAGAGAGGAAGAGAGAAAATCCCAAACAGTGTCTTAGCTGTCAGCACAGAGCCCGATACGGGGGTCGACACAGAACTCAATCCCATGAGCCATGGGATCGTGTCCTGAGCTGAAATCAAGAGTTGGTCACTTAACCGACTGAGTCACCCAGACACCCTGTCTCATACCTTTATCCTCTGGAAAGTCTAAAAAATTTAAAAGCCAGATACACATGGATGGATAAAATCCAATTGTCATCCGAGTGTGGTCGTGGGGACCCTCAACACGTCACCATAACTGGCTATGGAAATCAGCCTTTTCTTCTGCCACACACAAATCTGGAAGCTTCTCTCCAGCAGTAACCAAGGTAACCTCATTGGAGGACTCACCTATCCCCCAGTGATACTCTCCAAAGGTTGATGTCCTTTTAAAAGACGAACAGGGGCTCAGACCTGAGAAGTGTAATAAGCCCCCTACAGAACTATCTCTGTTCAGTCTATTTCAGACTCTAAAAGACTCTAAAGTTTTAAAAAATTTCTTAGGGAGCTACTACACTAGTTATAGTACTTGAATTTTTTTTTTTAACATTTATTTATTTTTGAGAGAGAGAGAGCACACATCCACGAGTGGGAGAGGGGCAGAGAGGGAGACACAGAATCCAAAGCAGGCTCCAGGTCCCAAGCTGTCAGCACAGAGGCTGATGTGGAGCTCGAACTCACGAACTGTGAGATCAGGACCTGAGCAGAAGTCAGACACTTAACCCACTGAGCCACCCAGGCACCCCAATAGCTGCGGTATTTGAATCAAGACATCAGAAAGACAAACATCTTTTGATTTAATATGGCATCCCTTCTCTCCACATTTTCAGTCCTTCAAGGGTTTGCTAGACTATTCAGTTTCCTTCAACTTTCTGTTTTTGCTGAGAGTATAAGTACATCCTGAAAGTTGACAGAGATCACAATATGCAACCATAACTGCCCCCCTCTTCCTGTGGACCAAAAATGGACTCGGTAGATATTACCAGTGCTCACCAATATTTCCAATCTTCTGCCCCTTCAGAGAGGATTACATCTTCCTGCCCTGGGTTAGTTATGCCTATGTGTCCCTTTCAGCCAGGAACACTGAAGAGCCAGGGGGCAATTCACCAAGCACCCATGCTCGCCACCAGGTATAAGCACATGTTGATACGGGGGTGCTTCAAGATCAAAGCCACCTGGAATGCTGGGCCACCTCATGAGGTCAGCTGTTCTGGACTCTCAGTGCTGTTCCCACAAGCAAAAAGCAAACTTCAGTTATGTTAACCACTGGCAGTGATTTGGGCAGTGCTTGTTACTGCGTATAACTTAGTCTATCCTGGTCAATACCCACAAAGTTTCATCTTAAACGTTATGTTATTCAGTCACATCTTGTATCAGAAAAGGGTGAAAGGAAGTGGCATATCCAATAAAGGATGATGAAGTTGAGACATTCAACTGGAATGTATGCTTAGGCTGTAAAGGAAAAAACAGCTACAATAACGTATCTGACATCATTAAGTTGGACTGTTTTTGCCTTTCCTCCATATTTTAAGTTCTGGCAAGAATATCTTTATTATCTATTTCTTGGAAGAGATGATGTCTCATGAAGAGGCAAGGACTATCCAACTGTCAATATATGTTTTAGATAGCTTCACACTAAAAAATAGAAGGGGACCTTCAAAGCAAAAATATTTATCAAGATATAGTAACTCTCTATTTTTTTTAAATTAAGTTTGCTTTAATGTTTATTTTTGAGAGAGAGACAGAGCGGGAGAGGAGCAGAGAGAGAGAGAGAGAGAGAGAGAGAGAGACAGAATCTGAAGCAGGCTCCAGGCTCTGAGCTGTCAGCACAGAGACTGACGTGGGGCTAGAACCCACGGACCGGAAGATCATGACCTGAGCTGAAGTCAGATGCTCAACCGACTAAGCCAGCTGGCACCCCAGTAACTTAATTTTTAATGTATTTCTTTTGATGATGTGATCTACCTATTTGGTTGAGGCACACTTTTCATAAACACTTTAACTATTTCTAAAAGCTCTTAGGGGAAATAGTGCAAATCGGTACAATTTGTTAACAGGCCCAAAATGGCATCACTTAGGCCAAGTCACCAAATGGGGCTAAATACCTAATCCAATACTGTAGTTTCAACCTGCATCAGAAATATCTTACCCAGTTAGTCAGGAATTTTCTAATCAGTTCCTTTGAAGTAATCTGTTGCATGGGCCCTCTGTATCCCCAGAGGAAGATGAGGTAATCTGCATGATAAGACCCCCTGCTCTTCTCCCTAAGGGAAAGAATCTTGCCAGGAACAATCCTTTTTTTTTTTTTTTCCCTTTAAGTTTTTGTTTATTTATTTTGAGGGGAGGGGGAGGGGCAGAGAGTGAAGGAGAGAAAATCCCAAGCAGCTTCTCTGCTGAACTGAGGCTGAAACCTATGAACCGTGAGGTCATGACCTAAGCAGAACAATACTTTTCTTTTGCTAATAATTTTTCTTGCCCCACCATCTTTCCTGGAAAATAACCTTCCATTTTGTACAACTCCCCGGAACTCCCTTCTACTTGCTAGACGGAATACTGACTGATTCATGAATTATTAAATAAAGCCAATTAAAATCTTCAGATTTACTTGGTTGAATTTCACTTTTTAACAAGTTCAAACATTTGTTGACTGTGCTAGTAGTATAGTAATTGCATACGTCAAGTGTATGTGCAGCAAGAAGAGGGGTCCCTAACTAAAAATGGGGGCCTCATGGAGGTGCCTGGCTGGCCCAGTCGGGGGAGTGTGCAACTCTTGATCTTGGGATTGTGGGTTCAAGCCCCATGTTGGGTGTAGAGATTATTTAAAAATAAAATCTTTAAAAAAAGGCGGGGGGGCACCTGGGTGGCTCAGTCGGTTGAGCGACTCATTCTTGATTTCACCGCCCAGGTCATGATGTCACGTTTCGTGAGATGGAGCCCTGCATTGGGCTCTGCACTAACAGCACAGAGTCGGCTTGGGACTCTATCCCTCTCTATCCCTCTCAAAAAGATAAGGGCATCATGGAAAGCTTCCTAGAGGAATGGTTTCTGGAGCCTGAGCCAAGTTTAAAATTATGCATACTTCTAAAGAGAGGCCGATACTCAAGGAATTATTGGAATTAATATACTATACTGGGGAGAAAAAAAATCATGGGAATTTCAGTTAGGAAACAAAATAAAGGAGTGAACTGTGAACCCCAAAAGTAGACTACATTGTCTTCAAAAGGGAAGTCTCCATCAAGACAGAGGACCCTTGTGGCCCCCTGGGTATACGCATGAAAATGTGTGTTTATTCGTGGCTCTGCCATTGGCCTATGGTGCAACTCTAGGCAAGTCGCTGAGCAATTTCAAACTTCTCATCAGTAAACATCCTCTGAAGTCCATTTGAAGTCCCTCCCAAAACAGACACTAAATTTGGTTGCCCCTCTCTGGTCTGCTGATTATAGGAGCACTGACCTTAAAATACCTCTTCCAGTCTTTAGAACACTTCCCAGTCTCCAGATTAACATCCCAACAGGGGAACACTAAATATCAAATCTCAGCAAAGTGAAAGTTTAGGTTTCTACTTTTTCTATTAGTAGATTACTTGGCTGACATTTATAGAGTATCAGGCATCATGTACCATATAAATTAATAATACTTATACAACATACAGCAAGCTTTTATAAAAAACTAAAATAAAACAGCGCCGTCTCAGGGCGCCTGGCTGGCTCAGTTGGAAGAGCATGTGACTCTTGGTCTTGGGGTCATGAGTTCAAGCCCCACGCTGGTGTAGAGATTACTTAAAAAAATTAATTAATTTAAAAAAAAACAAACAGTTCCCTCTCTACTTTAAAACTCCGGATAAGACATGACCTGATTTTGGGATGAGACATGAAGGGAGATGACAGCCTTGTGGGCTACCACAGTCAGGGAGGAGTATGAGGGTGGGACGTTGTCACCAGCTAGACCCCAGGACCTGGCCTTTACTATCCACCTGCTACACGCATTAACTTTTGTGTTACATTTTTCCCTAAGCTCTACTTTCTGGCTTTTCCCTTAACTCAGACAAATGAAACCCAAAACCACCCCCCCCCGCCCCCCCCCCCCCCCCCCCGGAACAACCCCAGGTGATGGTGACTGTCTTGACAAGACCTCCTACTGGCCCAGACCACCCAGATCATTTATGCTAAACCAGCCTGGAGCTTGTGCGGCTGGCCCATGGAGTGAGCTGTGGAATAACTTATGATTATCTTTATCTCATTATAATACTAAAATCTCCACCCAAGGAGGAGCTTCAGTGTCATTTACATAACACACGATGTCATATTGTCATGTTTCCTTAAGGTGCATGTGTGATGTTATGCTCACCTCTAAACAGGAAGACAAGGCTTCCCAATCCAAATATTCATCCTAACACTGAACAAAAGGAACCCATTCACCCTCTCTCAGGCAGTCATGGCTTTGGAAGCCAGTCCCCATGATCTTATTTGCCGCATACAAAAGTTTTCTTTGTGGGAAAACGCAACCTGGTGCAGTTTCTGACTCACCAAGGCACCAACTCATGTTTGTTCGGTTATGACATCAGCTCACTTTACAACAGGGTTGAATTGGGACAAAACAGAAGAGCCTGTCAGATGGGGAATTGTTCCAGAAATGAAGGAAAGGGCCTGAGAGGGCAAAGAAGAGGCCAGTATGCTTAGAGCAGAGGGTTCACGTTAAAGAAAAGGTGAACAAGCCCCATGGGGTCTCCCTGTTACCTTCGTAGGTACGCACTTGGCACATAGTAGATGTTCAATACGTATTTGCTGAGTGGCAGAGGCCCTGGGTGTTAGCACACAAACTTAAACTCTGTTCTGAAAGTAAACAAGGCCAAAGATTTCTGAGAAGGCAGTGCAAAGATGGAAGCTTTAGTTTTGGGAGGATCCATCTGGCCGCAGAAGTACCAGGAGTCTCATATACCATATTTGTACATAAAAAGGTAAAAACATTTTATGGCTCACAATTCTCACAGTAGAAAAGGAATGGTTTAGGGGCACCTGGGTGGCATCCAACTCTCGGTTTCAGCTTAGGTCATGATCTCACAGTTTGTGAGTTCAAGCCCTGCGTCGCATCAGGCTCTTTGCTGATAGTGCAGAGCCTGCTTGGGATTCTCTCTCTCCCTCTCTCTCTCCCTGCCGCCTCCCCTGCTCATGCTCTCTAAATAAATACACAAACAAACAAACAAACTTAAAAAAGGAATAGTTTATAACCCCAAAGGAGATCTAGAGTTAACTTTTCAAGTCCCAGGGAATATCGGATTTCCCACATCATTCTATTCCCCAGTTTTCTTTTTCTTTGTTCAGTTTCTGAATTTCCCTTTTTTTTTTTTATTTTATTTTTTATTTTTTTTTCAACGTTTTTTATTTTATTTTTGGGACAGAGAGAGGCAGAGCATGAACGGGGAAGGGGCAGAGAGAGAGGGAGACACAGAATCGGAAACGGGCTCCAGGCTCCGAGCCATCAGCCCAGAGCCCGACGCGGGGCTCGAACTCACGGACCGCGAGATCGTGACCTGGCTGAAGTCGGATGCTTAACCGACTGCGCCACCCAGGCACCCCCTGAATTTCCCTTTTAAGAGTGCAACAGGCCATGATTCTGTGCTCTCCCACCTTGTGACTTGAGACACAACAGATACCAAAAGAGCTGAGGTTTTACTTCCCTAACACTGACCAGGATCAAAGGGTTCTGAGTTTGCACCAGGTCTATGGAAAGCAGAGGCATTTTTCTAGTAGCAACAGTTCATGGAGTAAAACTGACCCAGGCTCAGTTGAAATGGATACCGCATGCATGGGTTGCTTCCAGGATAAGAAACGAAATACATTTTCTCTTTCTCTAACTGGTGATTCATAGTACAAACCTTAATAGCTTTTCTTCAATGATGATGCATTCTGCATAGAAACACCACTAACGAGCATTATCAGCATCCATAAAGTGTATAATTCATTTGGGTCAAATTCTAGACAAGAGTTTCAATGTGATGATACAGGAAGGCAAATTCTTGACATGTTTATTACTCAGATCCTTCCATATTCATAGTTTTCTCTAATCCTTTCCTGTTTTCTTCCAAAACATAGATCTTTGTTTATTCATGGCACTAAACAAATAAAGAGTAAAGTTCTCAATGACTAATTGTGTTGTTAAACTTAAGAGCATTCTAAATGAAAAGATAAATTAAGAAAAATACACTGTTGGGGCTTCTGGGAGGCTCAGTCTGTTGAGCGTCCAACTTCAGCTCAAGTCATGATCTCGTTCCCGAGTTCCAGGCCTGCATCGGGCTCTGTACTGACAGCTCAGAGCTTGGAATCTGTTTCAGATTCTGTGTGTGTCTCTCTCTCTCTCTCTCTGTCCCTCCCCTGTTCTCTCTCTCTCTCTCTCTCTCTCAAAAATAAATAAACATTAAAAAAATTTTTTTAAGAAAAATACGCTATAGTTAAGCATTGTTTAAAAAAATTTTTTTTGGAAGGCAAATCTTTTCTTTGAAAGGCATCTTGGCATAATAGAAGCCAAAAAGTCCACCTGAACAGTTCAGATTAGTGTATCTGAAGATACTGATTGCTTAATACTCATTTGACGCTCAAAGGTCCTTTTGGGCTCTGTTTGAGAGAGCAAGACTATCTAGGTAATGCTAACCACTGGGGAATTCAACTGCAGAAAGCACTCTCCACATGCAAATATGTCTCTGAAGGGATTTTTTAGACTAATGCAACACACCCTTGTTTGGAATCTTTGTATTTGCATATAACCACAAGTCAAAACCCCTAGTAACTTAAGACTGCACTCTTGCAAAGTTTGTTTTGAGACAATATAATGGGAAAAGGAAAAGAAGTCTCTCTTTCTTCCTACAAAGCACACAACGCAATTAGGCATTCTTTTAAAAGAACATTTAAGATTGAAGATATTTTTAATTCCCAAAGAAATAACACAAGTCAAATGTGTCAGTTAGCTCAACTCCTCTTACCAGACTATAGCATTAACACCCACTAGCTAAACATAGGGGAAGGGAAGGAAAAATAAGATAAAAAGGGAGAGGGAGGCAAACCATAAGAGACTCTTAAACACAGAGAACAAACGAAGGATTGCTGCAAGGGAGGTGGGGGGGGGGATGGGCTAAACGGGGATGAGCATTAAGGAGGACACTTGTTGGGATGAGCACTGGGTGTTATATATAAGTGATGAATCACTGAATTCTACTCCTGAAATCATTATTAGACTATATGCTAACTAACTTGATTTAAATAAAATTAAAAAGAAAACCCACTAGGTAATAAATACATTTTACAAGAAGTAATTCTTATCCATACTTAAGCTTATGTTTACATTTTACCCATACTTGAGCAGGACTCATATTCCATGGAAGGGCTATGCATGATTTTTCACATAGCCTTCTGCCCTACTCCCTCCTCAATCCCAGACTCAGGTAAGGACCTAACATTAACTACCTCTGGGAGAAAATTTTACAACAGTTCACCCTGAACACCAGCATTTCAGTCTGAAGCAGAGCTGTGTAATTCCTTACCCAGGTTATGATCAGTACTATCTCCCCATGTTTTCTTCCTTTGTTAAACTTTATAAAATGTGTATACGCCAGGGCACCTGGGTGGCTTAGTCGGTGAAGCGTCCGACTTTGGCTCAGGTCATGATCTCATGGTTTGTGGGTTCGAGTCGCGTGTCGGGCTCTGTGCTGACAGCTCAGAGCCTGGAGCCTGCTTCGGATTGTGTGTCTCCTTCTCTCTCTGCCCCTCCCCCACTTGCAGTCTGCTTCTCTCTGTCTCTCAAAAATAAATAAATGTGTAAAAAAAAAAATGTGCATAGGCCTGTTGCCTACCTTAAATTGGAAAATCCCTAAAAGCAGGGACCATGACTTGTATCAGGTACAACGCTTTGTTTGATAGTTTGCCCAAGAAGGTTTTGGATATTTAACAGACATCTGTTCATTATTCATTCAATCGCAGATATTTATTGAATGCCTACACTGTACTACGTACACTTTCAGATGCTAAAGGAGTAAGCAGGACATAAGGCAAACAAAAAATTCTCTGCCTGTGAGAAATAAGCCCACTGACCCAATCAAAGGAGGGATGTTGAGACTCAGAGCACAGTGAAGCGAAGCTTTAATCAACGTTCTTGCAAGAGCGAAGTATCTAATGAACAGGCAAACTGGGGGAAGTCACAGCAGACAACTTATCTCCTAGTATGTAAGCCCCTCCCCTGGTTCCTCATTGGCTGAGTACTATAGCAGTGACAGCTTACCTGGATGTTGCCTGTCCCCACGTAAGGCAAAAAGTAGTCTGACTGGCACAAATGTACATTCCCTGAGGTGACACAGAGACCTTCAGTCCCTTTTCCCTCTGCTCTTTGGCGCATGTTCATTGCAAAGCGTGCAAAAATAAGCACAGGAAAGAGAGAGGGGAAGAACCAGGAAGCGAAGTGTCTAAGGGTTTGGGACTCCACTATGGGGTGAGGGGGCTCATACATATTCCCAATAGGTTGCAAACCTATCGTTAGGCAGCACAGCTTTTATTTGGTATTTCTAAAAATGACTCCTCCCGCTTACTTCTCACACTGTCCCCTTGAAGCTTACTTCTAGATTGGCAAAAAAAACAAATAAAAATCTACAAAATATTTGAAAGATGGTAAGTGATGGAGAGAAAAAGGAAGCAGGAAAGGGGCATAAGGAGGAGGGGAGTGTCTAGTTTAGTTTAGTTTAGTTTGAGAGACAGAGACAGGAAAGGGGCAGAGAGAGAGGCAGAGAGAATCCCAAGCACTGTTGGGCAGTGCAGAGCCCAACAATGAGGCTTGAACCTGCAGAGCTCCAACTCACAGACTGTGAGATCATGACCTGAGCCTAAACCAAGAGTCAGAAGCTCAAATGACTAGGCCACCCAGGCGCCCTGGGGGGGGTGTTGATTTTAAAAGAGTGATCAGGAGAGATAATAGTTCATCAAAAACACAAAGGAGGTAAGGAAATGAGCCTCAAGGCTACCTGCAGGAAAATGTTCCTTGCTTGTCTGAGGAGGCCAATGGAGCTGGAGTGAGGCAAACAAGAAGGAAGTGAGAAAAGGCATGTAGGACTTTGGTGTTTACCGTGAGGTGGGAAGCTACTGAAGGGTTCTGAAGAGGACAATGATATAATATCCCCTGCATATATACTTTAGTTCACCGGTCGGTGGCTGTGCTGGAAAGAGACTCGAGGAGGGCCAGGGTGGTAGCAGCAGGGAGCCCAGTTAGGAGGCTGCTGAAATTAGCCAGTGGGATCTCACGGTGGTTTGGACCAGGAGGGCTGTGGAGGCTGTGGTAAGAGGTGATCAGATTATTAGATAGATCCTGAAGGTAGAGTTACCAGTATACACTGAGAGACAGGATGTGGCTTGTGAGAGAAAGCTAGAAGTCACAGACGACTAATATTTTCAGCTTGAACAAATGAAGGATGGGTTGCCATTAGCCAAGATGGGGAAAAACTTTGGGGGAGGGAAGCATTTCTGGGCTGTTAAGTTGGAAATATCTGTCAAGTAGGCAAACAGAGAGATGGTACTGATGTCAAGAGGGAGACCTAGGCTAGAAATGTGGCATTATTACCATACAGATGCAATTGACAAGATAGTGGGTAAAGTAGATAAACAGAAAAGAAGAGGGCCATGGACTAATCCCAGGGGCATTCGAGGAGGTCAGAGAGATAAAGAGGAACCTGTAAGAAGACAAGAAAATGAAGAGAGTGTGAATTCTAGAAGTAAAGAAAGTGCTTCACGGAGGAAGGAGTGATCAACTATGTCAAATAAAAAGAGACTGAGAACTGACCATTGAGTTTAGCCGCTGTGACCTTGGATGAGAGGAATTTTAATGGAGCAGTGGGGCATGAAACCCTGATTGGAGCAGGTTCAAGGGAAAATGGAGGGCCTGGAATATAATACACATAATTTTGTCTTAAAGGGAACAGAGAAATGGGGTGGTAACTCAGAGTAGAAGTGAGATCTAGAGAGAACACTGCAAGATCAGAGAAATTACATGGTGGTCAATTCCACTTTCAGGGAGGGGAAGCATAACTCTCTCTTCCTTAAGTGTGGGCTGCACATGGTGACTTTCTTCCAAAGAGTATGCCAAGAGGGAGAAGTATCAGTGTAGAAAACAGACAGACACTACCTCAGCTATGGTTAACAGCAACAGCGCTAAGTCATGTAAACAGTGGGCACCCTTGATATGATGTAATGAAAATAGCACTTTACCTCTGCCTCTCAAAAATCCATAACTTCAGTCTAGTCATGAGTAACACATCAGTCAAATCTTAGTCAAGGGACATTTTACAAAACTGTAGACCAGTGCTCCTCAAAACTGTCAAGGTCATCAAACACTAGAAAAGTCAGAGAAACGATCATGGCAAAGAGGAGCCTAAGGATACATGATGGCTAACTAGCCTCTGGATGGGATCCTGGAAGAGAGAAGGGGCGTTAGGTAAAAATGAAAGAAATCCCAATAAGATATGGACTTTAACAATAACATATTGATATTGTAACAAATGTACCAGACTGTGGGGGATAAGCTTAGGAATCCCCCAGGGTCTACACCAATGGGTTAACAGGGCATAAAGAAACACAAAGTCATAAAATGCTCACACCCAAGTTTGGGTAAACAGATTGGCACTTTAAGGATAGGGAGGCACAAGGTGGCAAGAATAGGGAGGCACAAAGGTGCCAAGAATAGGGAGGTGCAAAGGCACGCCAAAACAGGGAAGGGGTGCTGAACCCCTAGATGTACATACAGAGAGGCAAAGGCCTGAAATAGAATCGGCACAAAGGTGCCCAATACATAGGAATAACAAGATTAGATATTCAGGGTGAAAGCACCCCAAATTTAGTACTACAGCAGAAAGCTGCTTTCATAGGAGAATAGGGACAGGTTAGGTAAATTGGTGAATTGGACTCTGGACCTCTGCACTGCAGGCAAAGCAGCCAGAGCGGAGGTGGTTAACAAACGAAAAGGTGTCTTGTTAACCCTGAGGTTATTCCCCCTGTCTGTCTCATCCCCTAGGCTGGCAAAGATAAACAGACACGGTGCCTCCTGTCTGCCGTTAACAACCATCTACCCATCTGCCCAGTGCCTGGATTTTGTTTTATATTGACCCAAACCCCAAACACTGTATATCTTCAAAA
This sequence comes from Acinonyx jubatus, assembly GCF_027475565.1. Taxonomy (NCBI): domain Eukaryota; kingdom Metazoa; phylum Chordata; class Mammalia; order Carnivora; family Felidae; genus Acinonyx; species Acinonyx jubatus. The sequence goes on along the minus strand of NC_069387.1, from coordinate 89,545,990 downwards.
TTCCCTTTTCCCCCTCACATCCACAAGTTAATGTTCCGAGTCTCTTTGTCTCTTTGTACACACCCATCACGTTTGCAAGCCTTCTGATCTGAATAAATACGAGGCAAGGACGCTTATTCGGGGTTCTTATCTCCCCCCCCCCAACATTAGCCATCTCTCGTTTTAATCCTGCATCCGCTCTTTTGCTAGGCAAAAGAGAACTTTAGACTTAGATTCTACAACACCAGACTAGTGTAAGATGTCAATAACGGGGAAATTGAGTGCAGAGTACGTGAGAAAGACATTAAATATATAAGAATTCTTCTTGTCTGTAAATTTAAAACTGTTCTAAACAATAAAGTCTACTTAAACATTTGTAAAATTTTTTAAATCTATTTTGAGACACAGAGAGAGGGTGAGTGTGTGTGTGTGCGTGTGCACAAGCAGGGGAGAGGCAGAGGGAAAGGGAGAGAATCCCAAGCAGGCTCTGTGCTGTCAGTGTAGATTCTGTCGCAGGGCTCGATCCCACGAATGAACTGGGAGGTCATAACGTGAGCCAAAATCAAGAGTCGGACACTTAACCGACTGAGCCCCCCAGGCACCCCTAAACATTTTTTTAAAAAAGAACAGGCTCTGGAGTCTGACCATCTGATTAGAAACCTAGTCTGTGCTTTACAAGACCATGACTTGAGGTAATTTGCTTATATTCTCCGAGAGTCAGTTTCCCTACCTATAAATGGGAATAGGAAAAGTGACTACCTCACAGGATTTTTGTGATAAAGGACAGACTCCATAAAGTGCTTAGCACAGAGTATCTGGCAAAGAGTAAACAGTAGATGGCAGCTACTATCGTTATTATTCCTATTATTTTAAGTCTTTAATATTCAAATACATATTTAATGTAATTTTACATTTAATTTGTTTTAAAATGATGAATAATAATTGCTCTGATAATTTCTTTTATTAAGAAGAGGAAATCTAAATACAACCATTATAGACTATCTGTAAAAGGGTCTCCTTCTCAATGTATCATAAGCATTGAAAGGTTTCAATTTAATTCGAATAACACTCAATAACCCTCTACCGTAAAGTAATGAAATGACTTGCCACCAAGTATACATGTTCCCATGTCTGTAAGATAGTATAAAATAAATAACATTTTCGATTTGGGCTCCTACTTTCATTGCAAAGCCATAAAATCATCACCAACCAGAGAACGTTAACCTAGTGATTACACTATTCTTAATAACAATACATGATAAAAGTGACTTGAAGAATAATATGTAGAATACGTTTAAAGATAAAGAAAATTAAGTGGAGGAGCACCTGGGTGGCTCAGTTGGTTAAGCCTCCAACTTCGGCTCGGGTCATAATATCACGTTCGTGAGTTCAAGCCCTGTGTCGGGCTCTGTGCTGACAGCTCAAAGATTCTGAGAAGCAGACAGCCTGCTTCAGATTCTGTGTCTCCCTCTCTCTCTGCCCCTCCCCTGCTCGTGCTCTGTCTCTCTCTCAAAAGTAAATAAACAAAAAAAGAGAAAAAAAAAAAGAAAATTAAGTGGAGAAGTGAAAGTGTGGTAAAATAACTGTTATGTGTATATATTTTTTAAATGTTTATTTATTCATTTTGAGAGAGTGCATGTGCCTGCATCAGCAAGGGAGGGGGAGGGAGAGGAGGGGAAGAGAGAGAGAGAGGGAGAGAGGGAGAGGGAGAGAGGGAGAGAGGGAGAGAGGGAGAGAATCCCAAGCAGGCCCCGTGCTCAGCACAGAGCCGGACGCAGGCATCGAGCTCATGACCGTGAGATCATGACCTGAGCCGAAATCAAGGGATGGACACTCAACTGACAGAGCCACCCAAAATATCTGTTATATTAAGATGCCACTAAAGAAGAGAATTTGGCCTAAGCAAAGGCTCCCAAACCAGGCTGTGCTTCAGACTCACCTGTAGGGCTCAGCAAAAACCAGAAAGATGCAGGATCCTCAAAGCAGACCTACTGAATTGACAGCTCTGAGCCATCTGTGTCTTTAAAAGGTTGCACAGATGATTCTGGCTTGCGAACAACTAGGCTGCCATATGATCTATCTGTGGTGGAGCTGCCTTTGCAAATATACTCTGATATTCACCATCATCAAGAAAAAACACAATCGGCTTGAGACAGTCTTACCTATTACGGTTGTTCTCTATATGGAATCTAGACACTCTGTATCTTTAGGCTCTCCACTGTCCTGAGCATAAATAGGGCTGTCTCCTTGATTCAGTCCCCTAACACTCTCCTCCCTCTACCTTCTAAGGTCAAGTTTTCCCTCCCTGCACCTCTTCCCCTCTTTCTCCTTTCACAGTGCCAATAGGGAAATGGCATACTTAAACATGGGCAGTTGCTCTCAACCACCCTGAACTGAGCCAGGCTTTCTTTCTTGCTGAGCCAATAATTCATGAGGCAGCTGGTCTGTTCTAGATCTCCTTTCAGAGCTATGTGGTCCAGCTATGTGCATAATAAATTATAGCTAGGGAATCAAGGGCTAGACATTTTAGATTCTTCTCCTATGAAAGAATATACAAAGGGACAATGGCCAGACTATATATAAAAATAGAACTGTGACCCACAAGATGCATCAAGCAGCCCAGAATGCCAATCTACTACCTAGGGTGCCTAGTCTGGGAAGTTATATTAGCATCTGTAGCAACTAGTCCAGGAAGCCAAACAATAATCGCTATAGCAATCAGCCCCAAATACTCAGGACTTGATCAACAAGGGACAGCTTTCCTAATTTTTGCCCCTGCTTCCAGTTTAGGGCCATCTGGAAAAAGTCAAATATGCTCCCTAAACAATCACATAGAATGCTCTCCTGCTAGTTAGCTTGTCCATAGCTTCTCCATGTCAACTGCTTCCAATAAGGACAGACCTGAAGCCTTCCCCTTTTTTCCAACATAAAGCTTTTCCACTCCTCAGCTTGCCTTTGGGTCTCTGTCAGATGCGAGTGATGGTGGCTGACTCCCTTGCTTTGAATAAACAGCGCGAGCTTGTTCTCATTTGGGTGGTCTGATTTCCACAGCTAGAAAAATGGGGCTGCATGTGTGAAATGGCTCACTGAATTGTTCTTTCATGGCTGAAATGACTACACTTTAGAGAGGCTGAGATACAGCGGAAAAGAGCACAGAAGTCAGGACTTGCGACCCTGAGGAAGTCAGGGTCGGGAAGTGTAGAGTGGCTGTAGGTTAAGGGCACAGGCAATGGATCCCAACTGCCATGGTTCGAATCCTGGCTCTGCCGCTCCTTAGCAGTGTCAATTTGGGCAAGTAACTTAATGTATATGTACCATGATTTCCTCCCCTATTGAAACAGTGTGATGATAATCGCACCTACCTCCCAAGGGCAATTGGAAGTGTTATATGAGACAGCCCAGGTAAAGCACGGATATCTGTATTTCAGTGCTGAGAGAGAGAGAGAGAGAGTCCAGCAATTCTGGGCTGGACTTCCTGAAAAGTGGCAGTGACCTGGGACTGAGGACTAACTGCCCCTTTCAGATGGGACATATGTTCTTCATTTCCAGTCTTCAACCTGCCTTACTCATTTATGATAGCTGCCTGGCCCTATTCATTACCTGTGGGTTGGACTAAAAAAGTTTCTCTCACAAACGTAGTAATTCCAGGAAACCAATGGGTGCTAAAACTGCCCATGCCATTACCCATTTCAAAAAGATCTGGTGTGGAAAGGATCTTACCCCTCAAACGCATACTGGAACTCTCTATGCTTTCCAGAAGCCAAAGAGTCAAGCACCCTTTTCTGAGATGTTTACATCAGGGTCATACTTTGAAAGTGACAGAGCTTATAATATAATGTACACTAACTCAAAGCCCAATGCCACATTCCAGAATGTGTGACCATATTGCTCATCAACACAAACCTTTTTTCTCATAGGTCTTGTGCTATTGTTTAAAATAAATGAGTAAGACAATTTCAGAGAATCAAGGCTAAGTTATTTTGACATGACTGTGTTTATTTTCAATCATATTAAATGTGGCATCATGGAAGATCAAATCTAACAAAAACCCCTGTACTTATCAAAACAAAGGATTTTTGTCCGAATTCTGGTGAAGACACTCAACACTTGCCAAAAGCAGTCGGTTGCCCAACTCCCCAATGGCTGCACAAAATGGGAGTCTTAAAAGCCAATTTTCTAGATTAAAATAAAAAGCCAGCATCTAGCATAAACTTTCATGCCACAAATTGGGTAAATAAGCCAGAAATACTTAATGAGGAAAACTGGGAGCCACATTAATTACAAATCGTATTCTACTTTAGCATTTCACCTGAAATTTAAGGAAGGTGGGGTACTTGGAAGTGGGCTGAAAACACCAAAGGGTACACTGAAAGGCACAAAAATGTTTTAATATGAAGATTATATTCTGGGGTAATTTTGCAGTAAGAGGACATCACATAGGCGTTCTGATTGAAAATACTCTGAACCAAGCAAAGGAGGCACAGTTGATAAATATTAGATGGTTTCACGCGGGTTGCCGCTTTTCCCAAGCCTCCGCTCACTTAATCTTGCACAGACACCCCAAGTGTCTTTGAAAGAGAAGGGGGAGCTCTCCTTCGGGCCTCGGGGCGTGTTTGCCTCCTTCCCGGGGCGAGGAAAGGGCAGCCTCCCCGTCGGAAGACCCCGCAGGCCGCGCGGCCCCATGCGGGCCGGACCGCGGGCAGCCCGGCCGCGAAGGCGGCGGGCCCGGCTGAGCATGCGCGCCGCGTCCCCGCCGCCCCCCGCCCGGCCCGCCCCGCCGCAGCGGCGGGCCGCGCTCACCGAGACCGCGCCAGCCCAGCGCGCCGTCGCAGCTGTCCAGGACCGCGCACAGCTCGCCCAGCAGCGCCGGCGGGAGGTCGAACAGGAGCGTGTGCGCCGAGAGCGTACCGCGGGCCCCGCCGCTCGCCGCCGCCGCCGTCCAGGCCATGGCTCGGCCGCCGGAGACCAGGGGCCAGTCCGAGGAGGGATGCGGCGCCCAGGCCTCTCCGCGCCCGCGAGGTGCTATTACACAACCGCGGAAATCCTGCTTCCACGACGGCCAAGGCTGCAGAACTTGCCGAGCCCGACCAGGGGGCGGGCCCCACATGACGCAAGGCGCTGCCCGGCAGAGATGCCCCTGGGGACGCCCGGCCTGGCGGCGGGGTCTCCCCTGCGTCTGCGTGGCCCTCCTCACTGGCTTTTACGTTCTGAGCAGGGCTTTCGTCCCTCCGGGTTTGGGACGTGACTGGAGAGGCAAAGAGCGAGAGCCGGGGGAAGACCAGGAGGGCAGGGCTAATGGAGGAGAGTCTACACCCCACTCTGCCTGCCCTGGCATGGGCTGTCTCCTGGCGTGGATGGACAGAAGACCGGTCAACAGTTCTTTTAAAAACGCGTTTTGTTTTCCCCTGCCAGAAAGCGATACATGTGTCCCGAGGAACTCTTGGGAAATCCAGAAAAACTGACAGAAGATCGTCACTCAGCTGAAGACAACCATCCGAAACGTTTGGCGCATTCCCCTCCCAACTTTTACTGAAGTCGAACAGGTAAATGTGCACATACGAAGTGATTGCTGGAAGAGACCAAAGAAGATGCCAACAACAGGAACGCAAAAGAGAGAACAAAGCAGAAGAAAATTGTGCTCGTTTTCTTCCAGACGCTGCCCATTCTCCACGTTGCTACTTGGTTTTTGTACATTCTTTTCTCTCTGGGCTTTCTTGATAAAACATTGTTCCGCTACTTTTCCTACTTCAAAGTGTGTCACAGACTGTTTTGCTTTCAACGTGGAGTTTAAGTAAACTTGGCTGTTGTTTTGAACTATTCTGTCACGGTACGCTGTACCCACCGCAAGCATGATACGAATGCTACTGACAAAAAAGAGGAGATGCTTTGAAAGTGCTGAGAAAAATCCCAGCCTTAATGAGTGGAGTGGACAATGGCCATCAACCGAACAATATCAACTCTGTTGAAACCTTTCAGATTTGTACTCTTTGGCAATGGCGCCCCCTAGACACCAACAGTTGATGATACACCATCGTTTATTACCCCTGACGCTACCTGAATCCCGAGTCGTTCTCAGCTAAAGTATACCACAAAATATACTTGAAAATTGGTGAAACCAATACCGGTTGGGCAAAGGTTTCTATATGCCTTTGTTCAAATAGCTGAAATTTTGTCTATCTGTACACGCTTAAGAAACTCTATACCTTTCAAAAGTACTACCTGAAAAAACAGCAACAGGCAGGATACAAGTATTTGGTAGCTATTGGATTGGTGAATTAGTACGATGAGAGATCCAAACTCAATTACGCAGAGGATCCAGGAATCACGGTTGCTGAGTGAAGCAGTCAACAAGGCCTGCTTTTCCAGATCTTCTGATTTACAGGGAAGCAAGAATTTTATGTGAACACCATAGTATTTGAAATGTATATGGATTATGTGAAATTTCTTGTATTTTTAATGTTGGCAGTTAGTATCAGCCCATGCTCTCTCTGTATTCCTTAAAACTGCCTTTGACTTCTGAATTTTATATCATCAGGTTATATCGCTCACTGTTCTTCACCATTGCTGTCATCCACTGCTCTCCCCCACCTTAATTCTTCCCTCTCATTTTTAGACGATATAGCTCCTGCTCACTGCAATTCTCTCCAATACTAGCCCTATCTTATTTGATGATTTGAAATCTATGTAGAGTAGATGATGATCTTTCCAATACCCTGTCCTGTGAGTTCTTTGACCGATCCTCCTCCAGTAATCTTATTCTCCACCCTATTTCAGCCACTCACTCCCATGATCATTCCCTTGAACTTGTCATTATCGACGGTGCCCCTTCTGTAATTTCTATTTCATGAATCCACTCTCAGACCACATCTCCTGTCCTTCCAGTGCATTCCCTCTAGTGCTCTGACCCCAACAATTCTTCCCCCCGCCCCACCTTCCCACCCCCGTAGGTTACCAAATCCAAAATCTTGCCACCTCTTCTCTGGCCCCACCCTCTTAATGTCCTTACTTCTCTCTTTATCCATAAAATCCACACTCAATGTTTCTAATCCCTCTCACATATGCCCTCCATTCTCTTGCTCCTCTTTGGCTTTGTTGAGCTGCCTTGGCACATCTACCATTCTGATCAGATACAATTTTCTAATTTTTGGCTCTGCCTCCCGTGCACCAGAATGTAGCTGGAGGTGGAGTGGGGAATAAAAACCCTGTTAATTGGACCCAATTTAAAATCAAAGCCATGGGGCGCCTGGGTGGCTCAGTTGGTTAAGCGGCCGACTTCGGCTCAGGTCACAATCTCGCGGTCTGTGAGTTTGAGCCCCGCGTTGGGCTCTGTGCTGACGGCTCAGAGCCTGGAGCCTGTTTCAGATTCTGTGTCTCCCTCTCTCTGACCCTCCCCCATTCGTGCTCTGTCTCTCTTTGTCTCAAAAACAAATAAACGTTAAAAAAATTTTTTTTAAATCAAAGCCATGACTTTCAAATGGGTCCTTTATGCTTCCAGGTTGTCACACTAAGTGCCCTTTGTTCACTTACTCTTCGGGTCCCCTTGACAACTATTCTATGCCTTCTCTTTTCCCAACTCCGTTTACCTTCTTCTCCACCCTTCTGTGCAGCCAATGATCTTGAGAGTATTTAGTGAAAGTACCGAAGTATCAGAAAAAAACATCCACAGACTCTCAGCACCATCAGCACCACATTTATCTGCCCACCAGCATCTGTAGGGACATACACACCCTCCCTCCTTTCCCATTAGTCAATTAGTAGGTTCCTATCTAAGTCTAATCCCTTCACTAGTGCATCCGATCTGATCTCCTGTCTCCTATTCAAAGATATCAGGGCAGCCGTTCTCACTCTCAGCTACACCATCAATTTCTCACTCTTTGCTGGATTAATTCCATCGGCATTCAAATATGATGTTATTTTTCCATCTTAAAATAAACCAAAAAAATTTGATATGATTTCCCCCCTTTGATGCCATAATTACCCCCATTTCTTTACTCCTTTTTGTAGTAAAGAGTTGAATCTTCTATCTCCAACTTTTCTCCTCTAACCTTCTCTTAAACCAACTCCTAAGCCACTCCTGCTACCTTACTCCACTGAAATGGCTCTCAGGGTCATCTATGTCCACATCATTGCTAAATATAACAGTCCATTTTCAGGCCTCATCTTATTCAACCTATCAGTAGTTTTTCTGTTTTTGTTTTTTTTTTTACATTTATTTTGAGAGAAAGAGTGCACACGTAAGCAGGGGAGGGGCAGAGGAAGAGGGAGGGAGAGAATCCTAAGCAGCCCCACGTGTGGGGCTCAATCTTACCAAACCGTGAGACCACAACCTGAGCCAAAATCAAGAGTCAGATTAACCAACTAAGCCACCTAGGTGCCCCAACCTATCAGTAGTTTTTGACATAGGTGATCCCTCCCCTCCTTCTTGGACACTTTCTTTGTTTTCCAGATTCTCTTACATTTTAGCCTACTTCACTGGTCACTCTTCAGCTTCCTGTGCTGTCCCTTCTCTTCTTCCTTAACTCTTAATGTTGGAGTGCCCCAGGGTTCAGTTCATAGTTCTCTCTATGTACACCTACTCCCTTGATGATCTCAACCAGTTTCGAGGCTTTAAATACCATCTATCTACCAAGGACTGCCAAATGTATATGGTTAGCCCAGACCTCTCCCTTAAACCTAAGACTCATGTCCAAAATTGAACACTTGATCCTGTCTCCTGAACCTGTTCTTCAACATTCTTCCCCATCCAGGTCACTCTATCCTTCCAGCTGCTTGAACCAAAAGCTAGAGAGTCATCCTTGACTCCTCTATTTCTTCACAGCCCATGTTCAACCCACTAGCAAACCCTGTTGACTCTATTCAAAATATATTTAGAATCACACTTTTCTCCACCTCCACAACTGCCAGCCTGGTTTGAGCCATCATCATATCCTGTTCGGTTTACTGCAGTTGTCTTCTAACTAAAGTAGCTTCCACTGTTACAATCTATAGACTGTCCTCAACACTGCAGCCAGATTCATCCTTTTAAATCAAATCTGACTATCTGATTATTTGACTATGTAAACTAAATCTATTTAGAAGCCAACAATGGCATCTAATTTGGGTCAGAATAAAAGTCAGACTCTTTGTATGATCTGCACTCTCTCTCCTCCCACTCTGCTGTCACCTCTGGTCTTATTCCCTTGTTCATTCTGCACTACCACACTGCCTTCTTGTCGGTCTGTGAACACACTAGGCAGAGTCCCACATCGGAACCTTTGCACTTGCTATCCCCTTGCCTACTATGCTCTTCCCATCTTGCTGCAGTCTACCCTGCCCTCCGTATTTGAAATTGCGCTCAGACTCAGGCTGGTGTGTGACTACAACAGCCAATAATATATGGCTTGGAGTACCAGATCTCATTCACATTTCTCCTTCTGGATCTGAACAGGAACATGTGGCAGCTCTGGCCATTTCTGGAACCATTTTGCAACCACATGGAGATAAATATTAGAATGAAGTGAGCCTTGGGGATGGCCTCGGGAGAGAAAAAAACAGATCCTTCATAATGTCATTAAGCAGCTCTTTTGTTCTCTCCATGGAGAATGTCCTGCTTATGGGCTTATAAATTCTATCACATAAATTCCTTACTAAGTAGGTTTATAAACTAGGAATCTTATGTTTGCAGCCAAATGCATCCTGATACACTGAACAGACATTTGGTGATACTTCCTGTTTTGTTGAGGGCCTGTAGAACTGTGGGAAGAAAACTAACCTCTGTCCAAAACTGGAGTTCAAATGTATACAGCTGTATCTGTGAAATGTCAGATGGGCATGGAAACTGGATGGTAGAGGGAGACAACCGGGCCCCTGAGAGAAAGTAAGTGTTGGTAGAGAACGGTTCTGACAGCACAGACAGAAGCAGTATGAAGTTCCAGATGCACATGACACTACACTGAAATCCACACAAACCCAGACCCTGAAATGCACCCTGCCCACCCGCTCCCAGCATACGTGCTTCTGGCAAAGAGAGGGCTGCGGTTAAACCTAAAACTGTCTCACTCTGTGACTTCATCTTTTGCCACGGGAACTTTTGCCTCTCCGACTCTGCCCCCCACCCCCCTGCCCCCATATTTCATATACTAGAAGAAGAGCTTCCTTCCTAGCTGGAGGTAAGAGAGTAATGAACTACACGGATTACCAAATGGAGATGCCGAGGAAACCCTAAAGGCTATGGCCCAGATGGCACAATAGCACAGATACACAGTATTATCAGTGGCAAAGTCCCAGCTAAGCACAGGCATCAAAGCCTAAGATAAAAAATCAGGTGAGAAGGAAACTAGAGTCAGATAACAGCTCTTTGTATACATGGAAAACTTTTCTTGGTGGCAGTTACTTACCCAGCATCCCTAAGGATGAATGTGCAAAGGACACCCAGCTTGTGGAACATAGATTTTCTGGTTTGGGAAATAATTTTCAAAACAAAGATCACTAGCGTATTCCCTCTTTGAGCCTTATCCTGTCCCCAGGCCATAGAGGGTCCTAGGTACATTGGAGTTCAGGGGTGAGGTAAAGATCAGTAATGGGGCGAGAACATTTGTGGTGCGTATTACTTGGTAATTCTATGAAGGAAAAGTTGGGTGGTTTTAGGCCTTCATCAAAATGACCTAATAGTAATAACATGCAATAATTATTCCTCCAGTTCAGTGTGGATTTTTAAAGATTAGGTTTGCATTGTCTTATAACTCAACCCTTCCCCATTTAAGACACCAAAACCAGTGTTCTAAAAATCTATTACTTTGCAACATGATCTATATTAAAATTTTAGCAATTATCCGTTTAGGGTTGAAGGAAGGATAACTGGTGATTTTATTTTCTTACTCTGTGTCTTCCAAACTTTCTAAAGTCAACAGCTATTGTCTATTAGAAAACCCTCAACTATAGAAAATAATTTCTTCCAACATTTTCATGCTTCATCTCATTTCACTATTTTCTTCTTAAATCATTTTCCTAGTATTTCTCACCTCGAAGTGTGTGGCTATAATAACTTTTGCCTAGTCAGCACTGCCTTCTAAAATCTGATTTTTATAATTGAATAGTTTTCCGTCAAGGGCTTTCAATATTAGCTAAAGCTCTATTTTTGAAGCAAACATTTATTTACTTCTAGAAGAACCCCAAACATGTGAAATAAATCTGAGATTATGGCGGAATGTTTTCTTTTGCAGTCAAGTATCTACTCAGACTGTTTGCAATTTGATAATGGAAAATGGCTTAGACATCCTAATCCAACTTCTGCACTTCACAGATGGCTAAACTGCTGCTGGCTAGAAGAACTCTGGAGGCAATGTTTGTTGGAAAAATAGATGAAAAAAAATCTCATTGAGGATTTCCAAAGTTTCCTTGTCAAGTTATAAGCACAAATCTTGTGCATTTTCCATCTCAAGGATTTGGCCCTCCTTTCCTTGTTATTTAGTAAATCCCCAAAATAAATCCTGTCTGTTCAGGCTGGCATTGAAAGTGTCACAGACTGCGTGGTTTAAATAAGAGAAATTTATTATTTTTTTTCACAGCTTTGGAGACTACAAATCCCAAGATCAAGGTGTCCACAGGGTTCAATTTCTGGTAAAATCTCTTCTGGCTTATAGATGGCCTTTCCTGGATGTGGGCACACGCACACAGACACAGGCACACGCACACATACATTCAGAGATAGATAGAGAGAGAGAGAACACAGGAGCACGCAGGCCAGCATTCTGGTGTGTTTCCACTTATCTAATCTGATCCTATCTAGTGTCTCATCTCCTCTTATCTGATCTGATCCTATCTGATCTGACCCTACTCTTATGACCTCATTTAATCTTAATGAATTCCTTCCAAGCCCTTTCTCCAAATCCAGCAACAATGGGAGTTAGAGCTTCAACATACAAATGGGGGGCACACAAACATTCAGTCCATAACAAGCCCTTTGCACATCAAGAAATGATGTCACATCATTGGGTTTCAGAGGACGCATTCTAAAAACACTTGGTAATTTAGTTATCCACATCTTCTGGCCTGTCATGGCCATCATAGTTCTTCTTGTTCCTACTGATTTTGTTTCATTGTTCTGAACCTTTGAAACAAAAATAAAGGCTTGGATTTTGAATCCGGCGCTGTTGATAATGAAGGCAATACCAAGTCTGTATATGAAAATATCCAGCATATTTGGATTTAAAAATACTAGTAATTTCAGATCAAATGGCCTTTCCTCAGGGCTTACTCTGACAGTTCCATAGCATTGGTCCCTCATCACACCACCTTTTGTGAATTTTTGTTTTGCCTTTTTTTGTCTTTTTTTTTTAACGTTTATTTATTTTTGAGACAGGGAGAGACAGAGCATGAACAGGGGAGGGGCAGAGAGAGAGGGAGACACAGAATCTGAAACGGGCTCCAGGCTCTGAGCTGTCAGCACAGAGCCTGACATGGGGCTCGAACTCACGGACCGTGAGATCATGACCTGAGCTGAAGTCAGAGGCCTAACCGACTGAGCCACCCAGGTGCCCCCCTTTTTTTGTCTTTTATGACGATACTCAGTGTTTTCCTACACTCTTGATGGTTTCTTCTGTTTTCTGAACTGACTCTTCCTTTGGCTTATACCATGCACTCACAGGCGGAATTCTAGTGATCATTTTATTCCAGGTCTTGAAGATTTCATATAATCTCATTGTTCATCTGTTACCTCTATGTGGACCATGCTCATATTTGTGCCTTTAGTCCTAAGCTGTCCTATAGATTCCCTTCTCACTCCCCACCTCCAGTGTTTACTGAACAATTTCATTTTGATTTCTTTCTTTCATCTCAATTCAGCATGCTCCAAACTGATCATTTCCTAGAAAATCAGCTTTCTTGTGTCTGGTCACATGGGCCAAAAGAACTCTTAGTAATTTTGATTGACTGACTGATCAACTGGTATAGTCAGAAGAACTTACTGAGCACCTGCTATGTCAGACATTACACTTGGTGGTGCTTATATCCAATAAATCACCAAATGTTATTCTTCTGTAATGTCTCTCATAAGTGTCTGGGTCTTTTCCAATTTGTACTAGTTATTTCATATTTGGATTTTTTCTCCTACCTGATGAACCCCTAATTATTTTTTAAGATGCTATTGAAAAGTCACCACCTCTGTGATGTAGTTTGACTTGTGGGCTCCCATAAAATACATGTAAGTCTTAACCACTGATATCTTTGAATGCGACATCAACTGGAAATGTAGGCATACATGGAACATATTGCAGATTTGGTTCTAGACTGCTGCAATAAGGCAAGTATCGCAATAAAGCGAGTCGAACTAATTTTTGGTTTCCATATAAAAGTTTACACTACACTGTATTACACTAAACTGTAGTGTATTAAGTGTGTAATAGCATTAGGTCTATGAAAAAAGCATACACCTTAATTTTAAAATATTGCTAAAAATGCTAACTATCATCTGAGCTTTCAGAGGGTCATAATCACTAATCAGATCACCATAAAAACATTATAATAATAGAAAAGTTTGAAATATTGTGGAAATTACTAAAATGTGACAGAGACATGAAGTGAGAAAATGCTGTTGGAAAAATGATACCAATAGACTTGCTCAATGCAGCAAGTGGCTCAATGCCATAAATCTTGTGGTTTTTTTTAATGTTTATTTATTTATGTTGAGAGAGAGAGCGCGTGCAAGCAGGGGAGGGGGAGAGAGAGAGAGAGAAAGAGAGAGAATCCCAAGCAGGATCCACCCTGTCAGCACAGAGCCCCAGCACAGGGCTGGATCCCACTACCTGTTAGATCATGACCTGAGCCGAAATCAAGAGTTGGACGCTTACCTGACTGAGCCACCAAGGTGCCCCCTATAAACCTTCAATTTGTAAAAAAAACACAGTATCTTCAAAGCACAGTAAAGTGAAGCACAATAACACAAGGTATGCCTGGAAAGTCTCCGCAGATGTAATCAAGTTAAGATGAGGCCATAGTGGATTAGGACTGGTGTCCATAAAAAGAGGGAAATTTGGACATGGAAACAGAGGAAAGAAGGCCTGCTGCTGATGATGGCAGAGATTGGAGTGATGCAGCCACAAGCCGAGGAAATCCAAGGATTGCCAACACCAGAAGCCACTAGAGCATGGAACAGATTATCCCTGAGAGCCTCTGTAAGAAACTAACCCTGCTGACAACCTAATTTCAGACTGGTGGCCTCCAGAACCGTGAATGAAGAAATGTCTGTTGTTTTAAGCTACTAGTTTGTGGTAATGTTTTACAGCAGCCCTAGTAAACTAAAACACTCTGTGAAACCGCTTATAATCTCCCCCAGAGCTCTCATTTCTTTTGCAGTTTCTTTACTTGCCGTGTTTTTTTTTTTAACTTTCTATTTAATGTCCTTTAAGTAAAGGGAAAAATATCACTTAAAACTATTAGCACAAGCTTTATAATTGATCTTTATATTGTGCAATAGCAGTTTATTTTTTAATATATATATTTGTAATGTTTATTTACTTTTAAACTTTTTAAATGTTTATTGTTTATTTTTGAGAGACAGAGACAGAGCCAAATGGGGGAGGAGAAGACATAGGGAGACACAGAATCTGAAGCAGGCTACAGGCTCTGAGCTGTCAGCACAGAGCCCAAGGCGGGGCTGGAACTCACAAACCTTCAGATCATGACCTGAGCTGAAGTTGACGCCCGACCGACTGAGCCATCTAGGCGCCCTTGTGCAATAACTGATTTAAAATGCAAACTCCTATGTGGATCATCCAGTTTGCATTTCATGGCCTATATATGCATATGTATTTCATTCTTACTAGAACTGTGAAAAAACTGCATAAAACTAATTCATATATATTTTTTTAAGCTTATTTATTTTTGGGAGAGCAAGAGAGAGAGAGAGAGAGAGAGAGAGAGGCAGGGAGACAGGGAGACAGAGAATCCCAAGCAGGCTCTGCACCGTCGATGCAAGACTCGAACCCACAAACTATGAGATCATGACCTGAACCAAAATCAAGAGTTGGACACTTAACCGACTGAGTCACCCAGGACCCCCACTCATATATTTTTATTTCACTTCTCTCTACCTTCAGCTTACATGTAAGGAAAAGAAACAATAGTTGTCTCTCTTACCCTTTCCTACAACATCTTCATTTTTAGTGTTAGTGGCTGGCTAATACTGGGAACTGACACAAGTGAAAAAGGATGTGATAGGATTCCTTGGTCATTTATGCTTCTTAGAATACCACTGCCTTCTTTCTACATTCACAGTAAGTTCACAGCCCTTGGCGCAGTCTGTGCCCTCCTTTTCCTTCCCTTTATTAAATTGTATGTATAATACACTTACCTTGTACTGATTTTGTATCTACTCTAACTTCCATTCTTTGTAGTTTCAATAGAATTCTGTGCTCACGGGGCATCTTGAATGCTAAATGCAAATGGTTGGCAAAGAATGGACACTCATATATTGTGTGTACCTCTTCTGCTCATGCTCATGCTGCATTGTGCTTCCACTCATACAACAAAAGTTCAAAGGCAAAATTATTAAGTATTTCAAAATGGTGACAACTGAGCATTAAGCCAAATGCAAGGTCCTTCTGAGAGCAGGGCTCTGTGCAGTTGCACAGGTTGCATGTCAAGGAAGCCAGCTCTAGTTTAAGAGTCCCAGTCAATCCACAACCTTTTTAATACTTGGTATTGTCCACCTCTTAATTTTAGCCATCTGTGTGGAGATATTGTGACATTTATTTGCATTTCTCTGATCATTAATGACGGCAAGCATCTTTTTATTAGCCATTTGGCATATGTGTGTGTGTGAGAGAGAGAGAGGTAGAGAGAGAGTGTGGTGTGCTTATTTGAGCCTTTTCCCTATTTTTCTGTTGGCTGCCTGTCTCTTTTTTTCTTCTTGATTTGTAACAGTTGTTTTTATATTCTGGAAAGGAGCATTATGTAGATTTCATGTGTAGCAAATATCTTCACCCATTTTGTGACTTGGTTTTCATTCTCTTATATTTTGATTACTAGAAGTTCAAATTTTTTTAAATTGTTTTAATTTAAATTATTTTTTAAATTTACATCCAAGTTAGTTAGCATATAGTGCAACAACGATTTCAGGAGTAGATTCCTTAGTGCCCCTTACCCATTTAGCCCATCCCCCCCTCCCACAACCCCTCCGGTAACCCTCAGTTTGGTCTCCATATTTATGAGTCTTCTGTTTTGTCCCCCTCCCTGTTTTTATATTATTTTTGCTTCCCTTCCCTTATGCTCATCTGTTTTGTGTAAGATTTTATTTTTAAATAATCTTTACACCCAATGTGGGGCTCCAACCCAAAAGCTAAGACCAAGAGTTGCACGCTCCACTGACTGAGCCAGGCAGGCACCCCTTAAAATTTTAATATAGTTTGTCAACATTTTCCTTCAAAGTTAACTGCTAGTTTGTATCTGTTTTCAGAAATCTTTGCTTTTCTCCAAATCATAAAGATATTCTCCTATATTATCTTCTTAAAATTTTATTGTTTTGTCTTGCACATTTAGATCCATAATCCATCTGGAATTTATTTTTTTTGCAACTGAAAAGAGGTAGGGGATTAAATTCTACAAATGCTGCTTTTAGCTAATAAAAAGATGGATTGGCAGCGCAACTCCAGTTTGTCCCATTTAGCAACTCCTTTTATGATTTTATATTAAAATGGGTAATATGGGGGTGCCTGGGTGGCTCAGTCGGTTAAGCGTCCCACTCTTGATCTTGCCTCAGGTCATGATGTAATGAGTAGTGGAATCGAGCCCCGCGTGGGGCACTGAGCTGAGAGTGTGGAGTGTGCTTGGGATTCTCTTTCTCCCTCTCTTTCTCTGTCCTTCCCCATTTGCACATGCATGCACACTCTCTCTCAAAATAAACTTAAAAAAATTAGTAATATGCTTCTAAAATGAAAATCATAAAAGGTAAGGTTTTGTTTTGTTTTTTTGGCTCATCTTTTTGGAAGTGAGTTTAGTTCTTTTGACAAAAGCTTCCAATAACATCAAGTTGAAGGATTTTGTTTCAGAATAGACAGTTCCACAGCTATTCTGAGCTCCACTTACTAAGTCTTTTGAGTGTTTACGGTTAAAGTGGAGACTAGGTGAATGTGAGTGGATCAAAGCAAACTCATCAAAAAACTCCAAGGAACCCTGGGATGGTATTACTCTGGGAATACCTACATCTCATATTTGTATTTGAATGACAGCAATACCATGAGTATTCACTCTGATCCATCGAATTTGCCTCATCATTTGTTTTAGATTAAACCAATATTCCCTTTTTCCTGCCTTTGGTCATGGCTCTCTCCAATGTATTCTGCATCTGGCACACAGTGATCTGGACTTTATCTATCTAGTCTCATTTTTTTTTTTTTAATTTTTAAATGCTTATTTTTGAGAGGGGGGAGAGAGAAGAAGAAGGAGAAGGAGAAGGAGGAGAAGAAGGAGAAGGAGAAGAAGAAGGAGAAGAAGAAGGAGGAGGAGGAGGAGGAGGAGGAGGAGGAGGAGGAGGAGGGGCAGAGAGAAGGAGACACAGAATCCGAAGGAGGCTCCAGGCTCTGAGCTGTCAGCACTGAATGGACACGGGGCTTGAACTCATGAACCCTGAGATCATGACCTGAGCTGAAGTTGGTGAACCCTGGGATCATGACCTGAACCGAAGTAGGACGCTTAACCAACTGAGCCACCCAGGTGCCCCTATCTAGTCTCATTCTTTGTCACTTGTATCTAACCTTAACTGAGCTTTGTTCCCCATCTCCCCACCCCTTGCAGATGCTGGTCTCTTGAGAACCTACCTACCTGCATCAGCCCATCCTTCTCTGGTTGGCTCTTGTCTTCCAGGATTAAGCATCATCTCATTCAGAAAGCCTTTAGAGAAAGTGCTCAAGAAACTTAGGGATTATTATTAACATTAAAAAATATGTAATTAAAAGTGTGTCTCCCGTGTGGACTATGGACGGAATATGTGAATGAGAGATTTGTTGAAAGGATGGATGGATGGGGCCTCGGTTCTATAGCTTTCAGCAACTCTCCTGGCGAGAGGATCTAAAACACCTTGTTGAGAAAACTCTGAGAAAAGTTTCACTTCGGATGATGCGAACAACGTCATTCGTTTTCTCTCCCTCCCCAACTTGAAGCAATCTCCTTTTCCCCCAGCCGAACTGAAGCGCTGAGGTGAGCGCATCGATGAGCGTGTGCTGCGCATCGATGGGCGCGGCGACTCGGCTAGTTGGGGCTGGATTGCTTCATCCCGGAAGTGGGTCGAAGGCCGTTGAGCCCGAGTATTGGGCCTCGCTGGGAGGGGTGGCTGGGGTTCTGCTACCGACATGGCCGACCCCGACCCCCGGTACCCCTGCTCCTCGATCGAGGATGACTTCAACTATGGCAGCTGCGTGGCCTCTGCCAGTGTGCACATCCGAATGGGTACGTCTCCCCCCGCCCCTTCGGGCTGCCCTGCGTGGGGCTGCTGCGCTGTCGTCGGCCTCTGGGGGCGGCTTTCGGCCTCCGGGGACAACGCCTCCCGGGCAGGGCTGGTAGGCCAGCGCGGGTCTCCAGGAGTTCAGAGCGGAAGCCCTGCTTCCAGCTCGCCCCCCCCAGGCCCCGGGCTCCTAGGAAGAGCGCCCTCCCCCGGGAGTTGGGAGGAAGTGTCGCTTCCGCTCCGCCAGGGCGCCCAGGGAGAGCACGGCTCTAGGGAGGTGTGGTGGTCCTCTGGCTGTGCGACCGAGAACCGGAACAGCAGCCCGTCCCACTTTAATCCTTTCCCTCCTCCGCGTAGAAAGGGTAGATGAAAACCTCAGCAGCCTTAATTTGGCGTCTTTATATTAAAAGAAACTAAAGGTTACTTTTTAAGGTGAAAATAAGTTTATTATGCGATCATGGTGACGTCCGCCTGAATGCAGTTACTTGCCGGCACGTCTTTGGTGTAGGGGATGTGATCGCGTTTCAGGTTTCTATTTACTTGTCTGCCTCCTTTACTGGATTGTAGGATCTGTGAGGGCAGGGACCATATCTCTTGTTCACTAGTCTCTGCAACACCTGGAACGCAACCTAAGTTTGAGGATTCGCTGACGCAGTTGCTGGAAATGGAAGCTTTAGAGGTCAATCAAAATGCAATCTTCGTTTTAAGGAATTATACAGTATTTAATGGGCAGAAATTATGTTGAATTTAAAATGCTTAAAAAAAATAAAATGCTTACCGTCATGTAAGTGGAATTCATTGCCCGCTCTAGTTCAGCCAATTGATTACAGAAGTTGCCCCAGATTTTCAGGCTATCCCTGTGGCTGGAATTTGTTCCGCAAAAGGAATTATGAAGATCTGATGCATTAAGAATCTCGATCCCTAACATCTTTATTCTTAGAATGGAATTTTGGAATGGTTTTGGCCAATGAGCGTAGTTTTTTTAAATTAAGATTTTAATGGTGGTGAAATACAGCCCATTAAAAATGTACCATCTCCACCATTTTTCAGTTCAGTAGTGTGAAGTATATTCACTTTGTTGTGCAACCAATCTCCATGACCTTTTAATCTTGCAACACCGAAACTATACCATCAAGCAACTCCCTATCTTCCCCTCCCCCAGAGCCTGGCAGCTACCATTCTACTTTCTGTTTTATGAATTTGGCTACTCTAGATACCTCATATAAGTTTAATCATGAAGTATGTGTCTTTTTGTGACTGGCTTATTTCAGTTAGCAGGTGTTCACGGTGTATCCATTTTGTAGCGTGTGTCAGACGTCACTTTTTTAGGATGAATAATTTTCCATTGTGCAAATAAACTACATTTTGTTAATTCCTTTATCTGTTGGTAGACGCTTGGGTAGCTTCCACCTGCTATGAATGATGCTGTTATAAACATGTGGCACAGTACTCCCTTGAGATCCTGCTTTGAGTTCTTTTATGTACATACCCCAAAGTGGAATCGCTGGATCATACATGTTTTAGTGACAAACTTGCTTTTCCCCCTTGAGTAGGGAAAAAACCCAGTTCGTCCTCCTGTGTTTCTCTTCACTGCTCACACAGAACACTTCAGTTCTGACACTTCTGGTCACCAAAGTGTGGTTTAAAAAATTTTTTTTTCTACACCAAGCAATTCTCCATGACGCCAGCTGTGGGTCCTACAATTGAACTCAATTCTGACACCGTCTCCTAGTAGATGGTAACAGATCCCTCAGGTTAAGGGCTCAGTCCCATAAGAATACTCCCACCCCACTTCAGATGGCAATTGTAGGTAATAGGTCCCCAGGTTACCCTTAACTTGTTAGACTTGGCTGTAAGTTGAAGGTTCCCATGACTCCCTCCTTGGGTTTGATTAATTTGCCAGAGCAGCTCACAGAACTCAAGGAGACACTTTTACCAGTTTACCAAAAGATGTAGGTAAACAGCCAGATGAAGAGATATATTGGAAGGTCTGGCTCCTGTAGCATTCACTCTCAGTGGGACAATATTGCCTCCAAGGGGGCGGAAATTTGTTCTTGAGGTGGAGGGCAAAAAAATCTCAAATTTTACGATAATTTTAGCCTTCCAAAGACCCGTGGTACATAAACAGATGTATGCGGCATTAAAATTTTATCGGCAGACTATTAGGAAAGTAATGTCCAGAAGGCTCCTTAGGTTCACAATAATGAAAAAAGGAAGGATGAGCAACAGTGCCCTAGAGTGAGTCCTCTAAGAAAGAGCAAGTGGGTGGCTGTATTCCTTTTTTTTTTTAACTAAGGTATAAAAAATTACCTTTTATGACTTAGCATTAGGCATACCATACATTGTCACTTCTGCCTTATTTCTGTTGTTAGAAGTGAATCTCTTGAACGGAGTGTCAAAAAATTGTGGCTGTTTTAAACCACCATTCCATCTAAAGAAGGATAAAGGCATTCCAGGCAGGGGAAATAGCAAGGGCAAAGGCCCAGGCATAGGAAGGAGTTGGCATGCTTGGGGAACAGAAAGGTGGCTAGCGTGGGTAAAGCATAGTGAGGAAGGGAAGAGTAGTGCATGGCTTGGAAATTAAGATTTCTTCTTAAAATTTGTATCTAACCATATGCTTTCTATTCTAGCTTTTCAGTTTCAAGATAGATTTGTTGTTTGGAAATGTTCTGTTTGTAATCTTTTGCTTTGTTTATGCTGCTGTGTACAAACAGTGTTTTATACTTTCTTTTCCTTTTGATGAAAACATTTTTTCTTTTCTTCTTTCTGTCTTTCTTTCTTTCTTTCTCTCTCTCTCTCTCTCTCTCCCTCCCTTTCTTTCTTTCTTTCTTTCTTTCTCTCCCTCCCTCCCTCCCTCCCTCCCTCCCTCCCCTCCCTCCCTCTCTCCCTCTCTTTCTCTCTTTCTTTCTTTCTTTCTTTCTTTCTTTCTTTCTTTCTTTCTTTCTTTCTTTCTTTCTTTCTTTCTTTCTTTTCTTTCGTAAGCTCTATGCCCAACATGGGGATCGAACTTAAAAAAAAAACTCTGAGATCAAGAGTCACATACTCTACCTAGTGAACCAGCCAGACCACCCATGGTTGAAAACATTTTTATTCTGGCCTATTAATTTTTTTTAGACTCATGCTTCTTGAAGGATAGTTATCATTTACAGTTTGTGATTTCTTTGGAAGTGTTTTTGTTTTTAGTTTAAATTACACACTATATTATTTGCATTAAGATTTACAGATTATATATAAAAATTTAATGTTTCTAAGAACATATTTGTTCCTGCTGTTCTGTGATAAATGCTTAAGAATACTGTCATGTGTAATTATTTTCTTTTTCAGGCTTTCTAAGAAAAGTCTACAGCATCCTTTCTCTGCAAGTTCTCTTAACTACAGTGACATCTTCTTTTTTTTTATACTTTGAGTCTATACGGACATTTGTACATGAGAGGTAAGGTGATAAGATGATTTTGAGTCATTTTCTGCTGCTGCTTATGATCAAAAGGGCATATGATAAGCAAAGTTCGCTTTTTCCTCTATTAACTTCTGAGGTTAAAAGAGGTTCATTATTAACTCTTATGAGTAAGACTAGTTCTGATAAAGAAAAGGTTCTGCAACATGGTACTTACCTCTGACAGTTTTGTAGTGTTAAATTTTTAGCTGACAGTTTTGTAGTGTTAAATTTTCATCTTCTGATGAAATTAAGAATTTTTACTATATGCAGGTTTTTTTAAGTTTATTTATTTTGAGAGAAAGAGAGAGAGCATGAGCAGGGGAGGGTCAGCAAGAGAGAGGGAGAGAGAATCCCAAGTAGGCTCCACACTATCGTCAGCACAGCCTGATGCGGGGCTCGAACCAATGAACCATGAGATCTTGACCTAAACCAAAATCAAGAGTTGGTCGCTTAACCGACCCAGCTACCCAGGCATCCCTACTGTATGCAGTTTTGAATTTTAATTTTTTTGCTTTTATTATACTTATGCCCAGTCCTCAAAGCCTAAGACAGTGCTTGAATAAGCACTAATAACCGTGTGTTTAACTTACCTTGGTGTTGGCTCATGACTAGGATAATTTCACTGAGAAATTTCCAAAGGAGCTTCATGTGGTTCATCCCTAATTTAAGATTTGACCTCCAAAATAATTATTTCCATAGCTAAAAGTTATGTAGATTTTTTTGTATTAAAGGAAAAATGTGGGCACCTGGGTGGCTCAGTTGGTTAAGCGTCCAACTTCAGCTCAGGTCACGATCTCACCGTTCATGAGTTCGAGCCCCGCACCAAACTGCGCTGACAGCTCGCATCCTGCTTCGGATTCTGTGTCTCTCTCTTTGCCCCTCCCCTGCTCATACACTGTGTCTCTCTCTAAAATAAATCAAACGTTAAGAAAGGAAAAAGAAAGAATGAATATTTTCTTGGAAGTAGACAATTTCTATCATCACTTCCCCTACAAAAAAATTAGTTTGCTATTTGAGGTAAAGTCCTTTAATTTAAATGATAGCTACATAGTAGATGTATATAAAATTTGTTTATTATTTAATAGCTATTCTTTATGTCAGTTTTAAAAAGCAGTATGCTAATTGCAAAAATATTCAAATATGCTAAAAGTTCCTGAAGTAAAAAGGAAAAGTACTCCCCATTTATTATGGGCTCTTTTCTTTGTCCTGCTGCTCTTTCCCAGCTCACACTCCTCAAATTCCCTGAATGGAAAAATAGTTTCTTTTGACAGTTTGGTGTGGTTCCTTCCACACCACAAATACACACAAATACAACAGACAGATTTTATTCTATTGGTTAATACTATTTATACTGTTCTTAAGCTTAAAAATGCTTTTAATTTTATGTCTTTTAGTCCTGCCTTAATTTTGGTGTTTGCCCTTGGATCTTTGGGTTTGATTTTAGCATTGACTGTAAACAGACATAAGCATCCCCTTAACCTGTACCTGCTTTTTGGATTTGTGAGTATTTTGGCAGTATCTGTTACTTTAATGTTTTATTTTTGTGTTTTAACTTTCTTTATTTTATTGAGTGCAAGTACATATGTAATGAATAGTAGCAAAACAAAAGTAATGAGTTTTTAATAAATTCAAATATCTTAGGATATTACTTGTAACTTTCTAGTCTTTTAAAATTAACCTTTGTCAGTTTCAAAGGTTTTTTTTTTTTTTCTATCGATATTATGACATAATGGAAAAGAATAATGAATTGGACTCTCATGACTTGGCTTTGCCACCATCTGGTTATGTGACATTTGGCAGGGTGTTTAGCCTTTCTGTACCTAGTTAGCTCATATGTAAAATGAAAATGTTAGAGTAGATTATCCCTGTGATACTTTGTATCCCTAATATTCTGTGATTTCCTTGAGAAAAAAATTATAGCCTTAATTTCATAGACCTTAAATTCAAGTCTTTATGATTAACTCCTCAGTGTTACTTATTTTTTAATTTCTTTCCAATGTTTATTTTTGAGAGAGAGAGAAGGAAAAAGAGCAAGCATGAGTTGGGGAAGGGCAGAGGAGGAGACACAGAATCCAAAGCAGGCTCCAGGCTCCAAGCTGTCAGCACAGAGCCCCACGCGTGGGGCTCAAATGCATGAATTGTGAGATCATGACCTGAGCCAAAATCAGACACTCAACCGACTGAGCCACTCAGACACCCCCTCAGTGTTATTTTTATCTTACTACTCTGTTCTTTTAAAGGACCGTTTTGCTCAGTTGATGTGCTGTACTAATTTGTTTTAAAATCATCATTGGG
The DNA here is from genome assembly GCF_027475565.1 of Acinonyx jubatus. Classification (NCBI taxonomy): domain Eukaryota; kingdom Metazoa; phylum Chordata; class Mammalia; order Carnivora; family Felidae; genus Acinonyx; species Acinonyx jubatus. The sequence continues at coordinate 89,521,865 of NC_069387.1, read as the reverse complement.
GAGGGGAGCCTGGGTGGCTTAGTCAGTTAAGTGTCTGACTGCATTTCAGCTCAGGTCATGATCTCATAGATTCATGAGTTCAAGCCCAGCATTGGGCTCATGGAGCTCGCTTGGGATTCTCTTTCTCTCACATTCTCTTTGCCCCTCCCCTGCTTGTGCTCTCTCTTGCTAAATAAATAAATAAATAAATAAATAAATAAATAAATAAAATCATAATTGGGGAACTTAACTTTAGGTCATGTTTGTTTAGATGTTTGTGAAAATTAAAACCCAAACTACTACCTATTAAAACCCAATCCTATAATCTGACCAGAATGAGTTGTAAGGCTCAAGTTATATATCTTTTAAATTATTTTTCTTGTTCTCATATCCAATATGACTTTGGGTTCTAACCTGAAAATTTACTTCAAAACATTTCAAACTAATGCTAATTTTATCGTCAAATAAGAGTGAAAATGCTATTTACCAGATTAAAATGCTTTAAACTAAAGAAAGTTTGTGAATTCTGGTAACAAGTTTATGTTAATATGCTGAAACAAAAGCTCATGACTTTAGAAATTTCAATTATAGGACAGGTCATTTAAATCTTAGGTTCTTTTGTTTGCCAGGTATCAGAACCCTAACCCAAGTTATCTCAAGTAATGTGAAGTTTATAAGAGCTTGGGAACCCCCCAAGAAGTGGCCTTAAGAATTAGACAAGGAACACTAGAGGAAGCTTCCAGGAATGATGCTATTGTAGAGAATTCGAAGCAAGAATTGGGAGTCTCTTCCCCCTTCTGTAACATCTCTTTTCTACCTTACAGTTGTCCTTACACATAGTTTTCCTCTTTGCTGTCTTTAGTTATTTTTTTTTAAGTTTATTTATTTATTTTTAAGAGAGGGAGCAAGTGGGGTAAGGGCAGAGAGAGAGAGAAGAAAGAGAGCATCTCAAGCAGGCTCTGCACTGTCAGCTGCACCGTAAGCACGGAGCCTGATGAGGGGCTCTAACTCACACACTGAGATCATGACCTGAGCTGAGATCAAGAGTCAGACGCTTAACCAACTGAGCCACCCAGGCGCCCCTGCTATCTTTAGTTTTTTATGGTGCATTGTGGGCCCTCATATGGTTCGTTAACCTTTAGCTTTAGCTCCTGCTGCCATAACTTCTTTCTCTAAGTTTAGATTCCCAAGTGAGAAAGAATCTGATTGGCACTGCTTATTATTGGCACAGGTCACATTGTAGGTTGTTAACCAATACACAGGTTGGTAGTCCTAGGGTTAGATACCAACTCCTGCCCCAGTCATCTTTGTCCTAGGAGAGAGAGAGGGTCATAAAAAGAACCTGTCATATGGAGTTCCTCTTCAACTCTATATAAAGCCAGCCTCCTTTCAAAAAGACTGTGGTTGATTTCTCTCTGGTATGGACCGACTTTTGTCCAGCAGAGAGAGAACCTACTAGAAAAGCATTAGCCAAATGCTTGTGGGCAAGGTGATCACTTATTCCTATACCCATAGCTAAAAATGGGTGAACAACTAAGGAAGCATGTAAAATACATTTCAGATTATTCAGAGACCTCTGATACGAGGTTACTTTGTCCTGCTCTACCAAAGTAAGCAAGGAGGTGGATCTTATCTTGTTTTAGAAGGGTGTGTGTGTGTGTGTGTGTGTGTGTGTGTGTGTGTGTGTGTGTTCACATACTTAAAAGAGGGCATTATTTGGGGTGGTGGTATGTTTTCCTAGTCTTATCTTTTCTCCTGTTCATCCTGTCCCGTTTCCTTTGGATACTTGAGTAGGGGGTGGGATTTCTTACCTCAAGTCATGTCACAAGTATCAGGAAAGTGGTACAATCATATTTGCCCAGAAAAAAAAAAAAATCTTTCTATCATCTTTTGCTACCACTTCCCTGACGCTGCCAACAGCATTATGACAAAATGGGGCGGTGGCTTCATTGCCTCCACGTGTGTGCCCATTTCTAATTCCATTTTTGCTCTAGTTCTGTTAGATTTCTTGATTTCAGGTGGGGAGAGTTACAGGGAGGGCTTCTCTCAGGACTATGAGTATACAGCCACTGCTTGTTACTTCTGGCTTGGCTTTGTGATACGGTCTAATCAGATAGTTGGTAAAATCTAACTAGAGTAAGCATGGCAGATGAAACAAAGGCCTGTAGTTAAGGAGAAAGAGAAGCTGGAGGATTAAGACTCAATGCCCCTAAATCTTGTATTAGGATATGAGTTCAGCTGCATGTGACATGGGGGAAGCAAGATGGCTTACTTCTCGTTCATGTAAAAATCTGCATGACTGTTTAGTTGTCAGGGGCACAGACACTTGCTGAAGTTCAAGTACTCCTTAAGCATTGTGTGGCATAAGTTAGCTCACTGCCAATATCCACATTCCATCCAGTTATTTAAAAAAAAAAAAAATGAGAGGGGCGCTTGGGTGGCTCAGTTCTCACAGTTCGTGAGTTCGAGCCCTGCGTCAGGCTCTGTGCTGACAGCTCCGAGCCTGGAGCCCGCTTCAGATTCTGTGTCTCCTTCTCTCTCTGCCCCTTCCCCGCTCATGCTCTGTCTGTCTCAAAAGTGAATAAACGTTAAAAAAGTTTTTTCTTTAAATGAGAAGATAAAGGGAAGAGCAAGCCCCTTTGTTTTTAGTAGTTGTATACCTCTCCACCCACATTCTATTAGCTACAATAAAGTCCTATGACCAGATCTAGCTGCAGGGGAAGCTGAGAAATGTAATGTTTAACCTGAACAGCTATGCGTCCAGGTAAAAATTCTGTTACTAGCGAAGAAAGAGAGAATACTGGGAGACGGTTTCAGGACTGCCACACCAAAGTGCTACCTAAATATTTTATTCTTCCTAGGTGTGTGTGCCACTAGAAGTTTTTACGGATGGGCATATCATTTGTAATTTCTTTTTACTTACAGAGAGTATGAAAAATGGAATTTCCCATACTATTCTGTTCCTGCTACAGATACGAAAACTCTAGTTAGGGTTTAAGGATCACTTATTAGAATCTAAATACTCCTACTCAATACTTTGAGGTCTCATTTTCTTTTTACTTTTTTGTAAAGCTTTATTTATTTAAGTAATCTCCCCAATGTGGGGCTCGAATTCACGACCCCAACATCATGAGTCATGTGTTCTTCCAGCTGAGCCAGCCAGGTGCCCTTGAGGTCTCATTTTCATTATGGTGGGCTTACCAAATGTCCTGTGTAATTCAAAGGCTGCTCTGAAGCTAAAATGAGATCATAAACATGGAATCACATTGAACTCTTAGTAATTAGAATATGTACATGATTTAGTGTAAATTTTATGTGCATCTGTGTAATTTTAGTTTCTTTTTTTAGACACTATTCGAAGCTCTGACTGTGGCCTTTGTTGGTAAGCCGTAATTCTGCTTCTCTTATGTTACATTAACTTTTTAATGTGGATAAATCTTTTGTGTAAAAAGGTGTTTGGGACTAAAGCTTAACTTCATGAAATGTCATATTTCAAATATATAGCATAGGATGAAGAATTCCTAAAATATAAGCAAAATTAAATGTTTATACTTTATGTAGTTCAACTAAGCTTAGAGGAAGTGGAAAAGAGTTAAGAAAACAGCAGAATGGAGAACAGTATTCATGTGTGTTTATCCATTTATAAAAAACAAGACAGCTAATGTTTTCCCGATTTAAAGGGGCCTTGGAGGAACTGATAAAATATATTTTGAGCCATACATTTTCATCACATGAGCTGAGCCTCTCAAATTGCTACACTGAACTGTGCTTCATTATTACATCATATTTTATTGAATGGCACTATAAGAAACTTGGTAATTCTGTTTTATATTTGGTGTTAAATATGTATTTGAAAGAAGTGTCTGTTTAAAAAAGAAAAGAAATGAATTGTCATAATTATTTGATGTATCATATGTAATGCCTCAAGTAAAAATTTTCATGACTCACTGTTCTTCTAAAAAAATTTTTTTAATGTTTATTTTTGAGAGAGAGCACAAGCAGGGGAGGGGCAGAGAGAGAGGGAGACAGAATCCGAAGCAGGCTCCAGGCTCTGAGCTGTCAGCACAGAGCCCAATGTGGGGCTTGAACCCATGAACTGTGAGATCATGACCCGAGCTGAAGTCGGGCGTCCAAACGACTGAGCCACCCAGGCGTCCCCATGACTTAATATTAATAAAAATTCAGATAGTCTCAAAATGATTAACCTAGGGTACCAAAAAAGTTAGAATTAACTATTACAATAATAGTTAATTGTTAATCATTATGTTTAACATATTTGTCTTTTCCTATTTTGTCATTGTTGCTTTTAACCTAAGCCAGTTTTATTGAATCTACATATTGTTTGGTAACCACTTCTTTGTTTTATAAAGGAATCAATATAAGTCAATAATAATAACTACTAAAATAAATAGGATTGAAATTTCTCAACATAGAGGGGAAGTATTATTAACATTTACTTAATATTTATTTTTGGTAGAACCTTTCCTTTTTCTAAATTATTTTTCAATTTTTTATATTTTGAGAGAGAGAGAGAGCGTGCATACACACACACATGAGTGAGCAGGGGTGGGGCGGAGGGAGAGGAGACAGGACCTTACGCAGGCTCCCTGTTTAGCACAGAGCCCGAGGCGGGGCTGAGTCTCCTGACTGTGAGGTATGACCTGAGCCGAAATGAAGACTTGGACAGTTAACTGAGCCACCTAGGTGCCCCAATTATTTATTATTATTAACATTATTATTAATGTTACTATGTATTCATGTTATTGTCAAGTCCATCTCTGTCTTCCCTGGCTCCCACCATGTGTAATGGATATAGGAGAAAGATTTCCTAGTTCAGGGTTATTGGAATAGGGGTGGACATACACAGATGGGATAATCTGAGAACTTTATTTTCCTCATTAATTATAATATCCTTTCCACCTAATCTCATTCTAAAATTGTTGACAAGATAATTTCATGTTTTTCCTTCTCTGCATTCACCTTCCTGATCCTATAATGATAGAAATAGAGAACTTCTTTTTTTTAATTTTTTAAAATGTTTTTATTTATTTTTGAGACAGAGAGAGACAGAGCATGAGCAGGGGAGGGGCAGAGAGAGAGGGAGACACAGAATCTGAAGCAGGCTCCAGGCCCTGAGCTGTCAGCACAGAGCCCGACGCGGGGCTCGAACTCACAGACCGTGAGATCATGACCTGAGCCGAAGTTGGACGCTTAACCAACTGAGCCACCCAGGCACCCCAGAAATAGAGAAATTCTATATGTAGTATTTAAGAATAGAAATTAATCCCTGAAAAATTAAAAATTACTTAAATGGTTTTGGTTGAAAGTACTTAACCTCCTTTAAAGAGGTTACAATTTAGCATTTTGTTAAAATGTTAAGCAGTTGTGTTATAATTACAATAGCCGTGGTCAATTCAGATGTTCATTCTAAAATTTCAGAAGGGAATTTGGTATATATTCAGGAAACCCCCATTTCTGTATTCCAAGATGATGCAGGTATGGATATAACACAGTTAGTGGCTGGTTCCTATTGTCTACAGGGTTGATGAATGGCAGACAATCCCAGACAGTGCCAGTATTTTTTCTTGCCTAGTTTCTTTGATTTGGGCTGATGGACTGGGTTATGCAATGAAGCAGGTGATTGCTAGAATTGCTGCTACTGCCCGGTGATTCCCCGTCAGCCACAGGACCCCATTCATCCCTACTGATACTTAAGTCAATAAAGGACAGTCACCACAGATCGTCATAAAACTCAGCTGGGACAGAGATGGTGGGAGTCATCCCACCATATCCCCCAAATCCTGAACCACCTGGCTGTGTCATATCTCTCCAGTTGTCTCTTTAACTTCATAATGATGTGACCCCTTTATTTTGTATGAATGAATATTTTGGAGCCTGTTTATTGCAGTGTGGGTGTGGTTTTACCTTCCAAGGCTGGATAAAGAGTCTTCTATTTTTATTGGCAAGTAGTACCGAAGAAAATGCAGCATTTCTGCTAAATGCCAGGGGAAAACGCTGTTTAAAATTGAGTATGTTTAAGTGCATTTTTAATCAGTGGTTTTTAATTTTACAGTTTCTTTCTATGATATATATATTATTCTGCAAGCATTTATACTGACTACTGCCGTATTTCTTGGTTTGACTGCGTATACTCTGCAATCTAAGAGAGATTTCAGCAAATTTGGAGCAGGGTAAGTTATATATTCATGACTGTGATAGATAAATATCCTTAACATTATAGGTTGTCCTAAGATAAGTGCTATATTGTTAGCTTTGGATACTGCCTTCTAAAATGGAGGGTGATGAGAGGTCATCTCTCTGAGTGTTAAGGCCGGGCTCTACTCCCAGAACATACAGGGAGACGGAAAGTGGCTTTGAGTCATTTGCTTCCGCTCTATATTGAAAGGAACGGGAATGTCAAAAAACAAACAAACAAAAAACAAAAACAAAAAACAAACCCAGTTTTCTAGAGAGGCTAGGCTTGTATGCTCTATGAATGCTATGGAACTTACTAAATTATTCAGGCCTTTGTCTTAACATCATTGTTACCAAGACCATCCACTCTCTTCTTTGTGGGAGAAACCCAGGTGTTGGTGATACCTGCATGAACTTTAAAGCCTTTTTGACCTATCTAGATTAACCTGTATCTTTCTTCAAACTAATAAATATATGGAATGATACTTTTTATATAGGATAATGGTACAGTGTTGCCCTCACCTGGTAAGAATGCATATATTCTTTTCTAAGCTGATAATGGCTTCCTGTTGGCATATCATCACCCGAGCATCGTCTGTCCTTTTTCCTGTTACAACATTAAAAATTTACAAAAGTCTACTGTGGCAAAACATTCTTTCATCCCCTTCTTTCCCCCTGGAAATCCAGGTTACCAGAAATCTCTGTTGGGATAAGATACAACTAGTCATCCAACACTGACAATTGTGCAAGATGCTTAAATCATTGTATTAGAATGGAGTTTGATTTACAGGCAATATTTTTTCCATTTCCTGCTTTTAGTGCTGTGGTGTGGATACATACTCATGTGGTACATACGGTGAAAGATTTGCTCTCTGCTTCTTCTCATGCCAGTCTCCATGTGCTCCCTGTCTCCCATCCGTTCTAGTATAGTCTCTAGAAATCCAGTTCTGGTAAATAATCTTACTTTATGTTTCAGCCTCTTCATAATGTATTATTCTTATTTCAGCTGAAACTTGATTCCTCCTTGAGAACATTGTTCTCTAGCTGCTCATTCGCACACACCCTATGTAGTTTGGGTAGGGGGTTAGTATTGCCAACTGCTTCAGTCCCCTAGTGCTACTTTCGTTATTTCTTTAGTGTGCTAGAAATCCATTGCTCTAAGGTGTATGTTGTCCGGCTCTATACTTCCTAATCATCTTCATTATTGCCACTGATTCCCTTTGTTCAGGCCTTCCTCGTTCTTTTTATTTTTTGTTATTTTAAGTTATCGCCACACCCAGCGTTGGGCTCGGACTCACAACCCCGAGATCAAGAGTCGCATGCTGTACCGTGAGCCAGCCAGGCACCCCAAGCTTTCCTCATTGTTTAAAGACTCTAGCATCGCACCACATGTTAGGCCCATCTATCACCTTAGCTTCTCAGTGTGTCTGGCCCTCTTCTTCAGCAACTTTTCATCTCCCTGCCATGGCTACACCACGGACTTTGTGGTCACTAGGGATTGTTCCACTGAAGAAATCTTAAATGCCAGTGTCGCACTTTCTTTCTTCAGCCTTCTACTAGCTCTCTTATTTCTCTGCTCTGACAACACCAATCTACTGTGCTTGTTCTTTAACAACTGCTATTGCTGTAATAAACTCCTTTGTATCAGACCTAGGGGTCTCATGTTTTCTACGGGCATCCATGAAACTGTGCCAGACTACCTCATTATTAGCTTGTGAGTAGAGTAAAACCTCAGATGCTTTCTTAATGCCACCTTCCCCATACTCCTTGGTGCAGAAGCTTTGGAGTTTTCCTAAGGTTTAAGTGTGGAAAAGCAAGTTCTGAGTCCATTTCAGTCCTGAAGGATCTATACTATGTGTTGTCATGATACGTCATTCTAACTTCGGTCTTCCAGATGTCTCAGTAGAAATTTTGTGGCTATTCCAGCAAGGGAATTGAGAGCTGGAATCTCATCATGCCCTCAATTCACCACACTGGGTTATGATACTATTATATACTTAATTTTTGATTTTATTTTGTTGTTAAATAACATATTTTGCATGATTTCAGTCCTTAGGTATTTATTGAGAGTCATCTTACAATACTTAGTAAATGTTCTTTGTGCACTAAAAGAGAATGTATGTTTTGTTGCTGTTGGATCAGTGTTTGATGAATGTCAGTTAAGTCAGGTTCATTGATATAGTGTTGTTTAAGTGTTCTGTGTGCTTAACCAATCTTTTCTGTGTGCTCATTCTATCAATTAATGTCAAAGTAGTAGTGAAATCTCCAACTACAAGTACGGATTAGTGTATGATTCTCTCATCATATCTGTAAGTTTTGCTGCATGTTACTTTGAAGTTCTGTTTTTAGTTGCATAAACGTTTAGGATTGTTATGTCCTCTTGATGATCCTTTTATTACTCTGTAGTAGTTATCTCTGGTAATATTTGTGCCCTAAAGTACTTTATCAATACACTTACCTCAGCTTGCTTGCTTGCTTGCTTTCTTTTTTTTTTAACATTTATTCATTTTTTGAGAGACAGAGAGAGAGCACAAGCAGGGGAGGGGCAGAGAGAGGGGGAGACACAAAATCTGAAACAGGCTCCAGGCTCTGAGCTGTCAGCACAGAGCCTGATGCGGGGCTTGAACTCATGAAATAAGATCATGACCTGAGCCGATTGGATGCTTAACCGACTGAACCACCCAGGCGCCCCATACCTCAGCTTTCTTTTAATTATGTTAGCATGGTAAACCATTTTCCATCATTTAATTGTTAGCTGATTTGTGGCTTTATAGTTAAAATAGTTTTCTTACAGGCAGCATATGGTTGGCTCTTGCTTTTTTTTTTTCTAAATCCAATATGACCATCTCTGCTATTAATTGGAGTAGACTACTAACATTTAATGTGATTATTGATCTGATTGAATTTAAGCCCACTATCTCAGCATTTGTTTTCTTGCTGTTTGTCCTGTCTGTTCTTTGTACTTTTTTCCCTCTTTTCCTTCCTTCAGATTGTTTATCTCCTTTATTAGTTATTAGCTATAGCTCTTTTAAGTAGGGGTTGCTCTAGGTTTTACTGTTTATTTATTTGTTTGTTTTCTTCTTACTCCACATTTTTAAAATTTATTTAAGTAATCTCTACACCCAGCGTGGGATTTGAACTCACAACCCCAAGATCAAGAGTCTCATGCTTTACCCCCTGAGCCAGTCAGAGCCCCCTACAGTACACATCTTTAAATCATCCTCATCTACCTCTAAGTCATATACCATTTCCTGTATAGCAAACTTACATGTCCTCTCCCCTGCCTTCATGCTATTGTTACTGTAACTTTTAATTCCACATATGTTACACACCTCGTAAAATATTATCTTTGTTCAAAACATTAAATTATCCTTTAAGGAGACTTAAAAATACATGAAATCTTTTATGTTCACCCACATATTTGTCATTTCTGTTCTTCATTTCTTTGTGTGGATCCAAATTTCCATCTTATATTTTCCTTCTGCCTGCGGGCTTTCTTTTTAATATTTCTTACAGTGCTGGTCTCTTGATCTCAACTTTTGCATGTCTGAAAAAATATTTTTTCACCTTTGTTTTTAAATGTTATTTTTATGGAGTGTAGGATTCTAGGTTTGGGTGATTTTTTTTTTTTCCTGTTTTCCATATTTTATAAGATATCATTCCATAGTATTCTGGTTCAGGTAGTTCTTGACAAGAAGTCTTCTGTCTTTCTTATCTTTGTTCCTCTGTACATAATGTCTTTTATCCTCCATCTACCTTTAATATTTTCTCAGTAATTTTCAGTAATTTGATTAACATTTTTAGTAATTTGATTATGATACTCCTTGGTGTAGTTTTCTCATGTTTCTTCTGCTTGGATTGTCAGTTTAAAATTTCCATCATGTTTGGAACATTTTCAGGAACTGTTACTTGAAACATTTTTAGGTTTTGCCTTCTCTGTTGAGATCAGCATATACGTTAGGCTTCTTGATGTTGTCCCACAGTTCATGGATACTCGGTTTATTTATTTATTTTTTCTCCTCGGTTTTCTCTCTGTGATTCATTTTGGTTCATTTCTGTTGCTACTTTTAATTTGGTAATGTGTTCTTCTTTAGTGTCTAATCTGCTGTTAATTCCAACCAGAATATTTTTCTTTTGACATATTTTTCATTTATGGAAATTCAGTTGAGTTTGCGTCTTAAAAATATATATCTTCCCCTTGTCTTCTCATGGTGATGCTTTCCTCTAACTCCTTGAACATATGGAATATATTTTTTAATGTCATTTACTAATTCTATCATTGTGTCATTTCTGAATTTATTTATATTGATTGATTTTTCTCATTGTTATAGGTCATATTTCCTGGTTCTTTTGCATGCCTTTTAATTTTTTATTAGATGCTTGTCATTGTAAATTTTATATTGTTGGGTGTTGATTTTTTTCTTTCCTTTAAATATCTTTGGTTTTATTCTTCTCTTAAGCTGTTAAGTTCCTTGGAAACTGCCTGAACCTTTTGATGCTTGTTTTTAAGCACTGTTAGGTGGGTCCAGAACAGTGTTTAGGTTAGGGCTAATTTGGTCCCACTGTTGAGACAGTATCTTTCTAAGAATTATTCAAACCCCACGTCTTAGGAGGTCTTTCCACTTTGGTTAGGGCGAACTTATTCCTGTTCCCGTTTGGGCTCTGAGGATTGTTCTGCCTGCTTCTCTTTCCCCAGCCTTTGTCACTTCTTCACGAGTATGCATTGATCTGTGCTCAGCCAAAGACTTAAAGGGGACTCTCTGCATATCACCAGAGCCAACTAGCTCTCTGTACAGCTTTCTCCTTTCTGGAACTTCGCTCTGCGAATTCTAGCCATGTGGGCCTCTCTGACTTCTGAATTCTCACCTCCTCAATTCAGGGAGACCAGAGGGCTTCATATGGGTTCTTGTCCCTACACTGTGGTTCGGAAACTCTTTTCCAGCTGGGTCACTTATAGAGCTTACCTCTTCTGTTTCCCTTATCTCAGGAACTACTGTGCCATGCTGTTTGCTGTTCAGGGACTGAAAACGGTTATTTCATGTTTTGTGTGTTTTTTACTTAAGGAAGAAGGGTACATTTGACCCCAGTACTTCCTCGTGACCTAAAGCAGCAGATGTGTATTCACATCGCATATCTGATAACAAAGGACTGACTGCTTAGATGTCCTGTGTCGTATGTTTATACTTTATAATACCTCATTATACATCATATATAATATGTATGAGTGGTAACTCATGAAATTATAGCAGTGGTAAATTTATGTGCATAAAGTAAGTTCTATAATACATTAGAATAAAATAGTACATTGGGAACTTTGATAGATATGCATATTCACAGACTAATTTGACACTGTTATTTGGTTTAAAAATAGTTATGTTTTTGTTCATTGTTCTAAAAGTTTTATTGATTTCTGGCTTAAAATGCTTCTAATGATATTTCTGCTTATATCAGTGTTTTTTTGGTGTTCCAATTGAAAACCTTAAAAATGGTACTTTAATCTAGTTTTGTTCACCATAAAAACAAATGTTGAATCGATAGCTGGTTTTTCAATTTCTGAGTATTCTACAGTATTCATTGTATGTTTATGAACTCTTTTTTAAGTTTATTTATTTTGGGAGAGAGAGAGTGCACGAGGTCACAAGTTAGGGGGGGGAGAGAGAGACAGAATCCCAAGCAGAATCTGTGCTGTTAGTGCAGAACCCGACGAGGGGCTCGATCACACAAACTGTGAGATCGTGATCTGAGCTGAAATCAAGAGTTGGATGCTTAACCAACTCAGCCACTCAGGTGCCCCTGTTTATGAACTCTTATAGTTCACTTATTCTTTGGCAACTGTCAGGATGGATGTATTTTTTTTTTCCAGAAAATGTTGCATCAATTTACATAGTTTTTTGGTAGGGAACAATATTCTAAATCACTAATATTTTGTTTTTATAGACTGTTTGCTGTTTTGTGGATTTTGTGCTTGTCTGGAATCTTGAAGGTAAGTTGTTTTCAAATGCTAACTTGAAATTTACTTCTGGCCATGTCAATATAAATAATCTTGAAAAGCTATAAGAGGTACTCTTGTGATAGGATATTTGGTTATAATTTTTTGGAACACTTGTATGTAAATGACTTAAAAATTACCTTTTAAAAAACTAGGGTCTTATGTTAATCAGTATTATGGATTGAAAGAAAGATGAACATATCAGTTAAATTACATAGAAAGAGGCCCTCACTTGTAATTGCTCACCTCCAAGTGACACGTATAATTCTGAAAGAGAAATCTACTTTTAAATGATTTATATTTGGAATGCTACTGTTCAAAGTCAGGTGGGTAATTTAATAGAAGGGAGGATATCCATCGATTCATCCATTCATCCTTTCATCCAACAGAGATGATGATGGACTTGCCTGGCCTTTTTCTATGTTTAGCATTTGTATTTAAAGTTGTAAAGCATTATTAAATATGTACATACCATGTGTAACTTCAGAGCAAGTAACTCAAGTATTCTTAATATCGTTCTTAAATACAAACTTATTAATATCTTGCCTGTAGTTATTTTTCTATAACGAAACAGTGGAGTTGGTCTTGGCTGCTGTGGGAGCCCTTCTTTTCTGCGGATTCATCATCTATGACACACACTCCCTGATGCATAGGCTGTCACCTGAAGAGTATGTATTAGCTGCCATCAGCCTCTACTTGGATGTCATCAATCTATTCCTGCATCTGTTGCGGTTTTTGGAAGCAGTTAATAAAAAGTGATTGAGAGCAATGTTTGGAAACTGTTTCATTAAGTAATAAAGTTTGGGATATAATTAACTAGTAAATACTTTTGTGACTTTATGTATATGCTATGTACTTCTGAGCCATTGCTATAATATATTATTATACTATAGTATAGTATAATATATATAGAATATTATAGTACAGTATTATACTATAGTATAATAGCAATCTCTGTATTACTGTTATATAGTAGTAATTATAATAGTAATTATAATTATATGCATATATATGATAAATATATAATTACTAGATTATATTCTAGTAATATAAATCTTAACTATTCTTTATGATATCTCATTTCTAAATTCTTGATTTAGAATCTCAGGAAAGAGATACCAAAATTCTCTTTTTCAGTTTTTTCAATCCTAAATTTGCCATATAGAGATTGTTTATCTGCAATTCAAAAATGATTTCTTGAGTAGATAAGACTATCAATTGATCTTCTAGTGACTTTATGTAAATTTTTCCTTAATTAACATTAGAATTGATTTTGATTTTAAAGTACTTGTGTCCTCACCATTATAAAGTATAAGTTTCCTTTTACTAGGAAATTTTAATCTTACTTAGGAAAAAGCAAAAAAGATAAATTCTGCAGAATTATTCCACATTATATTAAAATTAAAGTGTTAATGACATTTCATTTATAAAGTATACTAAAAGTTAGATGTCTTCTTGAAAGTCAGATTTTTGACATAAAATTTGACATTAAGTACAGGTTTCATTTAAAAATTACAGCAGTGTACCAGTGGCCAAGCAAACTCTGGCAGATTCCTTCACTGTACTAGTTTGCTAGGGTGCCGTAACAAAGTACCGCAGACTGGGTGGCTTAAAAAGAAAATAATTTTCTCCCAGTTCTGGAAGCTAGAAGTCTGAGATCATGGATTGGTTTCTTCTGGGGTCTCTCTCTTGGCTGGTAGATGGTCATCGTCTCCTTGTGTTTTTACATGGTTTTCTCTCTCTGTACTTGTCTGTGTCCAAATTTCTTCTTCTTACAAGGACACAGTTAATATTGGATTAGGGCCCACCCTACTGACCTCATTTTACCTTAATACCTCTTTAAAGACCCTGTCTCCAAATGTGGTCCCATTCTGAGGTACTAGGGGTGAGTACCTTGTAGTAATTTAGAATGTTTGTGCCCTCCCCACCCTCCATTCACAGTTTGAAACTTAATGCCCAGTGTGATGATATGAGGAGGTAGGGCTTCTGGGACATGCTTAGGTCATGAGAATGGTGCTTTCATGAAGGGGATTAGTACTCTTACAAAAGTGATCCCACAGAGATTCCTCACCCTTTCTGTCACATGAGGTAGCAGTGAAAAGACACAATCAATGAACCAGGGAGAGGGCCTTTAACTAGATACTGAATCTGCCAGCACCTTGATCTGGGACTTCCCAGCCTCCAGACTGTGAAAAATAAATTTCTGTTGTTTATAACTACCCAGTCTCTAGTATTTTGTTATGGCAGCTCAGGTAGACTAAGGGAGATACGAATTTTGGGGGACACAACTTGGCCCATAACCTCCATGAAGCATCATTTCCCAGCTATTAAGTTGAAATAAATTAGTAATATAGATTTAGCTTCTGGTGAGTTTTCGGTGTAAATTTGACTCCATCATTACCAGTTAGTTGTTGAATACCCAATTGTATGGTGCTCTACTCAAGTTTAACATAGTATAGGGGGTAAGAGCACTGAAATTGGAATCCTTGCTATGTAACCAACTGATTATGTGATTTTTGACAAGTTAGTTATCCTTTCTTATCTAGGTCTTTGTCTCATCTTTCTAATGGGAGTAATAATATCTACCTTACTGGGCTGTTACAAGGTTTAAATGAGATGGATATATCATATAAGTGTTAGTTAATGTCAGCTACTATTGTTAATTATTATTGGCCATCCAAAGGCAGAATGTACTGAATTGTAACTAAAGATACTAAATAAGCAAAAACAGATTTGACATTTAAAAAAATGGAAAACAATGCTGTTCTTTTCAGTAGTTTATTTTAAATAAACATAATGTAGACGTGTAATTCATACATCTTTTTTAAATGACAAATAAGTGTAAGAAATTGTTTTAATTTCTGATACAACAAATGTTGAATTTCTAAGAGTGTGAAGAGATCACAAGACCAAGAAGTTTGAAAAACACTGATGTAGGCTATATTTCATAAATGAACTATAGTTATTCATACATTCTTCTGTCAAACATTTTTATATGGTTCCTTCTTTTTTACTGGCAAAATCAGTGCTGCTACGTGTGTCCCTGTATATCTCCCAGGGTGCATAGATAGGAGTTTGCCAAGATAGGGAAATATACTTAGAAGTGGAATTGCTGGATAAAAGGGTGCATGCAATGTCCAATTTTTCGTAACAAAGGTGAAAATATGCAGACTCCAGAAATGCTTTAAAAAATGGAATTAGCAGGACTTGGACAGAGTGACCAGCAACTCCACACGCAAGGTACAAAGTACAGCCAGAGGCAGGAGGAAAATGGGGAGAGAGCAGTATCTGAGAGCTGTTTCTATTGAATGCATTCTTGGGAAAGGTGCGGTGGGCCCTGTCTGCCTGCCTACATTTTTTTTTTCTGCAGGTCTCACCCCAGGCTTTGATCCACTTGATGCACTTCTGGGGACTAGTGGTATCAGCAGCCAGCTGTGGGCCTTTTTGGAACAGCTGGGAACTCGGGCTCTTTTTGCCTGTTCATCTTTGTAGAGCTTTGCCTGGAAGTCCCTATCACCTGGGATCTGGGCAACATGGCGTCACTGTCTGAATCCCAGAAGGCTTTGCAGTCCTCACTGAGTGATTGGTCAGACTGGGAGTTCCATGGGAGAAGCCTGGCTGCAGAGGGCCTACTGGCTGGTGCTTGTTTGGCATGCCTTTAAGAAGGAGAACTGGTCCACTTCCTAGCCTGTATTCAGTGCTACACACGTACCTCCATTCCAGGGGGCTCCTTCCGGCTCTGGGGGGGAGCTGAAGCAATGTTCAGTTCGACCTGTAAGCCTTGTCCCTCCATCAGGGGCCTTAAGTTTCCTGAAGCTGGTAGTTTAGTTTCAGTCATCTTCATATACCCAACATAGAGCCTGTCACAGAGTGCATACTCAAATGTATGAATGAGGGAATTAATTATAGATTTTTAAATATACTAAGGCCACTTATTTATTGTTAGAACTGCTTTTATACAAACCGGTGAGGAACATAAATTTACAAGTTGGTTTTTTTTTTTTTTTTTTTTTTCCAGTAACGCAGCTCACCATTCAGCTTTTTAAAGTATTGGTACTGCAGAATATACTTAACACCATGACATTTTCACAATAGGTAAATTTTTCTCTCTTCTGGTGCCAGGCGTCTTCAAGTCTTTGCCTGGTTTGTTATTTAAAAACTTTTTTTTTTTTGGTATATTTACACATTTTTTAAAGAGACACAGCATGAATGGGGGAGGGGCGCAGAGCGAGGGGGACACTGAATCTGATGCAGGCTCCAGGCTTTGAGCTGTCAGCACAGAGCCCGACACGGGGCTCAAACTCACAAACTGCGAGATCATGACCTGAGCTGAAGTTGGAGACGCTTAACCTACTGAGCCACACAGGCACTCCTTGGCCTGGTTTATTAAGAGAGATGCAGTTAATTAGGACTGCCCATGAGCTTTCTCTAAAATGCAATGTGAACGTGTATTTTTGGGAGAGGCAGCTAAGATCTATGGTTAACTTTTAGTAAGATAGAAATTCACTTGCTTTGTAAAGGCTTACTCTTATTTAAAGAAAGCAGGTTGGTTTTTTTTTTTTTTTAACTTTTTTAATGTTTATTTATTTTTGAGAGAGAGAGACAGAGTGTGAGTGGGGGAACGGCAGAAAGAGAGGGAGACACAGAATCAGAAGCGACTGAGTCACCCAGGCGCCCCAGAAAGCAGGTTTCTAATGTGTGCTGCTTTTTTATATATCACATGTTAAGAGTTTGTCAGCCACTTAAAAAAGCCTGCTGTATTCTGAGTGTACTACTTTCCATATGTTGCAGGGTTTCTTCGGGGACACAAATTTAAAGAAAGAAGGTACACACAAATTTTCTTAGAGCTTTCCTTTTCTAGCAACCAGATATGAATTTACCAGACATCATTAAAGACAATTTCCTGGGTTGTTTTTTTGTTTTTTGTTTTTTTTTAGCATATGTTATAAATCTCTGGGAAATAACAGTTTAGAAACAGTACTGTGGGACCCCTGGGTGGCTCGGTTGGTTGAGCAACCAATTCTTGATTTCGGCTCAGGTCATGATTTCAGTTTGTGAGATTGAGCCCTGCTTCTGGCTCTGTGCTGAAAGCCCGGACCCTGCTTGGGATTCTCCTCCCTCTCTGCCCCTCTCACTCACTCGCTCTCAGAATAAATAAAGAAAAAAGAAATGGTACTGTGTATGTTTGAGGTTATGTAAAAAATTATAAAAGCTACCATTTGTTGAGCTCTGTATCACCTACCTAGGATCAACTGGGTTGTATGTATTAGCTGGAGTCTATGGATAAGGCATTCCGGGCTCTGAGATACTTACTTTTATTACTCACAAGGAAGTGTTGGAACCAAAAATGCAACACAAGACATGTCTGGTTCCAAAGCCTATGCTATTAGTAGCATATGTAAAATAATAATAATAATAATAATAATAATAATAATAATAATAATAAACTGGTGTTTGTGACCATCACCTAAGACTTATGTCTGGTTTACATTAAATTATTGTTAGCCAGGTAAAAATTGGTTGAACTGAATCAGTATGATCATTTTACCTTTTGAATTTGTCTTTGGGATGGGACAGGGTTTTTGGTTAAAAAAAAATTGAGGTATAATGGACATACAATAAATCGCGCATTTAACGTGTACAATAGGTAAGTTTTGACAAATGTGTACATACGTGAGATCATCACCCGTGATGGGAAAACGTAAGGGCTGCAAATAAAGATTTCAGTTTCCCTTCTAGAAGAACACGTGTCTGGAACGATTCAGTCTAAGGAAATCCAAGAGTATCGTGTGAATGGTGATGTGGGACCTGAGATGTAAAGGGAGACTCTGGGCTCACTACTGGGCAGGCAGGGTCACCTGGCCAGAATCACTGTTTGTGTCACCGTGTCGGAGATACCCCGGTCACGATCGGGAAACTGGTCTAGCTGGCGCCCCAACAGCCGTCCGGATTTTCCGCAATGTCCAAATCCGTCTTGGGAACCCACAGGGGAGGAGCCAAGCTCCTAAAACCGCACCCCCATCAGAGGGAGGAAGTGCGTCAGCGCCAGACTCCAGAAGGCCCCGCCCCTCGAGGCCTTCCGGGGCATCTTGGCTCCCGGCATGCAGCGCGCCCGTCCGGGGCTCCTGGAAGTGCGTGGAGGGCACCGGCAGGAAGGCGGAAGTGTGGAGGCTTCCGGTCAGCGTGGTCTGCGTGCCATCTGCGAGTTTCTGACTTTCCTGGTGAGTTGTCTGCTTTCCGGGTCCAGTGGGGCCTGGGACTTGGGAATCTAACCTGTCGCCCGTAGAGAATCTCATCTCAAGCCCGGTCCCTCTCTGGGCAAGGTTGAGCCCGGCCCGAGACGCAGCCCTCCGTCAGGAACGAGAGTCTCCTGTGGTGTTGGTGGTGGCCCTCGGGCTTCCCCGTGCTCTGTGCGAGGTGGAGCCCTCCTTTGTCGGTAGTCTCGCTCGGGTTAACCTGGGCCCTCAAAGTTGTTTACCGCAACTCCTCTGTTCTTGCCCCTCGCAGGCTTGGATTGTTGTAGGCAGGGGGACCGTGAGTTTGTGGTTGCTGGTTGTGGTCCTCAAACTGTTAACTGTTAGTTATCCATTCAACGAATGCGCCGTGCGTTGGGGGATCCAGTGGTGAACGAGACCCATTTAGTTAGCGCCTGCCTTCGGGGTCCCCGAAGTCCCCCGGGATGACAGAAAATAAACTAAATTTCAGAATGTAATACGTATTTAAAAGGAAAGAAAAGGATGGTGTGGTGGAGAGTAGAAGGGAAGCTTACGAGGCGGGGCGGGGGGGGGGGGGAGGTCGTCAGAGAAACCCTTTCTGTGGTACTTAAGTGAAGGAGCAAGCTTTGGGAAGGTCATTCCCAGGCATGGAAGCAGCAAATTGTAAAGGTGCTAAAGTGGAGATAGTTTGGACTTTGAAAAATTTTTTTCTTTTTTTTTGTTTCAAAATCATGTCTTAACGTTTTATTTAACTGCTTGATTGATGTATGATCTGTTAAATTGCACATGTTTATAGTGTGTAATATGTTTTTTTTTTTTTTAATGGCTGTTTATTTGAGAGAGGGAAAGAGAGAGAGCAGGGGGAAGACAGAGAGAGAGGGAGACAGAATCCCAAGCAAGCTGTCGCTGTTAGCCCAGAGCCCATGGAGGTTGAGGGGGATTGGAACTCACCAACCATGAGGTCATTTCCTGAGCCGAAATCAAGAGTCGATGCTCAACTGACTGAGCCACCCAGGCATTCCAGTGTAAGTTTTGATATATGTATACAAACGTCCATCAGTGCAATCAAGATTGTGTTATAAATCACTCTCAAAAGCCTTCCTCCTAACCCTTTATAATACCTAGAATTCCTTCCTTCCCATTCCCTCTCACCTCCCCATACTGTGCCTGGGTTGTCACTGATTGAGCTTTTTCTCCGATGTAATTGGTACTTGGGGATGGGATGGAGCTTGGAGCCAGAGATGAAATAGAGTTGAAAGTCACAAATAGTCTTGTAGATCTTGAATATGAGGTGGGATATCATTAAAGAATTCCATGAAAGACTATGGAAAGCTCTAAGTTTTTAAAAGCTCACACTAACTGCCTTTTGGAGGATTTAGGGCTGGGGCTAACAGATGAACAGCAAGAGTGGATATGGACAAGTTTAAAATAGCTAAATTGAAGGGCACTTGGGTGGCTCAGTCGGTTAAGCATCCACCGTTGGCTCCTGTCACGATGTCACGGTTTGTGGGTCTCTGCTGTCAGCACAGAGCCTATTAGGGATCCTCTGTCTCCCTCTCTCTGCCCCTCCCATGCACATGCTTACTCTCTCTCAAAAATAAACAGTTAAAAAAAAATTAGGTAGATTGAATTGAGGGGAGCATAATGAGGAAGACTGGGGTAAGGTGTCCTATAAGCTCAGAGGCAGTCAAGTTAAAAGATACCTATAAAAACATTTTGTAATTTGTAAGTTGTTGCATAAATGTAAGGTGATGATGCTCTTTGCATTTTGGGGGAAATTCAGTTTCTGCATCTTGTATGGAGCTTTCAGAATTGGCTTGACTTACAGTTTGCCAGTGACCACAGGGAGTTTGATTTGGTGCTCTTGTTATTTAATGGCTGTATATGCAATGTTGATTCTCCCATAATTTGTGCATTATGCCATCATAAATCATGAACAGAGTGAAGTGTGTTACCTTTCGTTTGTTCATGTTTTGTAGAGATACCTTTTGACCTGGTTTTCCAAGGATTTGCCCTTCTTTTTTTAAAAGTATAAATTTTTGCTTTTGTGTATGTATTTCTGTCAGCTTTCCAGGTAAAATATGGCTAAAAGCTTACGGAGTAAGTGGAAAAGGAAGATGCGTGCCGAAAAGAGAAAAAAGAATGCCCCAAAGGAACTCAGCAGACTTAAAAGTATTCTTAAAATAGATAGTGATGTTTTAATGAAAGATGTTCAAGAGATAGCAACTGTGGTGGTACCTAAACATTGTCCAGAGAAAACTGAATGTGTGGTACAAGATGAAAAAGGTGAGTTTAAGTGCTTTGTTTAAAAAATAATAATAGGGACGCATGGGTGGCTCACTAGGCTAAGCCTCTGACTTCGGCTCAGGTCGTGATCTTATGGTTTGTGAGTTCGAGCCCTGCATCGGGCTGTGCACTGACATGCAGAGCCTGCTTGGGATTGTCTCTCTCTCTCTCTGTGTCTCTGCGTTTCTGTCTCTCTCTCTCTGCCCCTCCTCCGCTCTCTCTCTCAAAATAAATAAACAAAAAAATTAATAATAATTCTATCAGTTTCCTCTTGTGACTCTTTTTCCGTTTTTGACTGTCCTCCACTCTTTCCTGCACATGCTTCTCTACAAACCTCCTGCCATGCCCATTTGATTCTTTGAAGGCTTATAGTGCTGCTAGAGATTCTATGCTAAACTATTTTAAAGGCACTTCATGTGAATAGGCATGTTTTGGATTATTCAGGGTATTTAGGCTTATACAATAGCCTAAGTGTGTCAGAAATACAGCATAACAGGAGTTGACGAACAACGTAGACCCATCCTTGTTGGAAGAGTGTATCATTCAGTCAGGGACTAGGCAAGATAGCAGATCGTTTTCCATTTTATCCTTTGTAAGATCTAGTTCCCATTCAAAGAATCGTTATATGCCGTTTTATTATTTTCCTAAAACAAATCAAAGTGTCCTGTATTTGATTTTGACAGATTCTAGGTACCTGTCTTAATCACAGTCTAAAGTTAGAGGCTGTGTATATTACTAGCTTCAGCACAGGAAAGGACTCCTTGGTTTTCGCATCCTCATATAACAGTTTGGCAGCAAACTGAAATAAGCACTCATAATACTCAGGTTCTTAAAATAGAAGTGTATTTATGTGGTGTCCAGTGGTCAAGGAAGAGAGCAGTGATCCTCAGCCTTCCAGTCCTAGAAGTTTTCCCTCTTGCTAATATTACTCTCTCAAAGGCCCGTATCTCCGCTTGTGTTCTGAATCCTCTCCATTCTCAAGGGCTATACGCCTGCATCCTGCTTATCAGTCTGTCTTCTTCACCGGGTCATTCCAACAGCATAAATATGTTCTAGGAAACAAAGAAAAATCCTTCCCTTGATCTCCCGTTTCTCTCAATCTGCTGTTTTATTTCAGCTCTCCTTGAAACTTCTTAACACTTGCTGTCTCTTTTTCCTCGTATGTACTGCCTCTGCCCATTTGCTCTTTTTTTGTCTTTAAGGTACAATTCACATAACATAAAATTAACTACCTTAAAGTGTGGAATTCAGTATCATTTAGTACGTTGGTGATGTTGTCCAACATCACCTCTTTTTCCAAAACATTTTCATCACCGTAAAAGGAAACTTTATACGCATAAAACAGTCTCCCTCTTCCTCCCTTCACTGAGTCTCTGGCAACCACTGATGTGTTTTCTGTATCTATGGATTACCTCTTCTGGATATTTCATATAATTGAAATCCTGTAACATATGACCTTTTGTGTCTGACTTCTTTCACTGAGCTTAATGTTTTTGAGGTCCATCCATGTTGTAGCATGTATCAGTACTTTTCAAGGCTGAAGAATACACCGTTTTATGTACATACCACACATTGTTTATCCATTCGTTGGTTGGTGGGCATTTTGGGTTGCTTTCTTTCACCTTCTGGCCGTTGTGAATAGTGCTGCTGTGAACGTTCGTGTACACATTTTTGTTTGAATACATGTTTTCATTTCTTTTGGATTTGTACTTATGGATGGAATTGGCTGGGTCGGTTGATAATTCTGTTTACTGTTTTCTGTATCAGGCAGCCATTTTCCCCTTTTTCCTTCTCTTTTTAGAATTGCCTCATCCTACTGGGTGTGAAGTGGTGTCGCATTGTGGTTTTGATTTGCATCTCTTCAGTCATTTAACGCTGTTGAACATGTTTTCATATGCTTGTTGGCCATTTGCATATCATCTTTGCAGAAGGATCTTTTCAAGTCCTTTGCTCATTTTTGTTTTCACACTGGCAAGCCGGTAAGGGACAGAGGGAGAGGGAGGAGAATCTTAAGCAGGCTTCATGCTGGGGCTGATGTCTCATGACCCTGAGATCATGACCTGAGCTGAAATCAACAGTCAGGACGCTTTCAAATTGGATTGTCCTTTTGTTGAATTGTAAGTGTTCCTTATATGTTTTGGATGGTAGATGCCTATTGGCTTTTTGAGTGTTTGCTTTTGAGTCTGTTTAATGTATTCTGTAGTTTTCTCTCCTGTTTTCTATTTTCTCTTAATACTTTCTGATTTTCATAACTTTATTGTTTATTTCTTATTTTGAGTTGTTTAGTTTTGCTATTATATTTTTAATTTCTGAGTTCTTTTTTCTCTTTTACTCTTTCTTTGTTATAGCCTGAGGTTCTTAATGGATATATGTTCTCTAATCTCACTGAGGATTTTCATTATAGTTTGAAAATTTTTGATCTACTCTGCCTTGTCTATTTTCTTGAATTCTTTTTTCCCTCCACCCCCTGCATTCCTTTATTTTTCGTCTTTCTCTTTCACAATGAAGGCTTTCTCCAAAGCCTAGTAATGAATGGTTGTTTATATTTAAAAGTAAAGCACTAAAATGATGAATGGACGCTGGCAGGGGAGGTGGGGACAAGGTGTGGGGGAGGACTTATCAACTGTTAGACTTGGAGTATGATTGGGTTGAACCTAGAAGGTTCTGTTGTGGAGGATGTATGTCAGAACCTAGGTCTTTTCTTGCATCATTCTTAGAGAGGGATCCTCTCATCTGCCTGCAGCAGTGTCCAGCTACACTCCTTGGAATATTTCAGGAACTAAATGGGGATAGAACTGAGAGTGGGGGAGTCTTTCCATTTAGTAATCTGCCTGGTTGCAGTGTGGTTGCTCATCTCTGCCCTCAGGTTTGTGTTTCCCCTTACTTTGTTTCCTTCAACTTAAGCCACAAACCTAATAGTCACCTTGATCCTTTTTTCCTTTATTTCTCACCTCTAAAACATTAGCGCATCTTGAATATCTCCAAAATACAGCAGGAATCTATCCATTTTCCTCCTCCTTTCATGTTATCACTTTAAAATGACTATTGTTTCTTGCCTGAACCAAGATGGTAGCCTGTTTTACTTCTCTCTTCAGCATTTGCTCCCTTTTGATATTTTTTTTTTCTTTCCAATTTGAGAGAGGAGAGCACATGCAAGGGAGGACAGGCAGAGGGAGAGAGAGAATCTTAGGGAGGATCCATGTTCATTGTGGATACCGATGTGGCACTGGATCCCAGGACCCTGGGATCAGGATCTGAGCCAAAATCAAGAGCCAGATGCTCAACTGACTGAGCCACCCAGACACTCCCTTTTGATTCATTTTTGACATATCAAACAGTATGATTGATTGATTGATTTATTAAATGTTTATTTTTTTTGAGATGGAGAGAGAGGCACACACACAGAGTGCAAGTGGGGGAAGGCCGGAGAGAGAGGGAGACACAGAATCTGAAGCAAGCTCCAGGCTCTGAGCTGTCAGCACAGAGCCCGACACGGGGCTTGAACTCACAAACCGCGAGATCATGACCTGAGCCGAAGTCAGACGCTCAACCGACTGAGCCACTCAGGCGCCCCAGTATGATCTTTTTAGAATAAATAAGGCAAATTATTGTCATTCACATCATTAAAACATCTCATTGTCTTTCCGTGTGCTCATCAGAGCCTGCTGGGTCTTACTTAGTGCGGTTCTGGTGTTTCTCTTAAAAAAGCCACTTAACACAGGCTGCGGTTTGCTTTGTTATTCTCCCTTCAACAGAATATTGTAAACTCCATGACAGCAAGGAGTGTATTTGGACCACCATATCCCCAGAACCTAGAAGGGCACCTAAAACAATCATTCAAAAACTAGTTATTGAATGGCTAGTATACAGAAGGCACTATTCTAGGTACTGAGGAAATAATGATGAATATCAGAAATTGCTTCCATCCGGATGGGATTTACATTGTATTGGAGGAGACTGAAAGTAAACCAGATAAACGAATTAATACAGTGTCAGGTGGTAGTGATCATGCACGACCTTGTATACCCTGGTAAGTTCCCATGGGAGGACATTCTGGGCCTGTCCTTCACAGTAGATAAGGTTGGTGATAGATGTACCACAGCATGGTTGCACTGAGCTCCCTGTCAGGGAGATTGCTGGTCTCTGGGTGTTATCTGGATAAGAGTGTCAGCCCCAGTGTACATCCAGGCTTTTCTTTCTTTCATTTTTCTTTCTTTTTTTTTTTTTTTTTTAATACACTTTTTTTTTTTTTTTTTTTTTTTTAAGTAAACTCTACCCCCAACATGGGGCTCAAACTCAGGACCCCAAGGTCGAGAATTGTGTGCATTACCAACTGAGCCAGCCAGGCAACCTTATATCCAAGTTTTTCTTTTCTTTTTTTCTTTTTTTTTTCCTTTCTTTCTTTAAGTAACCTCTACACCCAACGTGGGGCTTGAACTCACATGAGCCTGAGATTGAGAGTTGCATGCTCTACTGACTGAGCCAGGCAGGCGCCCCCATCCTGATTTTCCTTTGTCATCTGCCCGTCACAAGCTTGTTGCTTACTACTCCTCCTCTTCTGAGTACACTTCATTAGAAGTGGCCAGCCATTCTTCATAGTTCATTTACTTCTAAGGCCTGTCCATTAAAAGTGTAGGTACACTTAATAGGCTCAACTGTCCTAGTTAGCTCAAGAAAGCACTTAATCTGAGAAATGTTCTTGTAACCCACTTCTGCTCCCAGCCATATACTTACCCTTCTTGCAGTAACTCAAACCCATACATCCTAAATGACTCTGTTTAACTTTTACTAATGCAAAGGACAGTCATGACAGCATTCTTCAGAAAGTCTCTTAGTGACTAAATAGAAGACATGTCTAGTTCCTCACAAATACTTTTTATGTCTTTCATGGTTGTAGGAACCCATGAGAGCATGTCTGAGTCCATTGAATGCGCTGTGTGGAGTTTTCAGTGTTAGTCAAAGAGCATTCCATAGAAAAAGGGATTTTTTTTTTCTTTTGTAGTCTCAGACCACTTTCAGTTCTGATGTTCTCATTGCATTAACATGCTTTTTCACAAGATTGTTTCTTTATTCATGAGCGTTAATAGTTTTCGTTTTTTATTCAGATGACATGAAGATGGAGACTGATATTAAGAGAAACAAAAAGAGTCTTCTAGACCAGCATGGACAATACCCCATATGGATGAACCAGAGACAAAGGAAAAGGCTGAAGGCAAAGCGAGAAAAAGGGAAGGGGAAAAGCAAAGCAAAAGCAGTAAAGGCAGCAAAGGGTTTGGCCTGGTAGACTCTTTAAAAATTTGAGAAATCCTACATGGGACAGGTCTTCGATTAGAATGTATACGTGGATTTCAGCTTTCACCAAATGAAAACTGTGTTTCCAGATTTAACTTGGCCTTTCTCTTCAAACCCAACTTAACTCCTCAAATTTGTTTTGGGAGCTTGATAAAATATTTTCTTTGATAAATGAAAGCGACACCGGTATTTTAATTGGATGCTGTCCAATGTGCAGGGGTTCTCAGACTTCAAAATTCTATTAAGTGTTACTGTGGTTGTAATTGTTTGGTCTCCATAAAGATAAAAGAAGATATTATACTGACACATTTCAGCTAATTCAGGTTTAAAGAAAACTTACACAACTAAAAATATGTCAGTGGATCTTATAAGCACTACTTGTTTAGAGTTTTGATTTTGTTTAATTCAGAATAAAAGATATTTTGTCTAGATCTTGAAGTGCTTTTCTTTCATGTGTCCTTAAGGTTTTCTAGTAGGAGAGAAGACCATCTGCAATTAAATTGTTAAAAAAATCTTAAGTTTTTAGGTAGAATATTAACATCTACAAATTAATAGCCTCCATCTTTTTAGGAGAGAGAACAACCTGGGAACTAGTTAATGTCAGTTTTTATATTATGTAGCCTAATATAACACAACATTCCTCACACTATGTTTCTTAGAATCAGTTTTTCTGGGGGTGCCTGGGTGGCTCAGCCGGTTAAGTGTCCGACTTCGGCTCAGGTCATGATCTCACGGTTTGTGAGTTTGAGCCCTGCGTTGGACTCTGTGCTGACAGCTCAGAGCCTGGAGCCTGTTTCAGAGGCTGTGTCTCCCCTCTCTCTCTGCCCCTTCCCCACTCATACTCCGTTTCTCCCTCTCAAAAATAAATAAACATTAAAACATTTTTTTAAAAAATGAGTTTTTCTACATGTGTGGTGAAAAATATATTTCATAGTCACATCAGTTTGGGAACTACCACATACCTGGACATTCACAGTGTTTAGCTTAGTATGGTCTTGCAGAGATCTACCAAAGAAACCTATTTAACTTTGACTCTTTCAAACTATTGTTCTGAAGGCTCTACTGTTGGAAATCCTGGTAAATGAAATCATTTTTGTGAAGTCTGTTTTGCTACAGTTTACTAATTTTACTCTTTTAAGTTTACTTTTAGTTAAGCAGTTTATTTATTTTTTTAATGTTTATTTTTGAGAGAGACAGAATACAAGCAGGGGAGGGGCAGAGGGAGAGGAAGACAGAATCCGAAGCAGGCTCCAGGCTCCGAGCTGTCAGCACAGAGCCCAATGGAAGGCTTGAACCCACGGAACTGTGAGATCGTGACCTGAGCCGAAGTTGGACACTCAGCCGACTGAGCCACCCAGGTGCCCCTATATTGAGTAAAAAAAAAAAACTGCATTATATTGATGGTTGCTCTGACAATTGATGCCATTTTTTAATTACTGTTTTTAATGTTTATATATATTTTTTACTGTTTTTAATGTTTATATATATTTTTTGAGAGAGAGAGTGCAAGCAGGGGAGGGGCAGAGGGAGAGGGAGACAACAGAATCCAAAGCAGGCTGTAGGCTCAGAGCTGTCACCACAGAGCTCAATTCGGGGCTCAAACCCATGAATTGTGAGATATGACCTGAGCCGAAGTCAGATGCTTAACTGACTGAGCCACCCAGGTGCCCCTAGTTAAGCAATTTAAACTTTGTATTCTCTCTGGAATTTTACAGTAGTCCTCTTGACCATCCTTACATGTTCACTGGAACAACAAATATTTATTGAGTGCCTACTATGTGCTGGGAACTTTTCCAGGTGCTGGGGACACGGGGAGGGAGACTTAGGAAGTTTTGACCTTATGAGCCTCTACTCCAAAGAGGCTGTTAGCTTCTGAGGAAAACCAAGTTAAAAGTGAAATCTATTATGTTGGGATGAGCACTGGGTGTTGCAAGTAAGCAATGAACTGCGGTAATCTACCCCCAAAACCAAGAGCACACTTTATTTTCCAACTATTTTCTATTAGCTTCTTTTGAGAAAATGTATTTTAAGTATTTAAATATTATCCATTAACCTTTCAGTTAATTATCCATTAATCACTGAGTAAATTCAGAAAAGTGTAGTATATAAAACCACCTTAAGATTTTCCTGTCATTAAATTTTAAAGATTCAAATCTCCTCCTCCTTTTTGCCTTTTGGTATAGTTAGGAACAACAAATAGTTTATGAGGAAAAAGTAAATACATAAATGTTTATCCTTGAAATAAAAAGTTGCTAATGTTTACCAATTAAGCCGCTGACAATATCAGCCTAAATACACTAGCT
This sequence comes from Acinonyx jubatus, assembly GCF_027475565.1. Lineage (NCBI taxonomy): Eukaryota > Metazoa > Chordata > Mammalia > Carnivora > Felidae > Acinonyx > Acinonyx jubatus. Next base: position 89,493,606 of record NC_069387.1, on the reverse strand, counting down.
ATTTACCTTTTTTTTTTTTTTTTGTAAGTAATCTCTATACCCAACTTGGGGCTTGAGTTTACAGCACCAAGATCAAGAGTCGTGTACTCCAGCAACTGAGCCAGCCTGGTGCCCCAAGTTGTTTACCTTTCATTCCACATAGCAATTGACTGCATCACTGATGTTGCACACTTAGTGCTTATATAAAATTTAACACCATGGTCAAGTATTTTAGATCTGGGTTTTCTTTAAATTGAGGTCAGAGGCCAATGTCAGGGATATGTTCATGTTTTCTGCGGCTGATGACTTCTAATTTGACTCCAGTGGTAGGAGCTTAGAGCTCTCATCCAGGGCCTCTCGATGTCAGGATGTTCACTTCAGTTTGTCCGGTCAATGAAATTTGTCTCTTCAGAATTTAGCTTAAAAGTTAATGATAAGAAACCAAAACACCACCGGTGAAAGGTGGCTGTTAGAAAGGGTTTGGCACTCAGGTATGACTGGGGCTTCTAAGGCATCCTGAGCTGCACCTCCAGCAAGATTGTTCCCACCTCTAAAGTGTGGCGGCAAATTTAGACCGAGGTTCCAAAAAGAGTGCAGGAGTACAGTCACTTCTTGCTTTATTCATAAAGGGCATCAACTAAGTATAGCACGGTCCCTTAATCCTTTAGATGATTAGCTAATCTTTTTTAGAATCTGTCATTTATTTAACTCGTGTTTTCCAGAGAATTGCTGTAAAACCACCAGATGGAGCTCAAGGTAAACATCAAGTCATTTTGGGAATTAGCGTGGGCTAAGTCACAGTAGGAACTGAATGTAACATTTTATTTTTGTTGTTTTTTTTTAATGTTTTAATTATTTTTGAGAGAGAGAGAGACAGAGAGACAGAGTGCAAGCAGCGAAGAGGCAGAGCAAGAGGGAGGCACAGAATCCAAAGCAGGCTCCCGGCTCTGAGCTGTCGGCACAGCCTGACGTGGGGCTCGAACTCACGAACCATGAGATCATGACCTGAGCTGAAGTCAGACGCCCAACCAACTGAGCCACCCAGGTGCCTCTTTTATTTTTGTTTTCTAAGAAATTAAAATAAGGAGAATCAAAGTTGTTTTCATCTATTTGTTATTTGTCAAATAGACCTTGGGTGAAATGATTTAATCCTAAACTCTCCAGTCAAAGTATTAACTCAGTTAATCCTCCTAGCAATAACTATGTTGGGTTCAGTCCATTTTGGAGGCTCAGGGTTTATAGACCCCTTCTCAAATCTCAGCCTAACCCAGACTGGAATTCTCTAGGTAGTGCTTCTGTGGAATGGGCTGACCCAGTTCTAAAGGTGTGGCCCACAGTCTGTGGTACCAAGGCTCTCAGGGCAGTCAAGTGAACTGTAGCTGAAGCTCAAAGGCAGGCTCAAGTAGTGGTTTTCAGCACATCTTTTTTTTGTTTTTGTTTTTTCTAGTGTCACATTCATTGTAGGTACAGTTTTTTCCTCCACTAGTCCACATACTGCCGAGAATAAATATGCAGCAGAATATATTTGCTTATGAGGGAATTTGGGTGTTTTCAAAATTTAGATATATGTATCTGGGATATGAGTTTTGAGAGGTGGAGAATGAAAAATAACTGGCTATAAGTGCCTTGGTTTAAATATCTGAAATGGATTATTTGTGACCTTGAGGGTTAGGGGTGTGTAGTTTAGATCAGTGAACACTAGCCACAAAGTAAATGGGAGGAATCCAAAGACATTAAGGAATTCCCAAATTTATAAATACTGCAATCGAGAAGCAGATGTTGGGCTGTTGACTAAGCTTACTAGCTAAGTGACTAACTTCTGATGCCACCTGGCAGAGCAGTTGAAATTCATGCTAGCCACAAGATGGAATTCTTTTTCCCCGCAAATGCCATGGTAGCAGACATGTACGAATATTACAAGGAAATGTTGGGTGTGGAGGGAAGTGGATGGAGAGCTGTTAAGCACTCGTGTCAGGTCAAAGGCCCCTCTGCTGCTCCCAGGGCCCTCAGGCAGTAGGGGAGCCAGGGCGAGATTTGTGCCTACCTACCCAAAACCTTAAATTTGATAGCGTTGAATGCCAGAGGTCTTCACCTATTTTTAGAGCAGGAAAAAAATGTGATATCACATACGACTCTTGGCAGAATAATGGTCATGATAACAACCCACGTTTAGGGAATGCCGAGTTAAGTGCTTTACCTATATTATTTAATCCTTAAAACGATGCTGTGGGATCACTACTCTTACCCCAGTTTTCAGATGAGGGAACAGCTTGGAAGAGGCCAGTGTATTTGCTCACAGTTAGGCACCTAATCAGTTGCGAGCAAGGCTGCCCCAGGCTGTAGAATGAATGCCTCTGATGGGACGCTTCAGAGAGACGGACTTTGAGTCAATCCAAGGAAGAACCTTCTGACCAAAGTGTTGGAAGTTGGAACAGGCAGCCTTGGGAGTACTATTCTGACACGCTAGGGGTAGACAGGCACTTGGTTGGAACACAGCAGAATGGATTCAAACACTGTACTTAGAAATTGGGTTGAAAGCTGCTATCATCATTTTAGCTAAGAAATGCCTTGTGGGAAGTTGCCCCGTCTGAAATGTGGTATGCTTATCTCACCCTTGATAGTCTTTTGGTGCTGCGCAATTACAGACCTAAGTATCCTTTTTGGTGGAACTAACAAAATCCAAAATCTTAAATTTGTTAATGTACGTGAAGTCTGGCATTTATTCCAGTAAGTTCCACTCTAAAGTATGGAAGAAGGTTACAAACATCTGCTTTAAACAATGAAGGGGGTACAGTTCTTCGCATTTTAATTTAAAGAATGGCACAGTTTTCTAATACATTAAGTTTATAATATGCAGAGTGGATTTAATTTCCTAAAGCAATGACTTGTTTTGGCATTATGCTATCTTATGAAACACTCTCACTCTCACATTGTGTCTTTATAGTTTTCAATATCAGCAAAACCTTTACATAGTCTAACTTGGGTGTTGTGTATCATTGTACAGTAACTGCTAGTACATATGGTATTTCTGATCCGTGTAATAAAGTACATTTGTCATGTATCTGTGATCTGCATACCTTTCAGCTGTTACTTCATAAATCTGTTCCATCGGAGAACTGCTTTGTACAGCAATGGTCGAAGCTGCTTTTAATAAACTAATATTTTGTGTCTTTTATATGTAATCAACAGGGAGTATTATAGACTTGTGCCTCTGTGGAGAAACATTCCACTAAACTTATTTTCTCTTGACAATAATGGAAAAAAATAGCTTGGGAAAAGCACAGATGTTCAAGAACATATGTTGTTTGCTCCTAAGAGTCAGCTGAAGATCTTTTGTATTGCTCCAGGTTTTCTTTTCTTTTTTCTTTTTTCTTTTTTTTTTTTTAATGCTTTAGAGAAGAAACAGTTTGAGATATGTGATGGCAGGGGTGGGGGGCAGAGTTACAAATTGAAGTGAGAGACCAACGTTGGGTGCTATTTGTCAAAATTCTGAAGTGCCTTGAAGCAGTGATACTCTTGAGCAGAGCAGTAGGCAGTTGGCCAAAGATTGGTCGTTCCACATGCTTCCCTACTCAGACGTAAGCATTCTGCCCTACTTTTAGTCTTTGTTCTGTCCCAAACTTCAACCTAACAGTGTCTTCACAAAAGCAGAGGTATTTAATAATTCAGGTAATCCCTTGAGTAATCAGATAGGCGCTATTGTCTTTCTTTGTAGAAATTTGCTCAACGAGTCAGCTCTCCACAGACTAGGCGATTATGAGTAACTGCTTAGGAAAATGCTAGAGAAAAGGAAGCTGTATGCCGTAGGTGAAGTTGGTAGGGACGTCCTGTGTAAGCCTATGAATCTTTAAGAAGAGTTGCCATAAAGAGAATGGGAACCAGCTGTTCCAAATCTCCACTGACGAAACGGGTTTTAACTGTAGCAGAAGGGATTTGGGTTAAATGTAAAGAAGAACTTCCTGAATGTGAGTGTTATTTAAAGCCAAGTATGGCTTGAAAACAGGCTGTTGAATTGTCTCTGGAGGAGAGAGCATGCTAGAGAAAGAAATGGAAGGGGGCCGAGAGTGGGAGATCCCCACTTAATCGAGATGGTTTAAATGTAATTCTGCCCAGTAGGTATGAAGGCTTTATTCTCTTCTCACACTCACATCTCAGGTTATGAGGTTTGAAGTTAGACCTGAAAGGTAGACTTTAGTCATTAGAACTAAAATGCCAGAGGATTCCTAGGTCTGGAGGTCCTTTTGGTACAATTCTTGATTGGAAAGAAACGCTAAGGTGTGACCAATGGATGAGGAAGGTGACCCATGGCTGATTTTCCACCCTTGTCATTAAAGACTGGTGTACCCACTGAGTTCACGGTGTGCCGGGGAGGAATTTGACGCTGAGCGATTTCCGGAAAGACAAGTGCATGATAGGCTGAGACCGCTGGCCTTGGGATGGGTTGGAGGCCTGGGGAGTGGGTACGGCTACACGGCAGGACATATGCCAGGTGGATGTTTTTACCGGGAAGTCTCCAGCAAGACCAGAGGGTTTCAGATCTAACTTGGCACTTAGAATTCCAGAGAGAAGAGATGAAGATCAGGGAAAATTGACCTTTTTTTTCTTACCTGCTGGTTGTCACCACCCTACCCGTGTCCCCACTTGGTGTTTCCTTTTGCACCTCCCTTTTCTTTACATACCTTTGCTTTTAGTCTTTCTCCTTCAGTCTGTTTTTCTTGCGTGTTAGTTTTTTTCTTTAATTGTTTTATTAAATAAAAGCTTAAAGCTGTGAGTCAGACAGTTTTTATTTAACTTTTAGGGGAAAAAAATGCTACTAAGCTTAGTTATAAGTGCTCTTTGTTTATAAATGACCCCTGGTGTTTTTCTCTGTGGCCCTGTAATGATAGTAGAAATTTTCCTATTTCTGTGCTGTTTATTTCCATCGCTTTGTCTTTCTCTCTCCCTCTGTATGCCCCCCCACATTTTTTTCCCTATTTCTATTCTGTCCTCTTCTTCTGTGTGGATATTATTTTAATTTCCTCTTCAGGCTCAAATCACCGCCTTCTTGCATCCTCTTTCTCCCTCCACACTTGGTTCTTCCCCTTTATCTCAATCTTCCTGCCCGTTATGTTTTTCCTCCTCTTCCTTTTCACCCACAACTCTTAACCTTAACTGGATGCATGAATAGAAAATAGGCTCTACAACGGGGGCAAACAGGCTGGCCATTTCTTTTTATAAATAAAGTTTTAATGGAACATAACTACACACACACCTTCATGATTGCCTGGGATTGTTTTGTACTACGAAGGCAGAGTTTAAGAGTTATGAATGAGACCCTCTCTTCTGGCCTGCAAAGCCTAAAATACTATCTGGCCTTTCAAGAAGTTTGCTGAATTTTGCTTTAAAATATTTCTGTATTAAATCTGGCCTTTCAAGAAGTTTGCTGAATTTTGCTTGAAAATATTTCTGTATTAAGTGAAGGCTTAATTTATTCTTTATTTAGAAATTCAGGTGATTTGGATCAGTTTTAGGTCTCCCATCTCTACTTAATGAATTTAAGTCACCTTTTATATTTACATGTTCCTGTAAATTTCTTACTTGAAGGCAACTGTATCCAAAAGAAAAAGGAGAAGCTCATCCTGACTATAAAGCAAGGTGGGTCACACCAAAGGGTTGTTGTTTGTCATGTGTTTGTGTTGAGATGTGTTTCCCGCCTTCCACCTCTGATTGGACCAAAAAATAAATAAATAAAGATTCCATCGAAAATATTTGAGAAATTTGACAACAAAGTTTTCTTTTATTTTTTTAATTAAAAATTTTTAAAAAATGTTTATTCATTTTTGAGAGAGAGAGCATGAGCAGGGGAGGAGCAGAGAGAGAGGGAGACACAGAATCTGAAGCAGGCTCCAGGCTCCGAGCTGTCAGCACAGAGCCGGACATGGGGCTCAAACCCACGAACCGCGAGATTATGACCTGACTGAAGTTGGAGCCTTAACCTACTGAGCCTCTCAGGCGCCTCAAATAGCTAAGTTTTCTTTTAACTCTATGAACCATTTTTGGAAATGTTAGATGCTAGCGAAAAGACTTAATTTAACAAAACACCTCGAATACTGACACAAAGAAAAGCACTCCAATTTAGTTTGCTGCGGTAGGTGGTCTAGTTGAGCATTTTTAACACAAATACACTTACAGGTTGATTTCATTAACATTCAATTAATATGGAATAAAATAGCCATAAGGTTTAAGGTTGAAAAACATTTTAGAGATCACCTGTTTTCCGCCCTGTGCTTTTCAACAGATGAGGAAACTGAGCTCCTGATTTTCCCAAGATAGTAGGAGTTCATGACAGAGTCTAAGTGTCTTTATTCTCAGACCAGGCTTTTTCTAAACCATAACACAGTGACAACTAGCTGCTCAAGTGTAACCTTCTGACTAATGTCAAGATTCATTCTATTCCTTTCCTTTCTCTAAAGAGAGGGGGCCGCTACATGAAGCTATGGTGTGTGACTGGCAGTCTTTTCTGCAGGTCCACTTCTGCAATGGTTGGTAATCAAACCTTTTCCATTGGTGGCTGGGCCTCTTTGCCTCACAGTTGGTGCAACATCTTTTAGATGAAACAGAACAAAATAATAAACCATCCTCTTCTCCTGTGCCTCCCCTGAAAGCCTGTATTTTTTTTTTTTGTCTCTACTCTTGTAATTCAACTTGTGTGGCTCTCAATTTTATTTTCTTTTTGTAACTTTTATTATTTTCATAACTTCTATTGTCTATTACAGTTTTTATTGTTTTTTCATCTACCTGAAAGTAACATGTATATGTTGTAGAAAATTAGAAAACCCAGGAAAGGCTCGGTGAAATACAATCATTCACAGTCCAAGCACACACAGAATATATGTCGGTGTGTATATTTTCATAATTGTCTTAACCCTACATAACTTTATATTCTGCTTTCTTAACTTCATATCATGAGGATTTTTCCCATGCCACCAAAAATTCTTGAAGTGTTGTTTGAAAAGTTCCCTCATATTCTATCTTGTGGGTAAACTGTACGTTTTCTTGTTTGCCTACGTTTAGACACTTAAATTTTTTCAGAAAATTTCTTTTGCACCCAAAATATCTCCCAGTAATATTAATGGTCTCACTAATCCTTATCTGATTATATTCTTGTAGAAGAGTTCTAGAAGAGAATGAAACTTTCTTTTTCTTTTCTTTCCTTTTTTTTTTTTTTTTTTTGAGGATGAATTTTTCTTAATAAGACTCCCAATCCATATCACCAAACCACTTTCCCAAAAGGCTGAAACAATTAAAAATTTTTCCAGAAGTAGTGTGTCTGGCTGCCTGTCTGAGGCACACTTGACGAGCTCTAATTAAGCCTTTTAAAACATTCCTTTAAATATGTCACTCCCCAGTTAGGAAACTTCCCATGGCTGCAAGATCAGATCTAAACTTCTTGGTGAACACTCTTCCATTTCTTTACTTGCAACTGATTTCAACCACTGCAGTCTGGCATCTGCCCCCCGCTGTCTGCCTGGAGACATCAAAGAAACAGCCCTGGACTGGACAAAGCGTCAGGAAATTAGGGTTCAAATCCCAGTGCTGCCACTTCGTAGGATGTGACCTTGGGCAAGTAACTTAATTTCTTTGAGCCCGTGTCCTCGGCTTTAAAATGGAAATAATAAAACAGACCTTGATTTGTGGGGCTCCTGTGAGATAATATAGGCAAGAAATGTTTTTAATCTGTAAATGTTAGGGGGTATATTGTTATTGAAACTACTCTTGGGGATAATGTGGTAGTTATTAGTGCCGTTCACCAAATATTTCTGATTTCATGTAGGCTTATGGTAGAGTTTCACTTCCCTGCCCTCCTTAATTTGGATGTGGCCACATGACTGACTTTTGCCAATGCAATATGAGTGGAAGTGATATATGCACTTACACTCAAAATCTCAGTGGCCCTTAGCCAGTCACTCTCCTGTTCTCTCTTCCATGACAAAGGGCAATTCTGGAGGTGGTTGCTCCATGAGCCTGGGTCCTCGACAGAGAACGTCATCGTGGAGAGGAATCCCCGGCCAACCAGTGATGGACCTGTATCTTGAGCAAGAGTTAGACTTGGCTTTTCTAAAGCCTGGCATTGGGGGTTGTTTGCTATTGCGCTCTGATCTACTAGTATGAGCCCACTCTTGGTCCTTCTTCCGCTGTAGCATTTGCTATTGCTGAAGTTCTTGAAGCCCTCTTTTGTTTTACCTTGGTGCCATTAGCACTCCTGGTGTTTTCCCCCATCTCTAACATTATCCTCAGTCTCCAATGTGTTCTGTTTCTTCATTTTCCACTTAAATATGGATGTTAAATGAACTTCCGACCTCATCATCTCCTTTCGGTACCTGCTTCCCCTGCCAACTTTGTTTTGCTTACAGTTTCAGTATATGTGTCTTTTAACCCTGTATGCTTGAAAAAGTTTTCCAGTTTGAGAATCACTGGCTCTACTCTTTTTTTTGGTTTGTTTGTTTATGCCTTGAGGGCTGGGATCCTAGACTGGAACCAGATGGCCAGCTGGCTCTTCTACTTATCTACCTGTGAAAGACTTAATCCCTCTGTGCCTCTGTTTCTGCATCTATCACATGGGAATAATTGTAGTTCCTACCTCATAGGTAATTTTGTGGATTAAATAAAATACATATAAAACACTTCCAGTGCTTACCTAGTACACAGGAAGCTTTTTATACATGCTGGTGGTTGTTTTGTTGTTATAGATCTTACCTCCCTCCACTCCTCAAGTTCTGCCTCCAGTTTCTGGTAAGACGTGCTTAGAAGTAGAAACCCTATAGCAAGTATTTGTTGTAGGTCCAACATCACATTAATGTCCAATATCCAGAGTGAAAAATTGGTACCCTTCCCCTAAAGATATTTGCATTGCATTTGCTTTGTTTTGTAGTTGAATTATTGCCTTTAGGTGGGTCGGGCACTTCTAGGTTCTTATAGTAATCCTTACTCCATACTGTTTTATACACAGTTAATTGACTGACCCTGGGAGGAAATTTGCCTTCAGCAAACCTGCTTTGCCAACACTCACTCATCTTCGCATATTCCAGGCCTATCACTGCCAGGGCACGTTGGTTTCCACTGTCTTCTCTCATGACTATGTATTTAAAAAATATTTTTCATTATGGCAAATATACATAACATAAAATTTACCATTTTAACCAGTGTTAAGTATAGAATTCAGAGGCATTAAGTACATTCACAATAATGTGCAACCATCACCATTGTCGGTTTCCAGAACTTTTTCACCATCTCAAACAGAAATTTTGTCCCACTAAACTATAACTTCCCATTCCATCCTTCCTTTAGTGTCTGGTAACCATTGTTCTATTTTGGCTCCATGAATTTGCCTATTCTAAGTATACCTCATACAAGTGGAATTATACCATATTTCCCTTTCTGTGTCTGGATTCTTTCACTTAGCATAATGTTTTCAAGGTTCATACATATTGTGACGTGTGTCAGAATTTCATTCATTTTAATGGCTGAATAATATTCTCTTGTATGGATATACCACATGTTGTTTTTCCATTAAAACGTCAGTGGACACTTGAGTTATTCTACTGAGAGTATCTCGAGGCTTAATATGGTGCCAGCTCATCCAAGTTCTCCATTCTCAAACAACCTCCCCTCCTTGACACTCCTTTGTCTGAACCCTTTGTATGCCTCAGTCATATACTGAATGATGAAAATATTGGGGAAGGAGATCAGGAGGGAACAGAGGGAGAGTTCAAAGACTATCTAAATGTATTTTTTTAAAGTTTATTTATTTATTTTGAGAGAGAGAGAGAGTGAGTGAGTGAGCAGGGGAGGGTCACAGGAAGAGAAAGAATCCCAGGCAGGTTCTGAGCTGTCAGTGTGGAGCCCAACCGTGAAATCATGCCCTGAGCCGAAATCAAGAGTCAGACACTTAACTGACTGAACCACGCAGGTGCCCCAAACTATATCAATGTGATAGTGATAGATTTTTATTTCTTTTTTCAAAAAGGGTGTAATTTTAAAAACTACTGAGGTTAACACTCACAATCATGTTGTAGGTTTCATATTTTTGGTAGATGATTTGATGTGTTTTTTTCCCCAATACTTTTTGACTGCTATGAATAGCTTTTTTTTTCTTGTTTGGAAAGTCGGTGGTGGGAGATACACAGAACCTCTCAATGTTATACTTATGCTAACTTGTGACATTTATTATTTTGTTTGGTGATTTAACTTCTGAATTTGGGAGGTTGGATACCTCGTGTCTTTGGCACTATGTTTCAAGTTTCTCCAGGGAGGAGACCATTCTGTAATTTGGTATATCCAGATAAAGAACATACATCTCTTAAACGACTTGATGCATATTTGGCTCTCCTTAAAACGTTTCCTTTTACTTTGTTTCTTCCAGAAACATCCAAAACAATAGTATGCATTTAGTAGGCATGCTATGGTATACTATTTAGCAAATTGGTTAGTCTATTGTTTCCAGCTTTTCAGAGTACCTGTTTTTTTTTTTTTAATTTGACACTAGAATATTTGAAATATCTATTTTCCCTTATAAGCACTGACATTCTTATTAGGATACATTCCGTACTGATCTTGAGCTGTAATACAAAGTTATCGGTTTATATCAGCCCTACCAATAGAAAAAAAAATTTTTAGGGGCAAAGGATGAAGTTTTTCCTTGCTAAATTTTATCTTTCTCTGTGGGCCTGTGTTAGTTAGCATCCCTGGTTTATGTAGTAAAATATTTTAGTGCTTATTATAGTATCTTAACTCCCTGAGATTTACCAAGGACAAATGTGATCTTAGTATTATATTGTATTTCATTTCACAGGTTTGTTTCATAACCTCAGTAGTTATTTCTATTTGCAACTCTGTTTCCTTTCTAAATGTGCTAATAAAATGCTTGCATTAAGATTGGCTTGACTCCAGAATTTGATATGGTCATTCTTCAAGTAAGTGGTAAAACTCGTGACAATATAGCACTTGGAGATCTTTGGATGCATCCTAACTATACAAGTGGGGAAACTCTTAGTTCCTTATAGAGTTAAATTAAGGTCAGACCTGGTTTCCGACACGAAGTTCAGATGTATTGGCAGATCCCCATGCTTGCATTTATTATACTGTAATTTGGGGCTTAAAGAGTTATATCCAGTCCATCCCCAACATCTGGATAGTGTTTATAACGATCACATTTGATCCTAATGTAATTTTGTTGGGGAATTCACTAGAATTCCTCTGTTGGCTACGTTACAACTGAACATGAGATCTGCTAAAATATTACCAAAAACTAGTGAATATCCATAGAGAATACAGGAATAGATAGATTTCATCCCCCATCGCACCCCCCTGCATCATGTTCATCTATCTGGGCTTCCTTGTCTCCATTGATAAAAATAGGGGTGACGCTTTAACAGCAGCCAACATTTGTCAAGGGTTTTGAACCCTGAGAAGCAGAGCAGGCACAAAAATCTTTCAAGGATGATTATTGTACACGTGCAACCACAATGGCAGCATCATAGACTCAACAGATATGGATGACATGAGCTTGATGGGGATTCTTCCTTTCATTTTCATTTTGATTTAGATGCTGTTCCTTAGGGTTAGGAAAACATCACTGGGAAAGTAGGGCCAAAAGATTGGTTTTAACCAACCCCCCCCCCCCATCAATGGGAGCCCCAAAATGAATCAAGTTGGACCTTTTAAGGGCTGTAAAGGGAGCCTTTAATTATGTGAGGGAGACATGGGGGAGGGTACATGGGAAGTTTGGCCATGCAGTTTCAAGACCTCCCAGCCCTGCCAGCAGGAAGATTATTAGCATATTTCATGTGATTTGTGCATAGTTCCCTACCCTCCCCATGAAATAATTTTAACATTAAAAAAGAGACAGATGGGAAAAGAAAAAGACAGATAGGGAAGGACAGAAACTGTAACAGTCTTTAGAGAGGGAAAATTATTTCATTAAATCTAAGCAGCGTATGCTTTTCTGATGTATAGCATATGCAAGTCTATGCAAATTATTTAATAGCAGTGCGCTCAGAGTAATTTCCATTTCCTCCCTCGCTTGTGACGGGAATATTCCTTTTAATCAGATTAGATGACATCCTCTGCAAACTTTTGGGGGTTTCAACTTAATTTACCATGCTAAGTAGTTAGGGTAATTTGAAATAAAGCAATCAGCGGGCTGAAATGAAGCCAAACCTCATTTGTGTCTTTGAGATGAGGAGCTGACCGGCTGTGAGAGCCCCACAGGACTTCTTTCCCCTCCTCTCCTCTCCCACTCCCCAGCACGCGAGACCTCAGCAGAGTTTCCAATGGCCAGTTGCCTTGTGTTGATGGCACCTAGTCAGATCTGTTTCCCATCTGCCAAGCTTGCATGCCAATGCTGCATTCCCTTCCATGTCCCTTGGCTGTCACAACTGGCGGTGCTGCCTCAGGCAATGATGGAAGGATGAATTCACACGCCTTAAAAACTCCTTCACCTGCCGAGGTCATGGGCTCCTGAAGGGTCTTTGAAATGGTCTGGAGGGGACCTACAGATATCCTATCCTAGAGGTTCTGGGGAAAGGGGGAAACATTGAGTCCAGTACTGTGGGTGAGCAAGGAGAGTCCTTGCAGGCAAGAATTCCTGTGGGACGCACCCCTGAAGGTGACGGCTACTTATCAATGGTGCCTGTGCTCCAGGAGTAGTGCCAGCCCTTGGCAAAACTGTGAAGCTTGTCTGGGGGCATTTGTTCAGGTTGTGCGGGCTTTGTGTTGCGCAGTTCCAAGGGGTGCCATCCTCTGGCAGGCATGGGGGCATCTGTATAGCTGATACCTTCAGCTCTCCAGCAGATGGTGGTAAAGGGTCTTGAGGAGAAGGTTCCTTCTCAAATCTACCAAGCTGCAGTTTGGACTAGACTGGGGAGGCTGGTGGGCCCGGCCTTTCCTAGTCCTCTTTTATGGGTGGTGATGCATGGAGAAGAGCAAGATTTTAATTGCTTAAATGAATTCCCTGCAAAGTGTTAGTAGATGAGGTTTAAATATCGTCTATACTGAGGCCACTAGAGATTTACTGGCTACCAAGGTATAAAAGGGAGAAATTTAATGATGAAGTTTCATGTACCAAGACAAGTAGTAAAGTTTCTTTCCCTGTTTTTTCTTCAACGTCATCTTGCGCTCAAGGCAGTGGGATCTTGGTTTTGAGGCACCGAGAACTACTCCCTGTGGCAGAGCCAGGCGCTTCTTACTAAAGGTTTGTTCATGCCCTTTGGATGTGACAGATGGAAAAGAACAGGCTGCAATCTATTAACTCTTTAAAAATTTTGAAGGACATCCTGTAGCCAAAGCAGGCCCCTTCCAACAGGCAGAGAGGAAATCAGGGCTACTGTGTTTTTCCATTCATTGCTTTTGTTGATCCCCAAGGCCATCATTTACAGTAGTTATCATCGCCCCCATTTCGTAGAGAAGAGGGCTTCAGGCAAGTTCAGAGACTGGCAGGAAGTCTCACAGTTAGCCTGTAGATTCAAATCTTTTTATTTTTTTAAATTTTAATGTTTATTTTTGAGAGAGAGCACGAGACGGGGGGGGGGGGGTGGGGGGGGGTGGTGGGAGCAGAGAGAGAGGGAGGCACAGAATCCAAAGCAGGCTTCAGGCACTGAGCTGTCAGTACAGAGCCCATCATGGGGCTCGAACTCACGGACTGCGAGATTGTGACTTGAAGTCAGAGGCTTAACCGACTGAGCCACCCAGCTGCCCCACATGGATTCAAATCTTAACCTGCCTGACCCCAAAGCCCAACCTCATGTCGGTAGAACACTCTACCCCATGGCTCCTAAAAATGGGACCAAGGGGGACATTTTCTATGATTTTGCTTTTTTTTGTTGAAGAGGTAAAATACTTGCATGATAAATTCAAGTACACAGTCACAAATAGGTTTCCGTCCTTCCTGCCTCCTCCCATAGCTGCACTCCCATTGGCTACCGTAGTTAAAGTTTCCTGTGTATTCTTTCAGATATATTTTGAGCTTTTACAAACATATACATATATATTCTTTCCTCCCCTTATATAAATGCTAACACATTCTAGACACCGCTGCATCTTTTTTTCCACTTAATAATGTGTCTTGGAGGTAAGCTAAATAATTATTTTTAACAGCTACAGGGTGGGAAATACTTCCCATTGTATGTATGCACCGTAATTTTATGTAGTTGAATTGATTTATTTAACTGAATTTGATGAATCTAACAGAAATTTTACTGTCACGTGACAATATTCCCATCGATGCAGCCAGCCTTTAAAAACTTCTTGATGAACAAATCAAGACATGGCTTCCCAGAGTCATCAAATAGTAAGTATGTTTTTGAAGAAAAGTTTTTTTGTGTGTTTTTTAAAAATATAGTGTTGCCTCTAGTAGGTGTGCCTACACACACACACACACACACACACACACACACACACACCCCACTGGAAGTAGAATTAAAGATTCCTGAAGAAAGCCACTAAAGATGATCAACAAAAGTGATCAGTGCTCTCAGGATCCTTATGCTTCTTTCAGAGTAGTTGAACAACAAAATGCAGTCTGTGGGCTGTCTAAATCTCAGCTCTTTCTCTGGGATGGGGTGAAATGGATCAGTAAGAAAACTGGAGGAATAGAGCATCCCTCCAGGAAAGAAAGAAGGAAATAACAAAAGAAGGAATTTTACAATCTCTAAAGATAAAGAGGGAAATTCCTTTCTAATCCAGTAAACCTTCAATCTCTTTGGATAGAAAAAATTCTTTTGGGGCTGATGTAAATACTGGTCTGCTTTCTATGTTGACACCTTATTAAGATGAATTACAACTTTAAAAGTCCTTGAGAGTTCCCTGAAAGGTGGAATTTATCTCTTATTAATTTTGTATGCTCTCTAGAAGTTACAGGGAACTTATTTAAAGAGAGAAAGAGAGCTTAAGAGAGAGAGAGAGAGAGAGAGAGAAAACCATACGAGTTATTTTCCTAATATCCACCTACATTTAAGGTCAGGCCCTGTCTAGGAATTTCCAGGATATAAGGGGAACATCTGTGATGATGGGACTTTCAAACATTCCATGTAGTTTCATTTTTCCTCTTAGGTTTTCTGTTCACATGGCAAATCTAGGACTCTATTAAGTGTTACTGTTAATCCAGTGTTTCTAGTATGGTCCTTTGATTTCCACATTTGTGCTCTTAAAGGAATTTTGCCCTATTTCCAGGACCCCTTCCAGTCTATTGCAAGCAGCCATTTGATCTGAGAGTCCAGGGGTCAGGAAGCTGGTATCTGGGAGATCAACTGTCTCCACGACTCCTCTCCACACCACGCAGGAGCTACACCACCTGCTGCCCCATATCTATATTCATCTCCTCCCCCATCTACAGGCTGTGATACAGGACTCTGGAAGGTGGAGGCCTCTCATATTTGCTAGTTGCAAGAGACCTCAGAAGTAATGATACTAAAGCACAGGGACAGAGAGTGACCTCCATTTGACTTAAAGCAGGAACTGCCAGAAGGAAGGAGCTACGTGTGACACAGGCAAAACATAGAGTGGGTTGGATTATGTAGAATCATGATGTTTTAGATTTGGAAGAACCCTTTGGAGGTCATCTAGTCTACTGGTTTCTGAGCCCGGTCATAAGCATCAGTGGAGAAATATTACACACACACAAACATACACACACACACACACACACACACACACACACACACACACACACTGCCAGGAGTGAACTTACACCACATCCTGCAGGTGCAAGAAGTGTCACATCATTTATCTAAATCAAATGAAGGTGGTTGTGACCAAGAAGGGGGAAGTCCCTTTCTCTTTGGGTTGTATAAATGTTCCTGGGGACTTTTGTGTGGTTATAATAGTCAGCGGTCGCTGCAATCATGTTTGTATCACAAGCTCAGTGGCTTATAGCAATAAATTTATTTCTTATGCTCACAGGTATGCAGGTTAGATGGGGCAGATCTGCTTAGGCTATAGGTTGGGTTCTGGTGTGTTCCATGAGTCTTTCCTTTTCCTTCAATCAGCAGCTACTTAGGACATATTCTTCTCATGGAAAATGCCAGGGATGCAAGAGATAAGACAAACCATGCAAGTGCACCTCAGGCCTCTGTTGTATTCACGCCCACCAAAGTTATTCATGTGTCCAAGCACACAGCAAGTGGGGGAACTATCCCCATCACCGTGGGAAGGCACTAGAAAGTTACATGGCAAATGGTTTGGATGTAGAGTCCCATTACAGGCAAGTGAAGAATTGGACCAGTGATTCCTGTCTTCATCTGGCATCCGAGACATTGTACTCATGTTTTTTTGTCTGCTTCACTGGTTATTCCTGCTAAATTGCTTTTGTGGATCCTTCTCTCCCCAAGCATTCAACACTGTAGATTCCCAGGGCTCATTTCTTTGCATTCTTTTCTATTTGCTTGTATTCCCTTGTTCATCACACTGTGGGTTCATGGCTATAAATACCGAGGACACATTTCCATCTCCACCAGTTCTGAGGTCCAGATGCATATATCCTTTTGGATGCCTTACAGACATCTCAAACTCGGTATGTATGTCCCACTGCTCTCCCTACAACCTTCTCTCTTTCAGTGATTGGACAATCCATCTTCCAATCATCCAACTCAGCAACCTTGGATTTATCATTGAGTCTTACCTTTCTCTCACACTGTTATCCAATGTCTAGGCATATCCAATTGGCTTTACCTTCAAAACAGAACCAGAACCTTATTTCTTAACCACCCTCTGAGCGTCCTCTTTGTCTGGGCCAGTCATTTCTCACGTGGACCGCCAAGATAGCCTCCTGACCCCTCTCCCCGCTTCCACTTTTGCCACCTACAGTCTGTTCAGAGTAATCCTTTCAAAATGTACTTCAGGGTGAGTTACTCCTCTGCTCAAAACCCCATTTCTCCCAAACTAAAAGTCCAGATCCCTAAGATGAATGCTCCATAATACCATACATCATCTATTCCCCACCCTTACTGCTCTGACAGTCCTCTCCAACCATTCCCCTCCTCATTTACTCTGCTGCAGCCATTCTGGCCTTCCTATTGTTCCTTGAACACACCATACTCCTGCCTTAGTGACTTGGCTCTTTCTCAAATACTCTACCTCCAGGTATCTGCTTTTCTCAGACATCTGCCCCAGATTATTTCTTTACCTCCATGTAGTCTTAAATGTTACCTTTCAGTGGCACCAACTCTGGTCAATATATTTAATATTGAACCTGCTGCCTCTTCCCAATCCTGACTTGGTACTCCTGATTACCCTTAACTTGCTCTACTTTCTCCTTTTCCATAACACTTATCACTTTCTCAGAGTATATCGTTTATTAATTTATCATGCTTATTATTTATAGTAGAATAATTTGACAGATGGAGGTAAGATGTCTTGAGGACAGAACATCTTTTTTGTATTAACATAAGGGTTCCATTTTTGCTGGCAATAACCTTCACTTGGCACAAATTCATAAATTACTTTTCAAATCCACTTCTTTTTCTCATTAGCTCATGATAATAAAAGTCGGACTATTTGGTTTCTAAGCACCATTGTAAATTTGGGCTCTGAAATTTTGAAAACAATTGCAACTATGGACACTATAGTCACTCAGTTAAATATCATGCTGGTAAGATTATATTAATTGCTATTTTAATTTAAATGAAAACACACAAAACTTGCTTCAGAAAACTCTCTGGACCTCCAAGAATAGATCTGTGGACCCCAATTTTGGAATCACTGCCCTGTGGAATGATAGTTTCTTAGCAGATTATAAAGTCACCCAAAGGAAAACATTGAGCTTGGAGCTTCAGGGATGTTTCTTACGATGTTACTTGTTCACCTTGTGAAGCAAAGCATAAATCATATTGTTCCTTCCAACCCCTTCTCCCCACCAGTAGATCACGTTCAAAGTATTAGGTTGATTTTGGCTCAGGTTGAAAAGGAAAAGGAAACTAGCCTTTACTGAATCTCTAATAAACACCAGTGTATGCACCATCTCATTTATTTTCCCATCAAAACTACCGAATTATTTCCTTACTTTTACAGAACAAAAAACAAACTTGGAAGTTCAGTGACCTGCCCGAGATCACATAGAAAGTGGTTGAATTCCTTAAACAATACTGTTTGACACATTAGAGACTTAAAGAAAATTTGCAAGAGTAGTACCAGGAAGTCTACATTCTTCACCCAGACACCCCATTTAAAATTTGTCAATTCTCCCAATTATGTCCTTTACAGCAAAGAATCCAAATCAAGGACACATGTTGCACTCAATTGTGTTTTCAGTCTTTTTATTCTGGAGCAGATCCTCAGTCTTTTCATGATCTTGGCACTTTTGAAGATTATGCACCCGTCATTTGTGGAATATCCCTTAGTTTGTGTTTTTTTTTTTTTTTTTTTTTTTTTAGAGAGAGAGAATGAATGGGAGAGAGGCAGAGGGAGCAGGAGAGAGAAAATCTCAAGCAGGCTTCACACCCAGCATGGAGCCTGAGGCAGGGCTCAGTCTCATGACTGTGAGATCATGACCTGAGCCAAAATCAAGAGTTGGACATTTAACCGACCGAGCCACCCAGGCACCCCTCATAATCTTTTTTGTGACATCTTACCGAAAACCATGTGGTGTCTTTCCTGTTGCTGGCAGTATTAACTTTGACCTCTTGATTAAGACTGTGGTGTCTGCGGTGTCTCTCTACTGAAAAGTTATTTTCTCCCCTGTTATTAACAAATATTTTGTGGGTAGATCCTTTGAGACTATAAAATCTCACTCCCTACTCCATGTTCACCTAAGACTTTTGGCATCCATCGACGTTTCTTGCAAGAGTTAATTATTACTATAGTAATTGCCACCTGGGTGGTCTTCCAATTCCATCATTTTTCCTGTATTTCTTGTCTGGCTTTCTGCTTTAAGGAAGAGGTTTCTCTTCTTTTCACTCAGTCATTCATTCATTCATACATACATACATTCATTGATATCAGTGTGGGCACATGAATTGCTACTTACAAGTGGATTAAAATCTGTTACTGTCATTATATATTTTGATGCTCAAATTGTCTCAGATTTGGACAGGGGGAGCCCCTTCAAATTGGTTTCAAAACCGTGTTTTCTAGATCTGGAATTTCTTTCATTATAGCCTTTATGTTACATTAAACAGAGATAGAGGGAAAAAATACATGTAAAATTGGAAAAGGAATCAATAGGAATGATCCATGGCACAGGTTAAATAGTCAGGCCTGAAGTCATCAAAATCTTGGTTAAAATCCTGGTCTGGTCTTGTCTTGGTTGAATGATATTGGGCAAGTTCTTTGCCTTACCATGCCCTCATTTGCTCATTTGTAAAGTGGAGAGGATGAGAATTATGTTACTAGGTTAGTAGGTTGTAAGAATTACAAAAGATCATGTATTGTATTACGAGATGTGACACAGTGCTTATACACAACTGGTATACAATAAATTGTAGTGATTATAAATAATTATGAGCCACACTCTTCTCACCTCTAAAAACTGGATAGGGACCAAAAAAATCTACCTCACAGAATCATTCAAAAGATATGAAGCAGCATATGTAAAATCATTGAGCACATGTAAGATTTTAAAAATGTAACTATTATCACTGATATTATTATTTTCTGGGCTCCCACCTCCTCACCGTTAAGAGGTCAACACTATCCACGTCACAGATTTGTTCTGCGTATCAAATTAAGTTACATACGTAAATCTCCCAGCCCAGTGCTGGGTACTTAGAACACACACCGTAAATAAGAAGTGTGGTTATTGCAAAGCAGATTTAAGAACATCTGGAGAAGTTTTAGGGAAGGAAAATGCCACTTCACCGGAGGAAAATCATGCATGCTCTTGCGTGTGTGTGTGTGTGTGTGTGTGTGTGTGTGAGAGAGAGAGAGAGAGACAGAGAGACAGAGAGAGACAGAGACAGAGAGACAGAAAGGCCGACGACTACTGCTTACACTCAGAGTTTGAGTCTCTCTTTTCCTGGATCACTGCTCACTCCTCTGGATTGAAGGAGAAAGCTGACTTAAACGTAATTGGTTTGGTCAAGTGCAGTGATTTAGAGATGCACTCACATTCCCTAATCTCATTTTTATCCACTTGCGTCTAGCACAGATTCTAATCAGCCTCCCCACTGGTTCACTTCACTTCCGGCAATGAAAGAGCTCTCAGAAGTGACATGAAAGACGCGGAGGCGGTCACTGAGGGATCAGCACCTTGGCTGAAATGGATATAAAGAAGGCTGTTTTAATAGGAAAAGCAACAGATCAGCATTAATGCTTGCAAGTTAATATAAGTCATGCCTTGGTTTAAATTTTCCGTTTTCATTCAAAACAAATAG
Organism: Acinonyx jubatus; assembly: GCF_027475565.1. Classification (NCBI taxonomy): domain Eukaryota; kingdom Metazoa; phylum Chordata; class Mammalia; order Carnivora; family Felidae; genus Acinonyx; species Acinonyx jubatus. The sequence continues at coordinate 89,473,285 of NC_069387.1, read as the reverse complement.
CATTCAGTAGGTCTGCAGCCAAGCAAGTCAAATGCCAAATTAAGTTTATCTTTCATAACTAAGACTGGTGACATTGGAAATTTAGATCCCCTCAAATAGGTAAGGAGTGCTTGGAAAAATCTCGCCAGGTGGTTGCCTCGGAGAGACAGCCTCCTACTATCCCTCCTCATTCATTCATAGTAAATGCCCAAGGCATTTCATAATCAAGTATTTTACACAAATGAAATGCAGTCAGTTCAAGGCTTTAAGCACAGCTGGGTGGCGCTGAAGCTCAAACAGTTTGGCAAGGAATCCCCAAATCTTTCGCGTATGGTGCGCTGGGCGCAGCAGTCAACGCATGCCACGGATTATTTTATTTAATTCTCACAACAGTGTTGGACGGTAAATACTGTACTTGTTCAACTTACGGACTAGGACATCGAGGTAAAGAGAAGGCTTTTCTAAGGTCACAGGGCAGTGGCTCGATGAGGTCTCACACGGAGGCAGCCTGACCCTGGAGTTCAAGCTCGCATCCTCCTCTCAACACCAGAGGGATTAGAGTTTTGTTAGTACTGCTCCTTTGTTTTTGATAACTTCTCTTTGCGGAGCTGTCACTTGCCCTGGGAATTCACCTTGAGCTGAGTAATGACATCAGATGACACCAAATTCTCTCTGGATGAGCCTGGATGAGCCTGGATGACCCGGGGCCCGGTCCCATTTCTCAGACGAGCCCTCCCGCCACCTGCCTAAGGTTTTGTTGCGGAGGGGCTAACCGCTCCTTCGTTGTGACTTTTATTCCGACGGTGATATCTAGCTACGCGACTTCTGTTTGATTATTTCACCTTCCCGGCCTCTATTTCTGAATCTGTACTCTGAAGGATTGGAGGAGATGTTCCATAATATTCCTTCCAGCTCAGACCTGCTGAGTTTCTAAATGGCTGGGTAACTATTTTATTACCTCCCTTCCTCAACCTCTTCAGGAATCCAACCCCACAGGGGAGCCCTTCCTTGGCTTTTAAATCCCTCCTTGTAATATTGTCTCCCCTTCTCTCTTTTTCCATCCTTTCTCTTGCTTTTCCCCTCTCATCACCTTTCTTATGCCCTCCTGCCCTCCCTGCCATCTTATTTCCTTCCTCCTTTCTTTGATTTCCTTTCTCTGCCCCCTTCACTCTCTTGCCATCTCCCTGCCCATCACCTCTTGTCTCTCCTCCCTCTCTCTATTTTGTATCTCCCTTTTCTGGGAATATTCTCTTCTCTCCCTCTCTTCCTCACACTTTTCTTTTTCTTTCATTGAATTAAACCCACCTTGTTTTTCTTTTGCTGTGCTGTTTAGATACCAGTAGATCCTTGGAAATTACCAGAAGGATTGATCAAAGGAAATCCGGAATGGATGGTACATTTCTTTCAAAAAAGAGGAACGAACACTTAAGGAAGTTGGAAGTTTGGGCACTGAAAGTATAAGAGTTCTTCTGTGCTGAATGGATAATCTCATTGGTGTCATTGCAAATATGATTGAGGTTTTAATTCAATGGAATGTTTTTTTTCTTGGAAGTTCTGTGTTGTTGGTGCCTTTCTAGAATAATCTGGGTTCTTTCCTACAATAAAAATAACACCTACAAATTGAAAGTTATCTTTAGAAAACTTGAAACAAAGGAGTGATCCTCAAAAGACCCAAACTGAAACTTAACACTTCTGTTAGCATATCAAGTTGAAAATTCACATATTATATCAGCTGAATAGACTCAGTCCATGATATCAATATTTTATCTTGTATCTTTCTCTGTGCTTCACTAATCTATTTTGTATCCCTTCATTTCTAGTTAAATTATTAAGGACTTACCCTTTTCTAAAAGGCTTCTTATATAGAAAAACTTCTTCTATAGAACAAAACTTCTGTTTTGTTTCTTTTAATGAATCTTCTGTTTACCTACGGACACACAAACATCAGTTGGATTTTAGCAGTGTCTTTAGAGTTGCACGATCTTTCAGGAAACAAGTAATTTTTTTCTAGGCCTCTTTTCTGTGCCAACTGAAGTGAAACAGGCCTTTTTAAAAAATAAAACAATGTGGGGTGGTGGGGAGGCATCTGGGTGATTCAGTTGGTTAAGCGTCAGACCCTTGATTTAGGCTCAGGTTGTAATCTCCTGGTTCATGATACAGAGCCCCGTGTCAGGCTCTGTGCTGACAGCGTGGAACCTGCTTGGGATTTGCTCTCTCCCTCTCTCTCTCTCTGCCCCTCCCCAGGTTGTGCACACATGTGTTCTCTCTCTCTAAATAAATAAATAAATAAACATTCAGAAAAAGTAAAATAAAACAATGGTTAAGTCAACTTTGATTTTAAAAATCACTCATGCTTATAGAACTTGTTTAAAATATTTGCTGTGATCTGGGACTTTATACCGTTTGCTCCTGTAAACACGTAGATCTTTTCCAATTCTTTCTTTCTTTCTTTTTTTTTTAACATGTATTTATTTTTGAGAGACAGAACGAGACAGAGCACGAGTGGGGGAGGGGCAGCAGTGGGGGGGCTTGGGGGACACAGCCAAAGCAGGCTTCATGCTCTGAGCTGTCAGCACAGAGCCCAACGTGGGGCTCAAACTCACGGAGTGCGAGATCATGACCTGAGCTGAGGTCGGACGCTTAACCGACTGAGCCACCCAGGCGCCCCAACCATAGCATTGGAAGAGGTTAGGTTGATATATGGTTCAAGAAGGACTCTACCCTCTTGAGTCTTGGATTCTCGCCTCGAAATATATGTCAGGTTTGGAACTTAATTTAATTCTTGGAAAATAGTTTCTTCATAGATTTTTTTAATAAAAAAGAGACTTCGGAAGGCTGATCAGGTGGTCTCCACACAGAGGCCTACAGATCACTTTCTGATTTGTGCGTGACCTCTTGCGTAAGAGGACCCTGGCTGCTTGGTCAACCGGCTTAACCAACAGCTCGGGTGGCTCTGAAGCCCTTCCGCTGTGGCTGATGTGGGCTTATGTTCTAAAGTGTCCAGGCCCGTGAGAGCTCCAAACTCAGGGTAGCTCCACGGGAGTTCGGGCAGGATAATAAATGGGCTCATTAGTGATGCGTAGAATATCCATAAAGGCCTTTTGTACCCGAGACACAGAAAATATTATAGAGGAGAACAACCTTAGCTTCTGAGAGACAAATGGAAGGAGAAAGATGCCACAGAAAGAGCCTGCATTCAGTGGGGAGGTAACGAAGGAAGAAGACATTGGGCTGGCTCTCCAGGAATGGACCTCAAGAGAGAACCTGCTCAGAAAGTTGCTGGTGAAGGTGAGCCCTCTCCTGGAGCCTGCCATGATCTTATGACTTGTGAGGGGATACTGAGGGGGGACAGGCCTGTCAACTCCTGCCTTTACAGAGGACTGATCCTTTTAGCACCAACAATGGGATACCTCCCCCATTTTTCCACAGCTTCACCCTACTGGGCACATTCTGTGCTAAGATGGTGTTTCCATGAAGACGCAGCTGGCCAAGAGTGCTCTCCCCGCCTCGTTCTGATACATAGGCACAGCAGGACATCTCACTGCAGTTGAGCTGTGGGTTCCTAGTGCACAGTGTAGCTTAGGCTTTTTATTGTCACAAACGTTGCCGCTCAGAAATGAGACGCCTTATAATTCCAATAACGCTCAACAATTCGGATATCCTTTTATGAAAAAAGAAAATCAACACAGTTGACATTGTCTTAAAATTGGGCTACCTTTGGAGCCGTGGTTATGGGGCAACATGGAGTTTGCTTTGTGCCGAAAACACAATTTTCCAAATCCAGGTCTCCCAATTGAGTCATGTAACAAACGGCCAGTAGATGGCACCATGAGCACCTTATATCAGATCCAAGGCTGAGAACGTTTATCTTCTCAAAGCTCTTCTCAAAATATTAAGCAAAACTTTGACTGAAACGCAACCGTATTTGGACAAGCAGGTTTATTTTACTTTAGTGCTTTGTTATTAGAAACATACATATGTGTGTGTATATATTTTACTATCAAACCCTAAAGTTATGGAAAGTATCCTTGATGGTTAGGATGGACTGTAAACTTTTACAGTATTATTTGCAGGCAGATTTTTCAATTTCTTATTTAAGCTAACTTTTTCCTAATATGAGGTTTAGTGGTTATGTGTCATACCATTGCCCAGTAAAACTCAGGAGAATATTTTTTATGATCTAAGTACCGCTGTAAAAGAAACTCATTCATATAGGAAGAAGCAGAAATGCAGTATAACATATTGTGTGCTTTTGAAAAGAACAACATGAATAAATGTCTTTATTCCAATGACTGCATCTGTACCGAGATATGTACACAAACACATACCATAAACAATAGCTCTTTGGCCAAGACGAACAAATATTAGATATAATTTAGTGTAGTACGCCATCCCTATTTTAGACTCCACTCCACTTCCAGACCTGAAGATTTATTTCCGAGTAGGAAATGACTCTTAGAATTCAGTTGTAGATACAGCCTTTGGAAGAGAAGCTATTCTTTAACTAAACAAACCATTGCCTTGGGTGGAAGTCTGAACAAAACCTTCAGCTGTCTCTTTGCAGATATCCCCCTTGCTGGCTAAGCAGTCAAATGAGAATAATGGCGGAGAATAAGCAAAAAGTATAAGACAGATCGGAGGGTGAAAGACTGAAGTCTAATGCCCACACTGCATTTGGAATAGAAGCAAAGTCAGAGACAGTTATCAGAAGAGTGTTAATGAGAGACACTAAAGTGCCAGAGGTATATAGAAAAGGAGAAACTGTGGGAACATTCAAGACTCCAGATGAAACGTGCACGTACGTGATGACTAGCACTTGTGAGCAGGAGCACAAAGGTAGCTTCCTGGGATGAACATCGTCTGCTTATAATTTCATTCCATTTGAAGGAGCAAGATCTGCCTTCAAGGAAGCCTCTTTGCCCTTCTCGATGGCACTCACCACCTCCCTTTTTTTTTGGTACACAGTATTTGGCAGACTTACTGACCTCTTTTTAATCCCAAATATTGACTCTATCATTAATCCTGAGTTTTTTTTTTTAATTTCTAGCTTTCACTCAGAGTTGTATCTTGTAGCAAATAACATAATTATTCTTTGAGGTAACCTGGTATCGAAGGGGAGGAGTCTTGGGAATGTCCAGAGAGGGTGAGCTGGTGTTGGGTTCCTATGGGAATTTCAGTCATCGGGGTTGCAAGTTGGTTTGAGGAAATCCTTCAGGAAGTTGAGTGGGAGAGGAGGGTGGCAGGAACTGCAGGAAGAGAGAATTCCTGGTCAGTGCCACCCATGCCCAAGGCCTGATGTTAGCGATCATGAAGTCGTAGGTGTCCCCAGGAGCACTGATCTATTGGGGGGAAATGCTTGTGCATGTGGCATTTGGAAGCAGATTCAAACGTAGTCGGCTTTAGGGGTCTTTGTTTCACCCTTCCTCGAGACAGGTACGTTTATGAGCTCATTGACCTTGATGCACAAAGATGAAAACAGTAAAAGGGAGGCAAGAGCAAAGCCATGTTGACTTCAGTTGAATTTGAAACATGCGGAGAAAGAAATATTAGAGTTTCCCAAATGGAAACAGAGACTAGTCTGTAGGAAAAGCCGTTTTGTTTTCAGTCTTCCAAGTAGATATTTCAAATGGCAAACCATAAAAAGTAATATGAAGATTATTGCGGAATTGTCTGAAACACACAGAAAGGGACCGGGCCATTGTTCCAACAAACAGGTAGTCATAGGAGCAATATTGTTTTAGTGTCCACAGGAATGTTTCAGACTTTTAAGGGGAGAGAGCACAGAGAGCAAATATACCTAATTGCTTCTAAATGGCTAAAATAAGCTAAGTCTGATGCTTTCTACTTCCCAGGGGAGCCAGCAATATTGGCAAGTGTGGGAATTTATTCGGTTCATTCAACAAAGCAGTATTATTGCACAGTTTGTATAGTTCTAGTCTTGGTATGAGGTCTGGTTTTGAGTTGATGCTCCAACACATGCTAATGTGTGATGGTCAGCAAGTTCCTTAACTTCTCAGAGTTAAGACGATCATACCCACTTTAAAAACTAAATAAAAGCATGTTCTAATGAATATAGAAATATTATCATTCATACTGATATTGAATGCCTACTATAGCCTCAACACAGATGATCAATTACACTTTTTTTTTCATAATTATTTATGCCCTAGATGCTGGTTTAGGACTTTGTGTCATGGGGGAGAGTTTCCCCCAAAGACTGAAAAAGCTAATGTCCAGGAGCTAATTTTGCAAGGCCCTCTGAAGACAGAACATATTCTCCCCTAGTAAAAGCATGGGAAAGGAAAGGATTATTACTATCATTTTATTTCATTTAGTATTTTAAAGTTTATTTATTTATTTTGAAAAGTGGGGGGAGAGGGGGAGTGAAAGAGGGAGAGAGAATCCCAAGGAGGCTTTGCACTGCCAGCGTGGAGCCTGACGCAGGGTTTGAACCCATGAACCATGAGATCATGACCTGAGCTGAAATCAAGCGTCGGATGTTTAACCAACTGAGCCGCCTAGGAGCCCCAAGGATTATTACTATCATTTATTTTAAAGAGAAAGAAACAATGAGATGTATTATTGGATTTCCACAGTGCATTTTCATTGTTATTATCTGAAACCAAGAGTCAGACGCCCAACCAACTGAGCCACCCAGGCTCCCCAATAATTCCGTCTTTAAATGAGTCAAAGAGAGAGAGAGAGAGAAATTCAAACTAAAGTAAGCTAACGTGCTCCTACTCACTCAACAAAGTACATTCTGTATTTTCACATAGGCAGTTCTCTCATGCACTTGGCTGTGCACCGCCTGTCAGTGATAGCTAGAAGTATTCAATGAATTCTCTTAACTGCAAGAATTATTCCTGCAGAAGTTTGTTAATCTGGAGGAAGAGTTGTACCAAAATCTGTCCTGCATCTGATACAGATAGTTCCTTCGGTTTGTCTAATATCTTGATTTTGTCTATTATTCCTACTGTATTCCTAATTTATAGAATTTTTATTTGGTTCATTTTCAAATCTGCTCTGTTACTTTTTATGGTGTCCAGTTCTCCAATGAAATTTTCAGGCTTCACTTTTCTTTGTAAAATGTAGCATAATTGTTTTGTAGTCTTCATCCGTTAATTTCAATCTCTCAAATGTTTATGTGTCTGCTCTCTGTTATTTCTTACAGTTGTCATTTCAAGTGTCTTGCTTTTTGGTGTGCCTGATTATTTCCGTCTATGTGTTGGACACCACACTTAGGGCTACTTTGAGGCCTAAAAACCTATCTTCTAAAGCATATTATCTTGCTTCAACGAGGAGCCTGGGAACACTACCAATCTGGGAATATCTTAATCTCCTTTTAAGGCTTAAAGTTTCCTGAACAACCCAGATGAAGCTAGATGTAAATCCATGTGAAGACTGGGTTATTTTCAGTTCATCCTTCTACTTCTACTTCTCTCTTAAGGGAGAGTTTACCAGAGTCTTTGCCTTTGGCAAGCCCTAGGCTTTTACCTTCATCCTTTTGATCCTTTGAAGTCCCCTCAAAGTACAGCTAAGGTTCAACGTTGTTTCTCACACATCAGCAAATGCTTGCAAGAACAAAGCAACTTTGAATCCTGGGTTTACCTCTCTGGGGTCTTGTTTTCATCTGGATTTTGGCCCGGTGATTCTTCACTATTTTGTTAGCTCTTGGATCCTTTTAAGAAGATACTTCTGCTCTTTTAGTTTTCTTCAGTGGAAAGCCATTTAGTCTTAGTTCTGCCATGTTTGGAGGATTGCTAATGCTGTGGTTTATAAATAATGGAATTCTGAAATGGGTATGAAAATGTGCTCAATTCAGAAAATGATAACTGTAAAATGAAAACTAAATACGAATGGAAAGCGATAGAAGCATCACTACAGAAGGGAGTGTGAAGCCTGATTCTTCTCCTACATATAGATTCTCAACAGCGCGGAATTTTAGATTTTGGTTTCGTTTTGTTTGTTTGTTTGTTTGTCTTAAATAGAGTTTGAAAGCACTGTATTTAAAAAATCAACAAGTCTATTATTTTACCATGCAATAACCAGCCACAGTATATCGGTGGCTTACAGCGATAAGCATGCAACGCTTGCATGGGTCTATGTGTTGTCTAGTGTGTAGGTGGAATTCACGTCTTATTCTATCACCCAGACAGGAAGAATGGCAGCTCTCATGGCAGAAGTCAGCAGGTTCCTGAGAGATGAGGTCTCTGCTAGGAATTGTTGCTCTGTCAGTTCAGCCCATATTCCACTGACCAAAGCAAATCATATTTCCAAGCCCAACGTTGGTGAGATGAAGAGGGCATCTGAAAAACAATCTAATGTGCCATAAGTATGTGTCCCAGTGAACTTCCAGATGCTAGGAAGTATTGGTGTTTACAAATTAGCAAGTATTTGGTACAGACTTGGTGATGTGAAGTCATACTTTCAAGTACTAAAATTTGATGACCTTGTTTTTGCAAGTTTTCTTTTTTTTTAATGTTTATTAGTTTTTTAGAGAGAGTGCTAGAGTGTGATCAGGGGAGGGACAGAGAGAGAGGGAGACACAGAATCAGAAGCAGGATCCAGGCTCTGAGCTGTCAGCACAGAGCCTGACGCGGGGCTCGAACCCACGCACCGTGCGGTCATGACCTGAGCCGAAGTTGTACACTTAACCGACTGAGCCACCCAGGTGCCCCTGTTTCTGTACGTTTTCTTAAGGCCCGATGGTAATTGGGCATTCAGAGCTTTTCCACATTTGTTCCTACTTAATAACAAGCATCTAAAAATGACTGGATAGCAATTAATAAATATTTTCAAAGTATTTCATATCCTTTTTAAAAAATTTTATTTATTTATTTTGAGAGAGGGAGAGAGAGAGCAGGGGAGGGGCAGAGAGAGAGGGAGAATCTCAAGTGGGCTCTTTGCTGTTGATGCAGAGCCTGACATCAGGCTTGAACTCACGAAACTGTGAGATCATGACCTGTACTGAAATCAAGAGTTGAACACTTAGCCGGCTGAGAGCCACCCAGGCGCCCCAAAGTATTTTATATCCTAATAGACACAGCAAATAGTGAAAATGATCTTAATAATGTTGAAACAATTTTTAAAATACAATTTGATTCTTTCAATTTTGTTTTTATTTCTGCTATTATATATTTTAATATACAAGATCTCCTTTTTAGTCTCTGAATATCCTATATTCCTTTTTAAAAGAGTAAATTCCTATTCTTACGTCATGAATGCTTGATCTTTCTTAGGATATCAGTGACTATCTGACATTGTTTTCTTATATCACAGTCATTTACTCTACTTTTTTTTCCTCTTCGTTGGATTGGACCGCTCTCTTTTACATAAGAAGATGTGCTCAAATGCCTGGTGATCTGTATTGTCTGCTCATATTTAATATTTGAGCTATAAAAAGATGATTGGAACTTTGTGCATATGGGAGGGGCTTGGAGCATGTGGATTGTTAGCCAGCGGGGTGGTTTGTTTGAGGATTGTCCCCTTAGGCCAATCATATGACCTAGAAAAGGCTCTTCCAAACTTCTGCCTAGATATCAGGATTCTGGAAGCACCATGGGAAAGAAGGCTTAGTGGTTTCAACGTAAAGAATGTCAATTTCCACTTAATCGTTATTTTCAGCATGATACCTTTGCCTTCGACTTAGCCTGATAGCCTCCAGTCTGAATGCCCTCCATGTCCCGCTCCGAAGAGAAGGAGTCTCCTGGCTTCTGCTGGGGTAGAAGACGGGCAGTTGACCAACTGCATGGAGTGGGATAGAGGCGTCTGGGGAGGAGTTCGCTATTTCTCAAGCAGACTTCCAACAGATCCTTCTGTTTTCAGTCCATCTTCACCCCTGCAGCCAGAGATATTGTACCATAAATATTCGAACCTTTGTGAGTCCCCAGTGTAATTCAAGCTGCTTGTCAGTATTCTTAGTTGTTGGCTTCAGATGTAGCTCTTGAGTCTGCTAAATGCATTTCCATTCGCCCATTAGCCTGTTAGCTTTCAAAGTGTTGTTGTTTTCTCTCTCTTTCTCTTTATACCTGTGGGTATACACTTAAAATTTTTTCTTAATGTTTATTTATTATTGAGAGACAGAGAGAGACAGAGCATGAGCATGGGAGGGGCGGAGAGGGAGGGAGACACAGAATCCGAAGCAGGCTCCAGGCTCTGAGCTGTCAGCACAGAACCCGACGTGGGGCTCGAACTCACAAACCACAAGATCATGACCTGAGCTGAAGCTGGACACTTAACCAACTGAGCCACCCAGACGCCCCCCCCCCCCACCTTTTAAAATTTTTTCTTGGCTGTTGCTTTTATTGAGTGTGGGGAGAGAGCAGAGGCTATTGCCATCTTTAACCAGAAGCCTACTTTACTTTTCCAGATAAAGTTTATTCTGCTTCAACCCAATGGCCTGTTTAAATGGCCATGGACTTGTTCTCACTTAGGAGGGTTCTTTCAGGCTATATGATCAGGACTCCTTGTTTTAGGTAAAAACAAAAGACAGGAGTTGGCAGGAGCCCTGGCGCCCTCCATCTTTACCATCATCCACTGTGCTGCCCAGTGCCATTGTTTTGTGCTAGTCTCTGCCCTCTGTCTCTTCAGCCCAGTGCTCTGGCCAAGCTTAGAGATGCCTTTCCTAGTAATCCTCCCCGGAGCTCAGGATCAACATCTCACAGCTCTCTCTTTATATAAAGGGTTGCTACTCCTGCTACTTTGTCCTCCATCTGTTACCCAGTCTCAGACTCCCCTAACAGTTCAACTCCGTCGCTTTCACCTCAAGGTCTACCCAGTTTAATCTTCAATGTGTGTAATCTACACAAGTTATTACTTACTCCACATTCTGAGTGAGGGCTGGTAGTAGTAATGATGGGGGGTAGATGTCGGTGTTCTAAGCCTTATTGATTAGCTCAGAAACTCAATATAAGTTTCTCTTTCTGGGCTGGTGATGGGCCAAGAAGATGCCAATGCTACATACTTTTTTCCCCCAGTAACTCACGCTCTTGGCTTAGAAACCCTCTGCCTCCCTCTTCCCATGGGCTTCTCTTCTCTCACTTCTTGCTTATTCCACTGGGCTTTTAATTTACTAAATCCTCTCCTCTGTCTTATCCGGGCTTGAAACACTGACTCTATGTGAAGAGAGGCGCTCTGAGACTGGGGCCGTCCGTGGTCCTCTGTGGTTGAAGTCCATTTCTATCACTGGGTCAGGGAAGAAATGGGAAAATCAATCAATCTGTCACCAAGTGTTAATGAGCTTTCAGTTTCCCACTGCACCACATCACCATCCTCTCCATCACTCTGGTACCTAATCACTTGCTGGTTTTCACTGCAGGTATGGGGGTAGGGTGTAGGATTAAGCCTCTGTACCGATGAGAATTAGAGCAAGTATGTTTTGAGGTCCCATTTGAGGGGAATCTGCTCTGCTCATACCCATACCTTATAGCTTGTTTCTCAGCCCTCCAGCCTTATAGATGGTGCAATCTCATCTTCACAGGTAGAAAAACAAGGCTGATGACAATTGTGGGTATTGGTATATTGAAACTTTAATGCGGTTAAATATATATGTTTATTTACATTGGTGATTCTTAATTGAATGAGATAAATCACCTGAGAGATTTATTTATTTATTTATTTATTTATTTATTTATTTATTCAGACCATCTCTTTTCCAATTCTAGTATAACTTCCAAGGGCTATGGTCTCCAGATGGAAAAATCTGCCATAAAAGGTCACTGTTATTGATGAAGTACATTATATCCCTCAGGTTTTTTAGGTTAGAAAAATCTTGAGAGCCACTAATTGTAAGTGACTCACTTACTGAGGTTTGAGATGATAGTGTCCTCTTAGTTGAGAACCACCCGGTTTTGAAAATACATGGAGAAAGTGTACTCATTTAAGTTTTCAGAACTTCCAATTAAAATAGGCTTGTAGTATGAAATTGGTAAATTATAAAATTTACAAATATGTATTGCAAATACAATAAAGCTGAGTAAATTTCGGTGCAGATTAGTAGAATTTCTTAGGAAACTATGATACTGTATCATCAAGAAACTTAGGGCAATCATTCCGCCATTAACTATCATTTAAACAAAATTTTTTAAATGTTTATTCATTTTTTTGAGAGCCAGAGAGCCTGAGCATGAGTGGGGGAGGGGCAGAGAGAGAGGAAGACACAGAATCCCAAGCAGGCCCCAGGCTCTGAGCTGTCAGTACAGAGCCCCACACGGGGCTCGAACTCACAAACCGTGAGATCATGACCTGAGCCAAAGGGAGATGCTTAGTGGGCTGAGCCTCTAGGCACCCCTTAACTATCATGTTAGTGGTGTTTGCTGTGTGCCATATATTGTTTTTTTTTTTTAATTTTTTTTAACGTTTATTTATTTTTGAGACAGAGAGAGACAGAGCATGAACAGGGGAGGGGCAGAGAGAGATGGAGACCCAGAATCCGAAGCAGGCTCCAGGCTCTGAGCTGTCAGCACAGAGCCCGACGCGGGGCTCGAACCCACGGAGCGTGAGATCGTGACCTGAGCCGAAGTTGTACACTTAACCGACTGAGCCACCCAGGCGCCCTATGTGCCATATATTGTGCTAAATACTTTATGTAAATTATTCCATATGATCCTCTCAACATCCCTAAAACACTAGGTATCTTCATGCCTATTTAACAGGTAAGAAAGGGAAATCCAGAAAGGCTGAGTCGCGTGTCTCAGATCACATACTAAGTGATCGAGGTGGGATTTGAACTCCGGGATCCCTCACTTCAAATCCCATGTCTTTAACCCTTTTTGCATATTTAATCTTTCTGTCACGGTAATGTTACTCTAGGAAGTATCACCTAAGGATGCAGTTCTTAAAAAAACAAAGAAAAAGTGGCACCCGGGTGGCTCAGTCGGTTAGCATCCGACTTAGGCTCAGGTCATGATCTCACGTTTGTGGGTTCGAGCCCCACGTGGGACTCTGTGCTGACAGCTCGGAGCCTGGAGACTGCTTTGGGTTCTGTGTCTCTCTCTCTCTTTGCCCCTCCCCTGCTCGTGCTCTGTCTCTCTCTCTCAAAAATAAACATTAGAACAAGAAACAAAAACAAGAAATTAAAAACAAGAAACAAAAAAACAACAAAAAAGCCCCACTACCTAGACACAGATAGATGTGTATTGCAGTGGATTGTATTTAGCGAAAATTGGAAACTACCTACATCTGTCATAATAAGAGAGTGGCTGAGGAAACCATAAGAGATTTGCTCCATGCAATATCATGCAATCACTGAACCAGATTATTAGGTTATTTTGAATATATATAGGAAATATTTATAATTATATAACTTTAAAAAGACTGAATGCAAAATGTTTACCATCAAGATTTCAACCATAATAATATATGCATACAAGCAAAGACCTAAGGTTACAAAACAAGAAAACAGTTTTCAGGCATGGGATTAGGTTTATTCCCCCCCCCCCGCCCAATAAGACAAATTTCTTGTTATTGAATTAGCCACAAACCAGTTTTAGTTTTTCTGCCTCAACCAGCAGAAATGCATAAAAATGGCAGTGACATAAAATAAACTCTTGTTCATAATTATTGCACAGATGTATTTCTTTGGGAAATATAAGAACTCCAAGATTTCACAGGTTTGGTATTTGTGTATTCATCTGTATAGCTCCCTCACAAGATTTTGGCTTTGGGAGCAAGGGGAGTCCGATCTCTGTAGCGGACTTCTGTTTCAGTTTCCCACACTCAACATGTATCCCCCCTTTTCTTGATAACAAGCACCTCCATTCTTACTCCAGGTAGGTGGTGGGGAACTGGTTTCAGGGACGGGCAAGTTGTCCAGACCCAACCAATCAGAACACAGCATCACTTCCATCATTGTGAATACCGCAACTGGGGACGTGGAACACAATCAGACCTATAAGCCTCAATTTTAGAGATGGAGATGTAAGCTTGGAGTACCGGCAGCTATCTTGCCACCAAGAGGGAAGAATTTGCACAAGAATAGAGATAACTCTGAGGAAAACAGAGTCAAAAGATAGAACAAACCCTAATGATATCATCAGAGTTCCTGGACTCCTGTGTGTCTGATAATTGAAGACTCTTCACTTGTATACGCCAGTTGAATGGCTTTTCTTTTTCTTGAACTGATTTGAGTTTCTGTCTTTTGCACCTCAGAGATTATACAATATCATTCATCACATTTTCTTTCAGGGAAAAAGGGGAAAGTGCAAGATGGGGAAAGGTGGAGCAGAGGCTTGAGGCTAGGGTGTAATCATGACGTTGGAAAGGTGTATTGGGGCCACATTCTGGAATGGTTTGAAGGTCAAGCTATGGCTAGGGTATCTAGCATCAAAGGGCCAATGCGATGTCTCAGAGGCTTAGCCTTTCAATCAGGTTCACCGCAAAGAACCCCTGGGAAACCAGTGACCTGCGGCTATTAACCTAAGAGAGCTTTCTCAGAACCAAAGTTTACCAGGTTGCCAATAGTTTTGGTTCTTTTGGAACTTGCCCTACATTTGAATTACATGGTAAATCAAGTAACCACTAATATGCTGAATTGAAGGTCATCCTTCTGAAGATCTTAGCTTAATAGGTCTTGGGCAGACAATAAAAGAATGGCAGTCCATTACAACCCAACCTCAGTGGAAGCAAAGGAGGGGCTTCCATGTGGCAAAAGCAGGAGTGGAAGACAATTCCTCAAGGCAGGGAAATCGGAAGGGAACACTTTCCCACCTGGGGTACGCTGTGTTACACCATTTACTCAACATTTAGAGAAATTCAGTTTCTTTTTCTCGAAGGCAGATTAGTTTTGTCCTTCTACACTATGGCTTTTGTCTTTTCTGTTTTCCTTTTCAAATTTTTGTTTAAATTGTAGTTAGTTGACATATGGTGCCATATTGGCTTCAGGTAATTTTGTCTTTTTTGGATGCAGTGACTGGATACTACTGGCAAGAGGGGTACTTAATTAAAAATAGCTCAAATATCTTAGGAAGAATGTCAACGCATTCACCATTAAAATAATTTGTTTTAATGTTTATTTCTTATTGAGAAAGAGAGACGGAGCATGAGCACGGGATGGGGAGAGAGAGAAGGAGAGAGAAGGGGAGACACAGAATCCGAAGCAGGCTCCAGGCTCTGAGCTGTCAGCACAGAGCCTGACGCGGGGCTCGAACCTACAAACTGCGAGATCATGACCTGAGCTGAAGTCGGACGCTCAACCAACTGAGCCACCCAGGCGCCCCACACCGTTTAAATTTAAACCCAAGAGGTATTCAATATTGGCTTCAACTCATCAATAAGGCGTTTTCTCCCTTTGCTCTAACCCCCCAAGTCGTGTTCCCTCTGATTCCTCTGTGAGCGTATCTACAGAGTAAAATCCTGGAAGTGAAATTGTTGTGTCCGAAAATAGGCATGGCAGTTCCAACAGTAGTGTTTTATTTTTACTTTTGTCCTTTAGAAACCATCTGTGTGATTGGGTGAGTTAATTAAATAATCTGAATTTGACTTTCTCTGTCAGAAACCCTCTGACTTTTTCTAAGAAAGATCCAAGGCAGTAATAATAATAGTGAGAGTACAAACTTTGAAATCCATTTTTTTTTTCTAGAGGACAAATTAGAAACATTATGAAAGTATTTCTGATATTTAAAAAATATATATCACTTAAGGACAGTTAATTGGGATTTCAGTAAAATAAATCAGAAAGAATTCTGTAACCATATGTTAGCTGGGGAAGAAAGAGGTCATGAGGTGAGACCTTCCTGGTTTATGCCTCCTCTCTCCAATGCCAGGACTATGTGGGAGGATCGTGTTGATATTAATGGCCAGATATATGTTTGTGTGGGAAGAAAGAAATGCTTGGAGCATTATTATCAGTTTCAGAAGTTTTGTGTTGTTCTCCTTTGCACTAACTAGCATTGATACATGTAGATCCCATAATAAAATTTTCCTTTTTTTTTTTTTTTTTTTGATGAAAAGGCTAACTAATGATTTGCATTACTAGATGGAAACATAACCTTAATGTCAGGATCGTGTTTCTAGTTAGGGAGGCAGGGGCTCCTAAATCTTTGTTTATTTCAGATCTCAATTATGAGGTTAAATTGCAAGTTTGATAGTGTCTAATCCATAATTAGTACTCACGAAGTATTTGTTAAAAGAATGAATGGGTGTATTAATTACAGAGTGCATTGCAATGTATTTTTTCATTAAAAACAATTTGTATCACTTTGAAGAAAATATTCCTTGTCATTGCCTTTGTGTTCTCAATTAGAAAGAAAGATAACCTCCATGATCAAGTAGGAAAACTTATAGAATTTCTGGGTTCAACTTCTT
Organism: Acinonyx jubatus; assembly: GCF_027475565.1. Classification (NCBI taxonomy): domain Eukaryota; kingdom Metazoa; phylum Chordata; class Mammalia; order Carnivora; family Felidae; genus Acinonyx; species Acinonyx jubatus. Next base: position 89,457,004 of record NC_069387.1, on the reverse strand, counting down.
TTTCAAAAATAGCAGAAGATACCTCAGCTGTTTTTTGAATGAAATATTATTATACTTCCATTTTCAAGGAGAACAAAGTATCTTTGGCATGGCCGAGTAAGGGAAGGAAGAGCCTTGATCTAGCAGGGGAAGGTGGAATTGGATGGAGTCCCCTCTGTCCACCTTTCCCTCATCCGTGGATCTGATTTGTGGGTCACTTTGGAGAATGGTTTCGTGGTACCAAGATGGGAAGAGATGAGAAGAATTAGAAGTAATAGCCACTTGATGATAAGCCATGTGAAGACCTTCACATGGTTCAAGGTGTGAGCCATCCATTTCTTTCTTTCTTTCTTTCTTTCTTTCTTTCTTTCTTTCTTTCTTTCTTATCTCTTTCTTTTTCGTTCTTTCTTTTCTTTCTTTGTTTCTTTCTTTTCTTTCTTTCTTTCTCTCTTTTTCTTTCTTTCTTTTCTTTCTTTCTTTTCTTTCTTTCTTTCTTTCTTTCTTTCTTTCTTTCTTGCCATTTCTGAAGTAGAAGTACAAATGGAATTCTAACATGTAAATGCAGAAATCCACTAGGGGAGGAAATGTGTTGTGACTGAATGACAGAACAACAACAGCAACAACCGGGCTCGGAAGTCACATACGTGTGAGCTTCACATTTTACAAGTTGTGTGACTTTAGGCAAACAGGTTTCCTCATCTTCGCAACAAGGCGATGCTAAGAGACTGAAGTAAGATAAGACAGTTTGCAAATCCTAACATCTTCTCTTTCCGCTAGCATTGAATACTTTCCCGTGTTCAAGGATCCAGGAAAGGAATGGATTAAAAAAAAATTTTTTTTTAATGTTTATTTATTTTTGAGACAGAGAGAGACAGAGTATGAACGGGGGAGGGTCAGAGAGAGGGAGACACAGAATCTGAAACAGGCTCCAGGCTCTGAGCTGTCAGCACAGAGCCCAACGCGGGGCTCCAACTCACGGACTGTGAGATCATGACCTGAGCAGAAGTCGGATGCTTAACTGACTGAGCCACCCACATGCCCCAGGAATGGATTTTTATGTAGTGGTGCCTCTTGTGTTAGAATGTGTAGTTTGTCGATCAACAAAATATAGATTCAGGGAACCAATCCTTAGGACTATAGAGGTTGTCTATACATTTATTTATAGACTAATTTATTTCTTAAAAGGGAACTTAAGAAAACTTCTCGTTTAGTTTTAATGTTTCTCACCTGTAAAGTGAAGGTGTTGGTATGATGGGAACTTCCAGCTTGCCTTTGACTCTCTAAGAGGAAGCTGACAGCTGGTCACGTTTGAATGCTGGTACAAGACAGATTACAACTTTGGGTTATTTTTTCTCCTGGTCTTGAGCCCTCTTTGAAGGACCCCTATTCTGTGTCTCCACTCTCTCTTCCCTCGGTAAGACATTTACTCCTAGTGTATCTTTGGACTATCTGCAAACTCCTGAAAACACGGGAGCTGCAGAAACATAGCTCTAGGATTTAGAGACAGTAAGTTGCCACATCATTGGGGGAAGTCACAACTTAAGTCAAAAAAGTAGAAAAACTTGATTTCATTAAATGTAAACAAATATTTTATTTTTATTTATTTTTTTGCCTTGGTGTTGGAAATGAAATCTAAAGAAAGACTGCAAGGCTGGTAAAATGTTAGGATTTTTTTTTTTTAATGTTTATTTATTCTTGAGAGAGAGAGAGAGAGAGAGAGCGCGCGCGCGCGCGCGCGCACGCGAGCACGCGTAAGTGGGGGAGGGGCAGAGAGAGAGAAGGAGAAGGTGGGGGAGACACAGAATCCGAAGCAGGCTCCAGGCTCGGAGCTGTCAGCACAGAGCCCCACGCAGAGTCCGACGCAGGGCCCAACGCAGGGCTCGAACGCAGGGCTCCAACTCACAAGCCGTGAGATCATGACCTGAGCGGAAGTCAGACACTTAACCAACTGAGCCACCGAGGCGTCCCTGTTGGGACTTATTTTTAAGGCAAAATATACTGTGGTCTCCTTAAAGTGCAGCAAAGAGCTAAATTCCTACCCACCGGATGTAGAGACAGCACTGTTGGCAAAGGGAAAGTAAAGTCTCTGGGCCCAAGAGAACCACAAAATGCAGGGACTGGGATTCCCCACCCTGCACTGATTTCCTCCTTCTTCTCTATTCTTAGGCTGTTACTGTCTCTAACCGGCTGGCTACTTATGTTCTTTCTTCACCAAATTCCCTGAGGAAATGGTCCTGTGGAATGACTTGTAGCTAAGGTGTTCCACGGAGAAAAGAGAAATCTTGGAGGCAGGCCCAGCAGCTCAAGAGTGAATCCACTTCCGTCAGCACACACACCTCATCCCTCTTTGGATACGGTCCCTCAACTATTAATCTGAGCTTCTGCCGTGGGTTCTAGGGACAGAGAGATAAAGTGCTGGAAAATTCACCACGACTTGGTAGGGTTGAGACTCATGATCCTTAACTGTCCCCCTGAGTGTAACCACACAGTTGTCCTGTGGAGGAGAAAGTAATCAGGACAAGCCACTCACAGAAGGTCAGGATGGTGACACCGTGGGAAAGGGATACACTAGAAAGCTGCAGATTGGCGTAGGTTAAAGCGAACATGGCAACGTGGGGAAATCCATGTATGGGGTGCTTACCTTGAGCCAAGGGCATGGATTATTTTATTTAATTCTCGTAACAACCCTGTGGGGTAGGTTGCCACTCCCATTTTACAGAATAGGAAACTGAGGCTTAGAGGTTGAGGATGACCTTGCTAGTAGGTGGTGGAGTCTGGGTCTGATCATCAGACCCTTACCTCATCATCAACGTGATGTTTTCCATCTGCCCACTTTGAGCAGTCCCTCAGAGATACACTCCCTCCATTTCCATCCCCTTCACACCTCCCCGTGGTGCTGGGCAGCTGTCCGTGTCCCTACCACTCCCTCCTTATTTCTACTTAACCTGACCATGTGGCCAGGTTCACCACCAGCCTCATTAGATTCCATCTGAGGGACTCAATTTCCCGTTGCCCTTGCCATTGACCTGTACTCCCTGGTTCCACAACCATCAAATCCCCACCCAGATCAACCTTCACGTACTGTCTTCTCAGTGCACCTGTTAAGAAAAACCACAAGCCAGCGTTTGTTGCTGGTGTTCTCTTTTGTTGTGTACAGTATTTTTTGGTCACTCATGGTTATTCAGCATTACCAAACCCATCTATTGGCGATTCTGGTTTTTATCATATGCTTCACGGAAGCTTTTCTAAGTCGCCTGGAACTCAAATATTTATTGTATTCATTCCCATTCCTACTTTCCTCTGAGATGTACTGAATCCTTGAAGGTTACCAATGACCTTCTTCTAATAATCAAGTCATGTGCCATTTTTTCATGTCTGGCCTCTGCAGCCGACGGTCTGGCAGACCACCTCTCCTTTTTGAGAATGTTAGTTCTGGAAACACTCTATATCTTGTCGATGGAGGCAATACATCTACCACTGCGTATTTTTTCCTGGGAAGCAGTATTACGTTTCCAACTGCATGCTAGAAGTCTTCACCTGGATTCAGCACAAGCCCCTGAACTTAACATATAAAAAGTAAAACTAATCATTTTCCCATGGAAACCAAGCCCTTCTCCTGAGTTCTTTTCTTTTCTTCTTTTCTTTTCTTTTTTCTCTTTTCTTTTTTACCCCTTCCCTTCTCTTCCTTTCCTTCCCTTTTGCTTTTCTTTTTTTTTTTTTTTTTAAATCTGGTTTCCATCCTGGAGATCTCCTTTCACATCCCCAGGGCAAACTTGAAGTTCTGTGCAATCGGTCTTCTCCATTTCCTCTGACACCACCTCTGAGCACCTCTTCAACACCTTGGTTAGACCTGCAATTACCTTAATCTGGACTCCAGGCTTCAGCTCTATCATATCAGCATCCTAACGCACATGTCTCATCTTAATAGTCTCCCCACTGAAAACAAAAATAAAATCTTTCAGAGGCACCTGGGTGGCTCAGGTCCTTATCTTACGGTTCGTGCGTTTGAGTCCCATATCAGGCTCTACGCTGCCAGCGTAGAGCCTACTTGGGATTCTGTCTGGCTCCCCCTCCACTCCTGCTCTCTCTCTTTCTCTCTCAAAATAAGTAAATAAACTTAAAACGTTTAAGAAAAGGTTTAAAAAAATCTTTCACTGCCAGCTGTTAATTGCTGGAGTAAGGACTATTATCTCCAGGTCCTCCAAAATAGATTTCCAAGTAGCCTTTTCTTGCGTTTCCTGCTCTTCCCTAATTTATTCCTCTACTTCAAGAAACGTCTTTACATAGCTCCAGGAAATTACTTTATGTTTTCCCACTTGTGAGGCTTTGCTTTTAAGGTTCCTTCCCCGTAAAATGTCTCCCATTGACACTCTGACCTATGGAAAGGCATTCTTTCTTCAAGGACGACCACAGGTACCATTTCTTCATGAAAATCTTTCCCGAACCTTCCAATTTGATGGGATTCTTTTTTCCTCTTATGTATTTATTTTAAAAATAATTTATGGCATATAGTGGGAGTTCACCCTTGAGGGTAAGTTTGTCCTTTTTTATTTTTATTTCTTTTGAGGGTAAGTTTGTCTTATTCATCTTTGTACACTTAGCACATGTGTGATGGTCTGCTAATGAATAGCTCTCGTGAAGAACTGAGTTGAATGTGCTTTGCTTACCGCTACTGCAGATATGGGGAGATATGATGCATGGCTCCTCCTCTGATGAAGCTTAGAGACATATCGATGAGAACAGATATGCAGAATTAATGAGTTATCCGTGGAGAGCCTTTGATTAGCGTTACCGACCGTAAGTACCGAGTGAGTTGGACATAAGTTCTTGGTGGAATGCGCTTCGTCTGGCAATAGACTCGAATTTAGTCTTCAAGAAAGGGTAAGAATCGAATTGATGCCCCGGGGGTGGTGGGTAAAGATATTCTAGTCTGGGCCTGGGAGGGAGAGCTTTATTCTGCCGCTCCGTCATCTCAACCAGTGGTCCTGGTTCTGTTCTGTGAGGCTCCTAAGTCTGTTTGCTCTTCAAATTTCAGTTCTTCCTTTCTCTCCTTCCCTCCCTCCCTCCCTCCCTTCCCACAACCCCACACCTACCTCCTGTTCTTCTTCTCTTCCCTCCCTCCCTTCCTTTCTTTCTTTTTGGTTAAACATCCCCAGTTCCTTTAGGCCTGTCCCTCATATGACAGCATTTCTAGACCCTTCCTCCTTTCTGGCGGTCTCTTCAGACCTACTACACGTAGATGAGGCTCCTCGTTTAAATGCAGCTCCAGAACTGGATACACTACATCACAGACGGCATTTCCAGGTCAGAGAGCGGTGGGATTCTAACTCTACCTCTCTGTCCTGAGTTTGTACTTCCATTAGAGCGGTCAAATAGCACATCGACCGCTGGCTCTTAGGGACAAATGAACACGTGAACATTCCTGCCCCTTCGCATACCTCGAACACTTTTCAACGGAGGTTCTCCACATGCTTTTACGAGCACTAATTAATTAAGCATCGCCACACCTCGGTGAGGACTAGGGACTCACTGCTTTCAGTGCGGAACTGTGGGCTCCGTCTACGTGGAATGCTAACCGCTATGCCCAGCAATGCTGTGAGATGGAGGGCCGAGACCATTGCAGTCAATGGAAACTGCAGGGGGAATTTTAGGGAGGCAGAATGTAATTACTTTAGTTGGACTCGGGCCAGGATTCTGGAGTTAACACAACTGCTCTTAGAAAGTCTGCCATAAGGTCTCTGGTGACCACAAATGGCTAGGTCTGTGGTTTTAGGTTTCATCCAAAAGGTAAACAGCTCAGTGCACAGTGCCCCCAACACCACGCAGGGCATCGATTCACACGGACCCGGAGAGGAGAGGCCACCTACTGAAAGAGAAACACCATTTCCTGAAGTACCTACTTGTTCCTGGGAGGTCTCTGATCCTCGCCCCAAAGCAGACCAGCCCTTACTCAGCTAGTAAGAACTGACAGGCTCACCAGCACAAAGTGGTAGTGCTGCCGGACTAAATGGATGTGCTTGTCACTTTCCCCCGTGTTGTCCAAGATTCCAGCAACAAAACAGTAGGGAACGCCCCCTACACATTTTTGCTCAAAACACATTCGTTTCTCCTCTCTGTAAAGTTCCTGGATCCCACAGTCCAAGTTAAACACAACTGGAATTTCCCTATAAGTCAAAAACAATATTAATTCTGAGCCCACATATTTTTCTTCTTGTAGGGCATGTACACATTTACACACAGCACATGTTGCAATCTGCAAATGGTAGAAAGCTCTGGAGGAAAAAACAAAAAGGGAGAAATGCAAGGGAACATATTTTTAACAAGAGAGCAGAAGGAGATTTGGTGGGGTGGCTGACCCGGCAATGAGAATTTTCCTCTGTGGTCTGTCGCAGGAAGAGCAGAGTCTGGCATCCTGCCGTGGGCAGACGGTTGGAGGTTTCTCTACCGCACAAATCTTCAATGAGGGTTGCTTCTCGGTGGGAAGCAAAGAGATTCTTGTAGAATATGAGCGCGGCACACAGCTGAACTCATGTGTCCCTGACTCAGGCTGTACAGGAGACACCGAAGCCTCAAGTCTCAAGATTACCATAGTCATCTTTTTCAAATTAAAATGGCAATGTAAAGTTTTGTAAATGTTAGTTCTTCTAATTGACAGTGGCTTGTGTCATGAAAATAAAGGCACTAATATTTTCTCTTGGTTTCTTTTCTATCACTGAAAGTTCATTTTTCACTAACTCAGACAAGGTCTTCATTTTTATGAAGACCCATGCTGACCCCTAAAAATCTGATTTTTTTTTTTCAGTTAATGTTTGTGCCCATCTGGTTTGAATTTAGCATTCTTATGAGTCATTTCACTGTGATAGGAACACTCTGCTATAGAAAACTTCTGTTAATATTTTAACATTTTAAATCAAACACCACAGAGAACATTACCTAAGCCTCCATGCAATTATGGAAAACCGTGCCCTCTATTTGTTCATGGTTCCTGCCTTCACGTTTATTTTCTTTAAATTGAACATCGTACATGGTAAATAAGTGCCTACCCCATATGTGAGTCCAAATACTTCACCAGCTTGGGCCAACATATCCCCTTGCAGCTCAAGAGCCTTTCGGAGGCAGCGTTTGCCCGAGGAAGGATGAATAATTCTCTAGGAAGTCCAATGGTCTTCTCACGGCTGACGCTTAACCTGTTTAAAAGAGCTTGGTTTATTTTCCGATCAACATTGACTTTATAACTTACATTTTTACTACCCAAATTTCCTGATTTTGAAGCTTGAACTCATTTTCCTTTTACCACTGGGCAACATTTCTCAAGGTAGTCTTTAAGGCGAAGCGAAGGAGGAAAAAAAATGCCAGGAATCTCTTTAAGAAAATACAGCAGTGTCTCCTCTACCTTCTTCGGCAAATGGATGGTTCCCAGGGAAGCTAGATTTGGTTGTGTACTTAGTCAGAAAATTGAATCTGCACATGGGGTGGACATAATTTAACTTAAAAAAATAAAAAGAGGATTTTGAAGTATTATTTGTCTATATTAAAAGTGAAGTGAGCACGCCTTAACAAGCCAACCCATTTTGTCCTTTATTTGTTGTATTTAAAATATTTCATCTTGATTTGGGAAGAAAAAAAAACAGCAGTGGTTTAAATCAAGTGTTTCAGTAAGGAGCAGGCCATTTTTAAGGTATGTATGAGTTCCACACTTCAACAAAGATACAAATGAACTCCAGCCCTGAATGAATAATAGGGTTTCACTCCCCTGTTCCCCCATTAACGTTTCTTGAGTTTATTTCCTAATCTGCAGGACTAAAGCTTAACAAAACAAAGCGCCTTACCTGGGCTCTGGGCACCAATTTCTTAAGATAACTTCATCCTAATTCTCATTACATTTTAGTTCACTGATGGCGCTTGGAGAGGCTTAAATCAAAATGGGAAAAATAATAACCGTTGACTCACAGAGGTGGGGCCCAGTTACTTAGTCTTTGTTCAGGCAAAACATGTGTTGGAGGCTATGAAAGCTTTGCAAAATCCAAAAATGGGGATTTTAGCTGCCACATGCCCTAACTGCAGATCCCAGGCTAGGCATGACGAATACGTTTGTACTTCCCATTAGCCATATTGTTGTGACTGAATAAAAAATGTAGTCTTTTTCACACAATTTAATTAGAAGTACCAGATGTGGTGTTGTATGACTGATGTCAAAATACGACACTTTTATGTAAACACTTTAACTTAATCAATCAAGTAAATAGCGCTCACTATTTTAAGGCATTTCAAATCTGCTTGGTACAAATACATTATTTTTGTGTTATGCTAAAGAGATCACGGCCAGCTGCAGCATCATTAAGAGATTAGGGGAATAAAGTTAGATTTTACTATATTATTTTTCAAGGGCCGGCCTTTACAATTTCCTCCTCTGGGAAAGACGGGAAGAAGACAGGGTTAGAAAATCCTTTAATTTCGTGGTGCCAAACAAAGTTCCCCTTGAAGAAAAGCGCGTGTTCCACCCCCAACAAATATTATTATTAAATGTATCTTCGCATTTCCAACGCTTCCGGCGGGAGGGGGGGGGCGGGGATGGGGTTGGGAGGTGGAGCGTTTCTCTGGGGTTCCGCATGGGAGCACAGCCATTAGTTCCCGAGCACCTTTCCCTGGCCTGCCTGGGTTGAATCCTTGGTGAAGTTCAGGTTGCCCTGGATCACAAAGGTCAATGGAACTTCATCAGTAAAAGTCGTGCTGCTGCCCAGAGATGTCCCCCTTTGAAGAGCAAAAGCTTCGGGGGAAATCTCAAACTAAGTGATGCGAGAAGCTCAGGGTCTCAACTTCGAAGTGAGCTACGGTCAGCGCCGGTGGAAAAGACTGCATTTTTTAAAAATTTTTTTAACGTTTATTTATTTTTGAGACAGAGAGAGAGCATGAACGGCGGAGGGTCAGAGAGAGGGAGACAGAATCCGAAACAGGCTCCAGGCTCTGAGCTGTCAGCACAGAGCCCGACGCAGGGCTCGAACTCACCGACCGCGAGATCATGACCTGAGCTAAGTCGGCCGCTTAACCAACTGAGCCACCCAGGCGCCCCAAAGACTGCATTTTTAAGAAGATGCAGAGAAGGAATGGATTTTAGGCTTCCTCGGGGCAAGAGCGGCTCAGCAGGGTGACTGAATGCGCATTTCTCATAAACTGGGTTCTCCCTCGGCCCTGCTTCCCCAGTCCTCTTTTTCTTCCCTTCCAACAGGACGTTTGTGACAAAAAGAGGCATCATTCTGGAGAGAGAGTGGTTGGGAGAAGCAGTGTGGAAAGGGAGAAGCCGATGGACATCTCGCTAATGTTCTAGAATATTCTGGGAACGGAATATTCTGCGGAACAGTTCTTCCACGTTGGGCCACTCACACTACGGTTTACGAAAATTCGGTGCTTCCTGAAGTGGGGCGACTTGGTAGCTTGGCTTCATGTCTCGTGGAAACTGAGGGAGGCCGAATGAAAGAAAATGAGACTGTCACCCAGCAGCCTCTAACTTTTCCCGGTTTGCGAACTATGGACGGAGAAGAATTCTGCCAAAGGGAGAACTTGATCTGTCTCTGTAATTTATATGTATTTATATATTTAAAATGTTTCATTTATACGTATGATATCTTTTTTTTTTTCCTTTCAGGTAACATTTATTTAGTTTGCTCGCATCAAAACGTGTTTTGTTTGGTTCGGACCAGGAGATGGCTTTAAAACTCAAAACGGAACGAAAGATGAGCTTTACCAGCACCTAGGTTGTCAGAATTCACTTTTAAAAGCGAGTCAAGAACCGTGAATGGTTCTGCGCAGAGAGGTGGGCAAGATTAAATTCCTGTCTGGCCTCTTGAAAAAGGTTTGAGATTGTTGAAAAGCTTGTGTGTGCCGGGAGGCACTTACACCGTTTCCGTGCCAAATCGGAACTGGTTTAGTCGGAGTGGTCTCCAGGGATTCAAAATTGGGAAAATGCCGAGGAACCGGTGACTGAGTTTTCTATGAACTTCTAAGAACGCCCTTAGCAACTCTTAGCTCTCTGCTGCGCCACCCGTATCTTGAGAGCACACGGATGCGTCTGCTCAGACTTTTCCTTGGGTCCCAGGATAGTGGAGGCTCTCCTGCCCCCACTCGGCCCTCCTGCTACCCTCCCCCTCCCATCCAGGTTTCCTGTACTTTATCAAGGGCGACTTACTTTACTGATCTTACTTAGGTTGCAGGCATTACCTGGGAGAAAACAATAAGTGAGGAAACCTTGCAAAGAAGAGGTGTGGGCTTTGTCTTCCTACTGGATTGATTTTCTGGACCACACAGCATGAATGCAATCAGTTGGTGGGTCTGCTTTTTATGCCACTTAAGCTGGGTGAGCGGGTTGTTGTGGACGTTGAAAAGCTACAGGAGTCCGGCCGGCACACGGATTGTTTCGCCGTATGAATCCCCAAGTGCCAGCAGCCCTGAAGGGATTTGTTTTCTTCGTTCTCTCCATTTCCCTCTTCATATTCTTTTTTCTTTCTTTCTTTCTAAGGCATCTCTGTTTACTTTGGCAGATGTTTAAGTCTAAGTTAAAGGTGGGTGGAGGCATTCAGGGAAGGAAGTGTGTGGGGGGAAGAAAATGGCAATGCGGTGGGGCCGGCTGCCACCCTGTTTTGCTTTGCTGGAAGACCTGCATAAGCATCAGACCAGTGTTTTGGAAGAAGTTCTTCTGCGGGAGTCTCGTTCTGTCTCTCTCGTGCTGATTGTGCATGGTGGGAGAGGGGGCAGACAGGCCTGAGATCTTCTGGTTCACTCATGAACACTTCAGAGGTTGCTCCCAGAGCAAACGGTTCCAAAGAATCTCCTACACCAAGGCCAGTGGCCCGGCTGTTTAGGGTTGGAATACTTTCCTTGGTCTGTCTTGTAGTGTCCTATTTTCTAGTGCTCAGCTTACATGGCAGTTTCTAGAAACTACTGCTCTGTTGCCAACCAATGAAGTGTTAATTAGTGAATAATTAAAATCAGTATCTATACTGCATCCAGCTCCTTCCTGCCTCAGGGTCTTTACACATGCTGTCCTAGGCTGTCCCAGGATGTTCTCCCTGCTTGGGACATTCTTACCTGTTACTCACCCCCAGCAAACTTCCATTCATTTTACACGTTTTCTATTCGGGTCTCAGCTTAAAAACGTTGTTAGTGACATCTTCGTTGTCCCCTTGCGGGCTGGGCAAGTACCACGGCTCCATCCCTCACAGATGATGCATCTGTCCCTCATAGCGTGTATCTTGATGCTAATTTGCTAGCTATTTGGGCAATTATTTGTTTCACATTAAGGCTTCGATGCTGGACTATGAGATCCTGGGAGCAAGGCTGTGTCTGGCTCACCACCGTATCCCCAGAGCCCGCCCTGTGGTAGATGCTCCATGCTTATTTGTAGAATGAATGAGCCGGCAGGTGAAGGTTGCTGCTCACTGCTGCTGCTGGAAGAGGGAGGCAGTTGCTACCATTTATCGGAGACCAATAAACTATTAGCTCCAAACAAAACAGCAGCAATAATGATCGTAGTTATTCAGAGCAGTTAAAAGTCAGTTTCAGCATATTCACGGGAAATCTGATTTCAAACAAAGATAACGAGGAGGAGGGTGTGTGGTGATCGCTGTATTTCTCTGCAGTATGCAGTAATGCTTCTTCCCAATTGCGTTAGGCAATCTTCGTAATTTTCCAAGTTTCTCACCCATTGTCTTGGTGTCCTTTCCCTTCAGTCCTGGTAACATGTGCACGTTTAGTGAATTTGCATGCTGGGAAAGTAGACTCCTACTTTGAAATGCTTTCACTTCACTTTTTTCCTTCAAGCACATATTGGGTCTTGATTACGGAAGTCACAAGTTGCCAGCAGGTGACATCGGGTAAAATGCTTCACCTCTGTGCCTCAGGTCGCTTAAATGTAGCAGAGGGTTCTTGGGATTAAATGAGATGATACTTGTAGGAAAGCGTTGAGCACAGTGCCTGGCATACAGTGAGTTTTTGATTGATGTTAGCGATTATCACTAACAATGTTAGTGACTGTCATTATTTTTCTATGTCAGGAACCGTGTGACACAGGTCGTCTGAGCTTAAAAAGAGGTGATTTTCTCTCTCGTGAGTTCATGGCTTGTGAATAACTGGCACAGACATGCTTGAGAGTCTATTTCCCTTTCTACAACCAGCCAAGTTGACAAAATGGCCGTCAGTGAGAGTTTCTCCCTGCACTCACTGGGCGTGATGGCCCACAGCTCTTCAAGTGTTCTGGCAAAGCTGAAGGATGTTAATGGTGCCCCACTTCCGGGGGCATTCCCACACCCTGCACCCTCCAGGCCACCCCCACCCCCACCCCCTGCCACGCAATGGGCTAGTGTCACGTGGAGTCCACAGAGTCCTCTACTCCATACCCCCGGGGCATTTGAAGGGCAGGGCATGGTGGTAGTGTGTTGGCCATGGGCTGTCGTGCTTGGATTATATTGAGCCTGGGTGCTGCTGGATACGTGGTTGAAGGTTCAGAGAAAATTGTTCACAATCTGTGAAGCATGTGAATTATATTCCTGTGACATTTAAAAAATTCTTGGCAGAGGGAGAAGTGTTGAGTGAAAGGTAATAATCCACTGTTACCTTCCCCTTTATTTGACTGCTGTAATAGCTGTTGGAAAGGCCTTTGAGAAATCTGTTGAATGAGACTCGTCATTGTGCTTCCCATTCGTTAGATAAGCCTCCTTATTCTTCGTACCGTTTCCCACTGGTGGTGTGCAATTAAAAATACCTTTTACATCGACATGCAATTGATGTTCAGTCCCCAAGAGATTCACTTCTTAACACAATGGGTTCTAAGTGGAATTGAGGACATGCTTTGGCCATTACTTTTATAGGTGAAAATGTTTCACAAGTGACTGCTGTTTCTTTAAAAATGCTATCTCAGCCTTGTGGGAAACTGGCGTTTGTTTTTGGCAAAGTTTGGAGGATAATATAGAAGTCTCCAGTCCTATTTCCTGGAGATTTTCGCCCGGATGTAAGAGAAAAGAAAATTCCAAAACTGCGTAACTTAGCACCATGAGTGCATTTGCGTATAATTTCTAATTTTTCTGAAACAATGTTTACAATACAGTTTGGCAGTTGTTCTGTTGTTTTCTTTTAAGATTTTATTTTTAAGTTATCTCTATACCTAATGTGGGGCTAGAACTCACAATCCTGAGATCAAGAGCCACATACTCCACCTACTGAGCCAACCAGGCACCCTAATTTTTCTTCCTTGTTGATTTCTCTCTCATCCGTAGCTTCACACTGACTGTATTTGTGAATATAGTTAATACGGACAATTTACTCTGTACTGAGTATTGCTCTAAGAACTTTACATGGATTAGCTTTATATATGCCTTACAACAATCTTAGGATAGAGTAGCAGTATTATGCTCCTCTAGAGGGAAGGAAACAGAAGCAGAAAAGAACTAAAAGAAGTCAGCTAAGGTAAGCTAGTAAGTAGGGGAGCTGGGATTTGAACCCAAGCAGTCTGGCCAGGGTGATGCTCCATTGCCATTTAAGTCTTAGTCTGTGCAAAGCGAACCACGGGGAGGGCCTATATAGCTCAAACCCAATGACCGTGGAAGTTATGGAAGAAACTTGCAAGGCAACCAGTAGCCTCTGGGCCTCGATGCTGGAGAACAATGTGCACGTGGGCCCTTCACTGGAGGACATTCATTACTTTCCTTCTTAAAGTATGGAACCCCTAAGGATCAATTCAATCTTTATGACCAAAAGGTTGTTTACAGAATAAAATAATAAGAAAACTTTCTTTTCAGTGATGATTCCATTGAAGAAAATTATCCCTTGGTTGTATTTAAAACATATAGTCTCTTTTTGGGCTTACAGATATGGACCCTATAAATAACACCAGACAGTTGCATGCTTCTTTCTCCTTTGTTCTGCTTGGCATTATTTTAAAATATGATGTGTCTGAAACTTTGTTTTCAATATGAAATACTGCCTCTAAGAGGACACATAAGAATAAAGGCGATTTCTGTGATGAGTCCACTCAGGCTGAGCCTGGAATTAGCCAGTTCTATCATTCGTCTTTCCCTGTTTGTTTGCCTTCTCATGTTTGTTTTAATGAATTCAATTTCGTATACCCCTCTTTGGTCCAGTGGGATCAAGTGTGAGACATAGACTGAGTTTATTGACTTCAACATCTGTTTTCAGAAATCTCAGCACTTCTCACCTTAAGTTGGAAGCTGCTGAGTTCTACCCCAAGAACGAGGTACACTTTGAGCAGTTAGGGTGAAGAGTTTACCAGGCCCTCTTAAACGTTCATACCTTTTATGCCTTCCTGAACAGAGCTCTAGGGATGTAGCAATGTGGTCTCGGCTATTAAAGATAGTGGCCAGGAACACCTGGTCACAATAAATATAGGCTCCTTCTTTCAGCCTTCGCTGTGGTCTTAAAATGAATCTACAAATTTTAAAATTTGTCATTTCCAGGATTATGATAATCCTAGGTAATGAGACATTTTCACAAGTCCCACATTGTAAATCTGATGCTTGCCTATTTAGAAGGCCATATCCAAAGGAGATGGAATTTTGTTAATTGTAGTTTCCTGGATTCGGCTCGTACCAACACCAGATAGACTTAAAAATCAAGAATATTCACAAGATATCTAATTATAAAATCATTAAAGCAAACGAATTCATTGAGCGCTATTTTAAGAAATTGTCCACCACACTGGAAGTAGTTGAGCAAATTCCTGTAGCGTAGAAATAAATTTGGGCAAAGCCTAAATATTTGCGGGCTTCAGTGAGTCTAAAATCTTTTTTCAAATAATAACATTTATTGGTATGTTTCTAATTATAAAAGTTATTCATGCTTATTTTAGAAAACTTGAAGGGAAAAAAGAAGAAAACAAAACCATCTTCGATCTCACTCATGCCTGAAATCTTGACATCCAAGAAAAAAACAATTGTATATTCCACTGAGGATCCTTTTTCAAAGCAACTATATTTTGATTTTAATATGCACTTGAATTTAAAATACAAACAAGAAGATATCTGGTAACAGCACCAATTACAATGGCTCTGTACCCTGTTTTCTAATGGTAGGGCACCCCAATTTAAGATACACTTTTCCTCACTCTTTTTCTTAGTTACTTCATTCAATGATGAAAGTAACATTTAATTATGGGAAATTTGGAGGACATAAAAAAAAATCACTCTCAATTAGCCCTACTTCTTCTCTAGATACGCACTGATAATTGATATATTTTCACTCAGTCCTAAAGCTTTTCTTTCTCAGCTCAGCAGGTGCTTTCTTAGGGATGGATTGGCATTGGTTTGCTTAGAAAGGCAGGCAAATTTGACAATGTCAGGCCATGAACCAGGGTCAAGAACTGTGTAAGGGAGGAGTTTCCGATAACTGTGCTCTCCGGGTAGAAATTTGTGTGTCGGGTGTCTAGGAAGGGAAATGAAAATGATCTGTTCCATAAAAGCAAATTCAAATGTATTGGGTGCCGAATGATCTGTCAATCCACAGCTCAGATTTGCTAACAGCGATTCTTTGATAGGGAAAAGTGGAGCCAAGTCCTTATACCAACGTGTGCTCCACCACGATGTGGTTATTTCCCTATCAACTTGGGAGAATAACCAACCCATCAAATAGAATTGAGCACATAGTAGGTCCTGGATAAATGCTTACTGAGCACAACTGAAGAGATAAAACTTACCGTCTGGAATGCAACCTCACTTAAGAATACCAAATTGTTTTTGTGAACGACCTATACCTGAACTTAGTAAAAGGATGTATCTTGTAAGTGAATGTGGACATAACTTAATATGCACTGAGTAGGGTGGCGATAACAGTTGAAAAAGAGGAAATATGAAGACCGGGAAGAATTATTCATTCAACAAACCATTATTCTTATCTCAGTAAATATCTGTAAATATATATCTCTAAGTGCATAGGTACAAATAAAATTTTCTACAAAAATGTCATGGGCTGTGGTGCCGATGGTCCTATTTTTAGAAAAAAATAAGAGGAGCTGAAAATGTGAAAAAATAGACAATGTCAGAGACCAAGAAATATGCACAAGAAATAGAAAAACAGCGGCGCCTGGGTGGTTCAGTGGGTTAAGCGTCTGACTTCGGCTCAGGTCACGATCTCGTGGTTTGTGGATTCAAGCCCTGTGTCAGGCTCTGTGCTGACAGCTCAGAGCCTGGAGCCTGCTTAAGATTCTTTGTCTTCCTTCTCTCTCTGCCCCTCCCTTGCTTGTGCTCTGTCTCTCTCTGTCCCTCAAGAGTAAATCAATGTTAAAAACAAAAAAGGAATCGAAAACCATAATGAGAAAAATGTTACATTTGTACATTAGCAGGAATCTTATTTTTACTTTCACGAATTTTACAGTTGCATTGATTTGACTCAACCAATTTCATTAGCATCTCATTTTGGCTTAGGACTTGAAACGATATGCAAATAACCTATCTAAAATAAGGGCCAGTAACCCACATGTTTGGAGAATTTTTTTTTTTTATTCCTTGGAAAATTCCTTTAATGTTTGGAAAGTGTCAGTTGTGGATACTGTCTACTCAGCAGAGAAAATAGAATCAGTGAACGTTCCTCTGCTTTCACAGATGCTCATCACAATCTCTGAGGTTCCAAGACTCAGAGGGTCCGTATTTCTGGAAGGGTGGCCCATACACCACCTCTGGCAGAATCACCTAGGGGATGATTAACATGCGGATTCCTGGGTCCCAATCCCGATCTCGTGGAAGAGAATATTTACGTATGGGGCCCCAGAAATCCAGGTGACATTTATGTACACCAGAGTTTGGAAACCTGGTGTAGGGTAAATGGTTGGAGGTTTTTGTTTCAAGATGTAGGTCAGCCAAGAAGAGAAGGGATGAACTTCATCGGTCTCTCACCAATAGGGGTCACTCACTCTTTAGTCTTCAACTTGGTTCTAAGTGGCTAAGAGATAACAAAATCCACATGAGTAGGGTGAACTGGTATTCGACAGAGGAGAAAACTAGAGGTCTCTTCTCCAATGGAGAAATCAATTTTTTGGGCATCATAGTAATGATAAATGCCATCTTTTGATTACTTCTTTCTGGTTCAGCACTTTTCACGTGCAGCTGTAAGGGCTCCCATTCGATCGGTCCCAGTAACTTCGTGAGATTGACACATCTTTGTTTTGTTGATGAGGTCTCTGAGGCTCAGAGGTTACATTTCCTGGACTGAGCCTTCTTTCTAGTAAGTTATGGAGATTTCTGATTCAGAAACTGGGGCTTAGCCTCCCAAACCACAGTATTTCCACAACTTTCATGAGCCTCAGCTTTGAGGGCAACTCCCACAGAAAGCTTTAATGGAAGCAGTTTCCCCCTCTTTTATGCCTTCCTTGGATCCAGCTTGAGCAGTTGGGGTCACACATGCCATGTTGGGACCCAGTAGCCCTGTCAAAAGCTACAAGCAGAGAGAACTCAACACAATTATCATTCCCTATTGCTTTCCAGATTCGGAGGTTTGCTATTCTTGCTCAAATCATGACATGGAGTGAGATCTAAATGCCCACCGTGGGTCAAGATACATTGCTAAGTTAAAAATTTGTAGGGGTGCCTGGGTGGTTCAGTCAATTAAGCGACCGACTTCGGCTCCGGTCCTGATCTTGATGCTCGTGGGTTTGAGCCCCACGTCGGGCTCTGTGCTGACAGTTCAGAGCCTAGAGTCGGCTTTGGATTCTGTGTCTCCCTCTCTCTCTGCCCCACCCCTGCTCATGCTCTGTCTCTGGCTCTCTCCGAATAAATAAATAAATATTTTTTAAAAAAGAAAAAAACTTTGTTAAGAGTGCTAAGAATTTTCTGCTTCTTGATCTGGGCACTTGTTCAATGATTAAATCCAACCGGTGAAAATTCAGCAAACTGTACACTCATGAACTACGCCCTTTCCTATTTGTACATTACACATCGTTAACAAAAAATAAAGCTGTAGTCTTACTTTGAATTATGTAACTTACCTGCTGAAACTCACCTCCTCTCTGCCATCTTCCCTTGGTCCCTACTCCCCCTTTCACTTCCAAGTCAACACGCAGGTTCTGGTGAGAAAATGGTAAGGCAATTGCTCTGACAACTGCATGTAGAATTATTTGTCAGCCCAAAGATTCAGAGTAGGAGTTAACCCTGGTGGAGGAAATGGTCTGTTTCCTTGTTGAATCCTTTTCATCTCTCGGTTGCAGTAATCTTAAAAGTTTAGCACATTTCCCTATTATGTTAACACATTGTGTACTGATCAGGCAGACCCAAAGCATCTTGAATGTGCTTTAAAATTTTTGCTTAAGTAACCTCGCAAGACTCCCACATTCTTCACTTCTGCCTGTATTGAGAATCAGCAGTTACTTTTAAGTTTTAATAAGTTTCATATGTCTTGTAGTGAAACTGTGTTTGGTTAATTCCAGCCTTTAATTAGTAGCCTCTGGATTGGTGTATACCAGACACGGGGATGTTATTAGCGTGAACTGAAAGCTATGTGTGTTACTCTATAACAGATCAAAACAAACCTTGTGTGCTCTGACAGCATTAAACCCCACTGAGGCCTGACCAGGATATGGTTTTCAGTTGTAAAAGAAAATTGTAATTCACAAGTCCTTGCCAGATGTCGTACCCCAATACCTTAGCTTCATTACATCTACCCAGAGTAGGTGGTCATCGGAGGTTCAGCCAAAGGGACTTGGTTTTTTAATCACTTAAAAGTTAGATTTAGTCAAAATAGTTAAATAGGCATATTGGTGCATCTTGGGGTTTTTATTTTTGAGCTTTTTAGTTTTAAAAAAACATTGGGATGTAAATAATACTTTCCAATTTAGGGGGCAGCTCCTAAACCCTCACATGTAACAGAAGGCCTGGCTCTTGACAATGTTAAATCAAGAAGAAAACTTTCCTGTGTGAAATGTAAATGAAGCAAAACAAGACAAACAAGCAAAAAACCGCTATTTTAAGATAAAATAACTGGAAATGAGCACACCCGGCTGAAAACACAGATTTAGGAGCTGGTGTCTGTGTTAAGGAGGAAACAAATGAGTTCTAAGATATTCCTTATCACAAAGCCTTCCAGCACTGTGGATGTCACCAAGGGCAAAACCACAAAAAAAAACTTTCAAGTAGGTTGACCGAGAAAAAGAAAAAAAGAGCCAGTGTATTTTTGAAAACTAGTTTGATTGGCAGTGGCCTCTGAAGGGTCGAAAGGTATTAGATAAAGTTCCAACGCTAATGCAAGGGTGTATTTACAAGTGACTCACGTGGTGATGCCAGGACAGGGATTTTTCTCATGTCACAGTCCAACACAGGACTCTGAACTCCTGGACTTCTGGGCAATTTGCACACTCTTTTTCTAACCATTGTGTTATATGACTTTAGCAAAATACACATTTTGTAACTTACATTTCTCATATCCTTTTTTAAACTGTTAGATTTGTGAGTGTTTTCTTTGGGTAGATAATTGGTCTTACTCTAACTTGTTTCAATATAACTTCAATATAATTTCACAGTAATATCTAATGCAGATGGTAGGGTATAGCAGTAGCTTTCACCTTACAAGCAAATCATATTTTATCTGGCTGTAACTATAAAAAATTATTCTTGAGGGAATGTTGCAGCAAGATTTTTTTTCCAAATGAGATTTTACTGTAGTAAAGGTCACTGCTAAGTTCCAATGGTTTAAAAAGTACATTATTATATATATATATATATATACACATATATATACATATATATATACACACATATATATACATATATATGTATATATATATGTATATATATGTGTGTGTATATATATATATATATATATAATTTTTTTTTCCTATAAAGGAATAACTATAGAAAGCAACTCCAAGGTATTCTGGTTATATACATAATTTGACACTAAGTTCCCTGTTGACTAATTTGAAAGATACCATTATGTTTCTTTGCTTTTAGAAGCCCCTGATTGCCTATCATTGACGAAGGAGCAACATTTTAAAACGTGGTAGAAGGAAGTTCTTTTAAAGAAATCCCCCTCTCTCTTTTCACACATCTTGAACTTGTGAGGGACCAAATAATCACATTTTTGAGAAAGAGTGTTTTCTTTCATCAACACCAGGAGCAAAAGATTTTTTTTTTTTTTTAAGCTGGCTTTTAGGATCTCCAGTGCTAATTTGTGTGTGTGAACTAAGCAATAAAACCACACAGGCAAACCTGAACTAGGCTCTGAGGTTGGAGAATAAATTTGAACCTTCTTTGGAATTTTTCCTTTTTGGCTTGTTTTCCTCTCCAGATACAAACCACAGAAGCGGAATCTGTTGCTCTTCATGCTGTGTATAAATTGTTGTTGGCACCGGCTTTTTGAATGATATTATCCTCTAAGCATCCTTCGGAGGGCTAAAGTTTTACTCTTTTCTCTCCATTTTCAATGTAAAAATTTCAAGAACCAACAAGAGCCAAAGGTATTTTAAATCATCATCTTTTCAGAATTTTCATTAACAATTCATTTTGCAAAAATTTTCCCTTTTTTCATGTTAAAACAGGTGGATAGTGAGTTAGTTCTCTCTCTCTCTTTCTCTCTCTTGCCTACAGTGAAAAGGACTTAAAATCATTGTCTATGATTAAAATTTTTTTTAATTGTTTATTTTTTTAAATGTTTATTTATTTTTGAGAGAGAGTGTGTGAGAGAGTGCGCACGGACACACACACATTAGTGGGGAAGGGGCAGAGAGAGAGGGAGACAGAGAATCCAAAGAAGCTCCATGTGCAAAGTGCTATGTGGGGGTTGAACCCACAAACTGTGAGATCATGACCTGATCCAAAGTCGGCCGCTCAACCAACTGAGCCACCCAGGGGCCCCTTTATTGTTTATTTTTTGAGAGAGAGAGAGAGAGAAAATGCAAACAGGGGAGGGGCAGAGAGAGAGGGAGACGTAGAATCCAAAGCAGGCTCCAGGCTCTGAGCTGTCAGCGTAGAGTCCAACGTGGGGCTTGAACTCACAAACCGGGAGATCATGACCTGAGCTGAAGTCAGATGTTCAACCGTCTGAGTCATCCAGGTGCCTCTTATTGTCTATAATTGTAATAGGTCTCCATCTTTGAAAGGTTATTAATTAAACAATCTAAGAAAAAGTAAAATATTTTATAATTAGTAAAATCTTATTTCATAAGGATTGAAAAATACCTGATTCTTGACCTTTATTATTAGGATTGTTAGAAGCTTTAATTGCCACTAAGTTTTTGTAAAAAAATAAAAATTGATGTGTTGTATTTTGAATTATCATTTTATTCATACAAAAAGATATAGGAATGCCTCCTAATTTGTTGAGTGTGTGTGTATATATGTGTAGAACAAACTTTCTATTACTTCACTTTCTACCTATTTGGAATAAAAATGGCAATAATAATTATAGCAGAGGGTTTAAAGTGGAAAGACCTGTTTTCAGTCTTCATTCTACCTCATGACTTTAGGTAAGTTCTTTAATTTCTTTGAGCCTCATGTACTCAGCTCTAAAAAGGAGGAATTAATAATACCAACCTGAAAGATTATTGTTAGAGAATATTACCATAGATAAGTATCTCTATAAGTTGCTCTCCTAAGACAATGGTGGTAAGCAAATTGCCTAAAACGATGAAGAGATAGTGGTTAAGAGACAAATCTTTGGAATTAGTTTCAGAGTTCAA
The DNA here is from genome assembly GCF_027475565.1 of Acinonyx jubatus. Lineage (NCBI taxonomy): Eukaryota > Metazoa > Chordata > Mammalia > Carnivora > Felidae > Acinonyx > Acinonyx jubatus. The sequence continues at coordinate 89,435,361 of NC_069387.1, read as the reverse complement.
AACCTAGCTCTGTGTGTTATTATTAGCTTTGACAAACTTTGACCAATGTCTTTTTTTTTCTGATTCAGATTCCTCACCTATAAAAAAGGGGATAACAAACTTACCTCAAGGGGTCACCAACAGGATTAAACGAGGTAATATATACATTGAGTGCTTAGCATAGTCCCTTGTACTTAGTAATCACTCAATTGCAGAGTAATGTAATATTACGTTTTTGTCTTTGCCAATGGTAATCACTGTCGGTTCTTCTTGGGTAATCATAAATGACTTCTTTTAAAGATGGCATGTCAAGCATTTATATCTGAAAGCATCTACACAAATGAAGTAACTCAGTTGAGCGGATATACATAACCTTCGCCAATACAGAATTTTAAAAGCGTACTTCGTATTACTAGCAAATGCTCGGTCTTTCGAAAATATTTTCATAGGACAGTTATCAATCAAGGCCTATCTACATAAGCTTCCAATTATTATGTCACCGTGAAACTTCAAACAAAGATACCTGTAACTGTTCTTTGTTCAAGGACTTGAGCTTAAGATGCTTTGGCCACAACATAATTATCTTCCTACAGTGTTTTCCCTTGCTATTGATGTCAAAACCCAATGCTTGCTGTAGGGACTTCTCTTAGGACTCAAGAAATTCAGCAGGAGTCCAGCTGTCCGTCAACTTCAGAGACCAGCTAAAAATGTTGTTCGCTGAAAAACACTGTGAAAGAACATTTTGACAGTCATGCTAATTTTCCGCACACACGCGCACGCACGCGGCACACCCACACACAATCTCGATGTTCTGGGGAATAGATCGAACTGGAAAACAGTCCCCGAATCATTCCCCGAATCTAATCGCTCTCGTCTGTTTTCTTTTGTCGCCACAAGAAGTAACAGTAGCTGAGAACAGACTTCACTGCAACCAATTGTGTGCATTAAGTGTCAACAGTGAGATCGCCCAAGGGTAAACAACAGAAGGAAGAGGTCTTGGAGACGCGGCTCATGCTAAGCCTCGGAATTTTCACTATAGGATACAGTTGGAGGGAGCTCTTGCATGAGCCTGACAAAGACTAGGACAGCACCACCCAAGGCCCATTGCAGCTTCTCCAGGATGCTCACTGGTGGAGCTCGAGGTCTTTTTTCACGTGCTTGACAAGTCAGATTTGGACCCTACCTTTGTGCGACAAAAGAAGGGGAGCTGGGAGAGCAGTTAGGGGTGCCTCGGAGACGGCGGGTGCGGGGGGTGGGGGAGCAGACGCTGGGGGCAGATTTCATCAGCGGAAGCGGTCTGGTGTCTGACTCAGCTCGCCGTGCAAAGCCCCCTGCCGACGCCGCCCCACCTCTCAACCTTCCCAGGAGGTGTTCTTTTGATCCGGAGACCCCCAGAGACTCCCAAATCATGCCATTTTGCCTTTGCACATGCTTCTCCTTTGGCCTGGAAAAGTCCTCATCCTCCTCTTGGGGGACCTGCTGTTTCAGAATTGCTCGAACATCACTTCCTCCATAAAGCAAGCCTGCCTCCGCTCGCCCCCCCCCCCCCCCCGTCCCCCGCCCCCCTGCACCGCACGTGGTATGGGCCGCTCTCTGCTCGCTGCTCCTAGTACATCGCAGCTAAGTCAACCCGCCCTCGCCTTACTGGACTGCAGTCACCGCTTTATGTCTCTCTCCCACTGTACCCCTGAGTCAGGCTCCTGTTGGATTCCTTTCTGCTCAGCGCACAGCGCAGCACCTGGCAGGAGGGGGTCCCCCTCCTCCGTTTTACCTGAAATAAGGAATGTAAACGTGACTGAAGCAACCTTTGTTTGCATTTTAGTTCCGTGATTGCTTTTACAAGGGAGCCTAAATGCGATGACCTCTTAGGAAGTTTTTCATCCTGAATATTGATTGGGAGGTGAATAAATTAATTTTCAGGTGTGAAGAACTGATTATAGTGGCATCACTGGGTGCTTTTTGGAAGAAAAAAAGTTTTTCAGGCTTCACCAAGTTAAAGAAATGGGGGATTCAGCCAAATTTAGAATAACATACGTAAAATTCCAGGTTTCATCAGAACCTAGCGTATTGTGTTTTGTTGCCTTGCCTACATTTTAAATTCCTTAGGGGAGGAGGGAATGTTTTGATTCTGTTTCCCAACAAATAAGCACAATGCTTGCTAGGTAGTTAATACTCAGTAAATGCCTAGTTGACACGACCCACACGCGCAGTCCACATCTTGAAAACCAGTGGAAAGCCCGGTACGGTGTTTGGTTAAGACACATGTAAAAAAGACATAAGCTTTTCACTGAATGCCCTAAGATATATAGTTAATTCATGAATACTAGAATAGGTGGTGTAATCCATGCATGACTTGGGGTCCTCCCAAATCCCTGGTCGCCCAGTGACTACAACGAAAGAAACGCAGCCTCAAGGGCGTTTTTCCAATGTGGAGCTTACTTACATTTGTGTGTATTGTGTATTTTAGAAATTCTGTATCCGCTACTGTACCCAAAAGCTGGCGTGATGTGAATGTGCCTCTAGTTGCACGAAAGATTCCAGCCGTGAGAACTTCCCCGGACAACCTGTTTTCTCTATTTGCGTGAGGGAGAGAGAGCAAATACAAGAATTTCTCCCGTGCGGTACTGACTTCCTTTGAGGCCCCAGAGAAGCCATTTGAACACTCTTCCTTAGTTCCTCCAGCTGTAAAATGGAACTAATAGTGACTAATAATGTGTTTCACAAGGTTTAACTGTGCACATGAAGTAGTCAGTGTCTCGCGGTGATACACCCTGAGTATGCTAGGATGTGAAATTCTGGTGACCCTGTTTTTTTCCTGCCTGAACATTAATGTTTTCGATCGCCTTGGTTTTGCAAATCCCCAAAGTTCATTTAAATACCCAAATCCGGGGCGCCTGGGTGGCTTGGTCGGTTAAGCGTTGGACTTCGGCTCAGGTCATGATCTCGCCGTCCGTGAGTTCGAGCCCCGCATCGGGCTTTGTGCTGACAGCTCAGAGCCTGGAGCCTGTTTCATATTCTGTGTCTCCCTCTCTCTCTGTCCCTCCCCTGTTCATGCTCTGCCTCTCTCTGTCTCAAAAATAAATAAAGGTTAAAAAAATTTTTTTTAAATACCCAAATCCAGTAACTTGCAAGAGAGAGGGTTTAGTTCTATATTAAGAACTCCATTTCGGGGCAGAGGCCTTTCTAGAGAACAAGGGCACTTACCATTGAGGTAAACAATGTGAATTCCTCGCCCAGCTGTATTGCAAGCGTGGGCAGGTCCCTAAATGTATTGGCTGCTCTGCTTTCTTTCAGGTCCTAAAGCAAAGCATCTGGGCCCCCACTTACAGGATTGCGAGAGGAAAGGGGTGACACACGGGCGAGGTGTTTTCAGCTCTGTGGTACAGGTGCCAGAGAGCGCTATTTCACAGATGCAAACGCTGAGTCTCCAGAGAAGCAAACAGGCTTGCCTTACATCATGTGACAAGTGTCGTCAGGAATACTACTCCATGCCCTGGATCGCAACCGGGCATTTTGGCCTTATCGCTCTCTGAGGAATCAAGCGCCTACAGAGGGAGGGTTTTCTCTCCGAGAAACCATCCTTCCAACTTTGACAGGAGTCGACTTTCTTTCACCTGTTAAGCTAGTTTTAGCCTCCTGCTAAAAACGAAGCACATTTCTTTTGCCGGTCGTCTCTCTTTCGCCACAGGAGAGGAGAGGAAGCGAGGCTGCTAGAGCTGGAGCTGAGGAAAAGAGCCTCGTTAGAACATCCCGTTGAAGACTTACTGGCTGCAGACAACACTGTTACGTGGCTTGTAGAAATCAAATAAAGTCTGGAGAGGAGGCCAGAAAGTCAAAGAAATGCTGTTAAGTCTCTAGTCCTGTAACGATGCAGAATAAGTAAAGGGAAAATATAGGGTGTAAATTGAGTTGTAATTCCAACTAAGTCAATGCAGTCAGTTGTGATGGCCAAACAACAGAGGCATAAGGGCTTAAGGACCCCAAATGTTACAGACTCTGGCTGCGACCCAAACACCCTTGCAGCTGAAATAAAAGAGTCCTGTATTCTTGCAGAGACAAAGCTTTAAAGACAAAGCAGCAGACCCTCTTGACTAAAAGGGTTTGCAATGGATATATTGCTAGGAATCTTACACCCGCTCGGCAGAGACTGGGCAGGCTGGGGAAGCAAACAGGTTTTGTAGAACGACGGGTTTTGTGTAATGCCTACCGTGTTCTTGGCACCCAGTGGCCTCATTGGTATTCCTGTGCGTATTGGTTTGTAGAACAACAGTATACGGACACAGGACTCCCTGGGTGGGGAAGAAAGGGACCTAGCATGATTTCTTCAAGGCGTCTCTGCGAGTTCTGTTTCTTTGGGTCTGGGCTGAAAAGCGAAGGAGAGAAAGACGAAAAAGAATAGCTGGCATTTCTGATTGCCTTTAATCCCCCAGGCCCCGTGCCAAGTATACATACCGTATCTCATTTAACTAACACGCTAAATCCTTGAGGTTTGTAACCTACGTCTGGTAAGTAAAGAGGACCAGGGCCGGTCTAGGTGAGCGATGGTGTAGTCATTAGAAGCTGGGGCTCTGGAGCCAGACCAGCTGGACCCCAGGTCCCCCAGGTCCTCCACTTCCGAGCTGCGTGACTTTGGACAAGTGAGTTCACCGCTGTCTCGTTTACAAAGTGGTGTGAGAATAGTGCCCCCCACCACTGTGATGATTCGCCAAGTTAATAGACACAAGGCTTTAAGAAGAGTACCTGGCATGTGATAAGTACTCGACCAATGTTACTCGTTCTTATTACTGCCCAAGCTCATAAGCACCCCCATAACCGGGGTCATGGCAGAGCCACGCCCAGAACTCAGGGCTTTCTGAAGCTTGAGGTGACTTTTCCCCTAACCCTATCACTCCACCGCCTACGTAAGAAGAGAGGATGTGGCCAGAGAAGGCAGAAGCAATGTCCTGAAGCAGTTTCTAGCTGCTTCTACACTCCGCCCCCAGCCACTCTCACCACCACTAACTGTATTTTATTTTATTTTTATTATTTCCGATTGCTGCCACTGACGGCCAACAATAAGAGGAGTACGGCAGCTCGTGTTTACTTTTGTGGTGTCTCACTGATGTTGTCTTCTAGTAGTGTGTCCCCTGTGCTGACTCCTGCCTGTCCTTGGCATGCAATGCTTCTTGCAAACAAGAGAAAAGAGAGATGGTTTTCCTGGTGTTCCTTGTGAACTCAGAACAAATAGCTTCAGGGGGGGAAAAATCATCAATTCTATTCCGTGTTTAAAAGGCACGGGTGTTTAGATGTTGAAAGGGCACTGTCTGATGTGATTTCCTTGACATAACCCTTTGGACTTGGCTTCAGTTTTGACGAAACACACAGGAAAGCTCTCATCATCGGTTTGGACACTTACCGCTCCCCTCAGAGCCCTGCAAAGCTGTCTGCACAGGGAGGGGAGGACGGATTGCATTCTCTTATGCTAGCAGCTGGCGGTCCTGCTCTAGTGGCCGCAAAGTCCAAGGCTTTCTCTGCAGGGTCTAGTTAGATCTCAAGTAGGATCTGGAGGTCTTGACTGTGACCAAATGAGGTGTACAACTCATGCTACCGGTTTAGAAGAAGACAGCAGGGGTTAGGTTTTTTTTTTTTTTATTTTTTTTTAATGTTTATTTATTTTTGAGACAGAGAGGGACAAAGTGCAAATGGGGGAGGGGCAGAGAGAGAGGGAGACACAGAATCTGAAACAGGCTCCAGGCTCTGAGCGGTCAGCACAGAGCCTGACGCGGGGCTCGAACCCACGGACCTAGAGATCACGACCTGAGCCGAAGTCGGACGCTTAACCGACCGAGCCACCCAGGCGCCCCAAGGTTTTTTTATTTTAATAATGATTTTAATTTTTCAAAACTTAGAACTAGACGAAGATGTCCACATGACTGTATTCAGAGGGGGTTTGCACGTCGTAATCTGGAAAATTTGAATCAGTTTGGTCCTGCTGGCAGGCCTTTCTGATTCTCCAATAGGTGAGAAACAGCGCAGTGGCAGACCGGCTGTTAAAATGGTGTAGGACGGCAGGGACCTGTCAGCAGCCGATGGGGACATCTTCCCTGGGGTCTACGGCGTCACTGTGTTCTACTGTAGGTGGCCATCACTTTGCCACGGACTCCATACATTAGAGTCCCAGCAAAGATCTTCCCCCTCGTTGGGTGGGACACCAGGATTCAAAGATTTGAGTTATGTATTGAAGGCATTGCTGCCCCAGTGGAGCCCAGGAACTTGGCCTTTGCCAGCAGACCCAGCACTAAGAGACGCTGCAGCAGTCTCTGAGGGTATTTAGACCCCTTTGCCCACCTGCCCCCCTGGCTGCGAGTATTTACTGGAATGCACCAAGGGCTACGCACTGTTTTCACTTCAGAAGGAACGAGCCCACCTCCGGCTGTCCCGGGGAACCCTTGTTGAAGAATTGCAGCGGCTCTAGCTCAGGGTAGGCTCGCCTCTGTTCTTGGATGGATGCGTTCATCTGCAGATTGAGCATGTGCTAGCCAACACCCAGAATCCTTTAGTCTGAACTCGGCTCAACGGAGAAATATCCCTTCTACAATACTGACACTGAATATGCCCTCGGGTAGAGCACTCACCACTTTCAGGGTTCGATACAACAGATAGTGTTCACGCTGGGTCAGAAAGTCTTCAGCAAAAGATGATAGAGATATCAGGTTGATCCGCTCTTAATTCTGGGCGAATAGCCCCCTTGGTGTGGTGTTGGGTCCGGCTTCTCTTTCTGCTGGTCCTGTTATCTCCTCCACCTTGGAGCTGGGAGTATGTGTGGAATGATAGGTCAATTTTCGTGTTTTGTAGGAACGGCAATCAAAGAGTTTTGCTTGATTGTTCGAGAGAAATTGCAACTCGGCCTTAAGGGAAACAATGGAGACACCTCTGCTTTTTTCTTATGCACACTGGCCTCACTGCCAATCTTGCTGAGGAAGGGGTGGATATCTATGGTTGGAGGTGACTAGGCAACTTCTCCTCTCATCTCTTTTTTCCGAGAAGGGTGAAGAGTCACTTCATATGGGGGGCAAAATGCCTATCTGTCCCCTGGACAAGTTCACCAAAGCCCGTTCCCTGCTGGAGAATCGGGACTTGTCCCAGGTAAAACTGTCTGTAAAACATGTTGCTTCCTATCAGAGACCTCCATAAAGGGACACACTTGAGCTCAGGGACTTCTTACCTCCCCAGACCTTTGAAGAACTCATCTCTGAGTTAGATGTTGCTGATTCCCGTACCGAAAGGAAATGTTTTGAACTTGTTTTGCTTATCAAGGGGTGATACATCACGCAGCCCCTTTAGCCGTGGAAACAATGCGGTTAGTCACAGTTTCGCTTCGTTCCAGGTTTTTCACGTTAACGTGGTCTGCGTAGTAAAAGCCTTGCCAGTGAAGGGAGAGCCAGATTTGTGGCACGGCCCATAACACACGTACATTACTGAGACCACACACAGATTAAAAAGATAAAGGAATGCATTGCTTTTGAGCAATGACCCGCGTGCCAAAAATGAAGTTTCACCCACAATAGACCAGAAGAATGCAAGAGTTTGGTCTCAGGATATCAAGAGTTTCCTTTTCTGTTGTAGTCTACCTTTTAAAAGGATGGCAGGGACAACATTTTACAATTCTTTTGATTATGCTAGTTTCACAGTTTATGGCTGAAAAGGCAGTAAAGACCACCTCCCTTCCACCGGCAACCATTGCAAGGAAGCAGCAAGACAAGTCAGGGTTCAGACCTTTGGCTCTGGAACTCGACTGCCTGGCCCCCTTTCTGGATGACCCACTGTGTAACTTTGGGCCTCAGTTTCCTGTAAAACGGAAATAATCACTGTACTGTTGTGTGAATTAACTGAGGTAATACAGGTAGGGTGCTCAGCTAGACCCCAGTAAGGTTTCAGTTGTCTGCTGTGAGTACAGTAAAATCTTGCCCTAAGTCCAACGATGTGCTCCCAAAATCAAGTTGCATAAAATATGGATCAATTTACTCCAACATTATTAATATATCTTTGGTCGATCTGTACTGTTGCAAAAAGCACAGAGGAGACAAGGTAGTACAACTGACCATTCACCAAACCAAGAAGGTTGTTGAAGAGGACCCTTCTTGAATGCATCCTCTTCCAGAAAATGAAAGTTTTCTTCTATCCTTCTATCTCTCAGTCCTTTATAGAGCTGGGGTACAGTATAGTATAATCACAATATGTCTGAATTGGTGTAAAGGGGCAGGGGAAACATAGAAAGTGTTGCTTATTATTAGCTAGGTGTCTCGGACCTGCTTTTAGCCTTTTTAACTGACGGCTGTTGGTCCTGGAAGCACATTAGAATCACCCAAGGACCTTTAAGGACTTATTGATTCCTGGTCCCAGGACAGAAGCAGCAAAACGTAGTCACCAAGACTTCAGATCCTGTCTCCATCATTTTTAGCCTATAGGACCTTTAACAAGCTATTAGCTTCTCTTTTTCCTCATCTGTGAGATGGGACTGTTGTAAGGATTCAAGATAATGCATTTAAAACTCTGAGCCTATATCTCAGCATGTAGTAAGTGATCAATAAATACTATTTGTTAATAACCTATTTTCTCTAAAAAATCCCAGGCTGCAGTGTCCTCTACCTCTACTGAGCTCAATTATAGAAATTTTGCCCTCAAATATGGTCTTGGGTAAGAACTGGTGAAGGTCTCTTGTTTGACAAATGAGAAAACTAAAGCACAAAAAATTGCTCAAGGCTACACAGCCCATTATTAGCGGTGTAAAACTCAAACCAAGTCTCCTCTTTGTCTGTTGCTTTTCTTCTTATTCTACAGTTCTGAATCACATGACCTCTGACGTCCCAAATTCTGGCATTGGACACCAACTCCCGATTCACATTGTCCTGGTCCCTTCTTGCCTTTACTTTATGGTGCAGCAACACCAAATTGTTACTTCCTGATACTCATGATTGCTGTTTCTCACCTAATTTCTTTGGCTCATTTGATCATTCTTGCCCAAAATGCTCTTATTGTCTTCATTTTCCACCGACTACACTAATTCCTGCTTCTGCTCATGAATGATTATTACAGCAATTGCCATCTCACTGTAAACAATAATCCAGTAAAGAAATGGGCAGAAGACATGATAGACACTTTTCCAAAGAAGACATCCACATTGATACATGAAAAGATGCTCAACATCACTCATCATCAGAGGAATACAAATCAAAACCACAATGAGGTACCAGCTCACACCTGTCAGAATGGCTAAGCTTAACAACACAGGAAACAACAGATGTTGGTAAAGATGTGAAGACAGAGGAACCCTTTTGCACTGTTGGTGGAATGCAAAACGGTGCAGCCACTATGGAGGTTCCTAAAGAAATTGAAAATAGAACTACCCTATGAACAGCAATTGTACTACTAAGTATTTATCCAAAGGATACAAAAATGCTGATTTGAAGGGGCACATGCAGCCCAATGTTTATAGCAGCACTATCAACAATAGCCAAATTGTGGAAAGAACCCAAATGTTCATCCGTTGATGAATGGATAAAGAAGACATGGTATACATACAAAGGAATATTATTCAGCAATCAAAAAGAATGAAATCTTGCCATTTGCAACAATGTGTATGAAACTAGAGTGTATTATGCTAAGCAAAATAAGTCCATCAGAGAAAGACAAATATCATGTGATTTCACTCATATGTGGAATTAAGAAACACGAAAGGTGAACATAGGGGAAGGAAAGGAAAAATAAGATAAAAACAGAGAGGGAGGCAAACCATAGGAGATTCTTAAATACAGAGAACAAACTGAGGGTGGCTAGAGGGGTGGTGGGTGGGAGGACTGGCTAAATGGGTGATGGGCATTAAGGAGGGCACTGGTTGGGATGAGCACTGGGTGTTATACATAGGTGATGAATCACTGGGTTCTACTCCTGAAACCATTACTGCATTGTATGTTAACTAACTTGGATTTAAAATAAAAAAATAAAGGAAGAAAATAAAATCCAGCACCCAATGGAATAAAATTCACAATATGTCAAATTCCAAAAGTAATTGCTAGAAATGCCAAGAAGTGTGAAAATGTGATGCATAACAAGAGAAATGTTTATCAATAGAAACAGATTCAGAAATGATAGAGATAGTAGACAAGGACCTTATGAATACCATTATAAAGCTCATTCTTATGCATGAAGATATAAATGAAAACACACAAATGATGAAAGAAGAATAAAAGATACAAAAGAGACCTAAATGTAACTTGTAGGGATGAAAATTTATGGGCAAAAAAATAGAATGGTTAAGATTACCAGCATATTGTATCATGCAAAAGAAAAGATCATCATGCCTGAAGACACAGTAACAGAAACTATCCAAAATGAAGCATAGAAAAATACAAAGACTAAAAATAAAACCAGAACAAATGCACACACACAAACAGAGCTTCAGTGAACTCTGGGATTATATTAAGCCATGTAATACATGTGTGATTGGAGTTCTAGAAATGTATTTCAGGGAAATGAAAACACTGTTTGAAGAAAGCAATGCCTGAAAATTATCCAAATTTTATGAAAAATATAAACCCACAGAGCCAAGATTCTCAACAAACTACAAATAGAAGTAACATAACGAAAACCACACCAAGACACATCATAATTAAATTTTAAAACCAATGCCAAGCACAAAATTTAAATAGCAACTGGAGGAAAAAAAACATATTATGTACAGAGGAAGGAAGATAATCTCAGCAGACTTCTCATCATAAACCATGCAGGTCTAAAGACAATAGAATGCTATCTTTCAAGTGCTGAAAGAAAAGCCTGCAAACTTAGAATTCTATACCCAGCAAAGATACTTTTCAAAAAATGTAGGCAATGTAGGGGGGGCAAATAAAATTTTTAAAAAAGGGTTTTTTTTGCGTAATTTTTTCCATCTCTTTTACCTATATCCATTTCCCTAAGGAAGAAATTCTATACTTCTTTATCATCCTTCATTAAGCCAAACTCAACACCTTATATAGTTTAGGCAGATAAGGTAAATGAATGAAACCTGTTTACAATTAGGTCAATAGTGAAGACAGTGGTAAACTAGACCATGAATATCTCATCCAAAAGGAACATCCTTTACTAGCTTCAACTGATTGTTTCTGGAAAGAAATTGAGTACAACTCTTCCTTTATTTTAATGTTGTCAACTAGACTCAACCCAAAACAAAAGTCCTTGTATATATTTTATACCTATGGGCTATATTTGGCCTTTGGATCATCAGGATACAGCTACTGTTTTAGATATTCTTCACTTGTACTCTCATAATACTCAGTTGGTATCTCTGTTATATTTACTAAAATGTATTATCTATTTTTTTGTTGATATGTATGTCTCCCCAACTAGATTAATGCTGGTTATGGGAAAGAAAGAACAATGTCTTATTTATTTTTATATTCTAAGTGATTAGTATATAGCATGGCATGGGAAGTGCTTAACATATATTTGTTTTTTTATGTTTAAAAAAATTTTAAGTTTATTTGTTTTTTGAGAGATGGAGCATGAGCAGGGGAGGGGCAGAGAGAGAGAGGGAGTCACAGAATCCAAAGCAGGCTCCAGGCTCTGAGCTGGCAGCACAGAGCCTGATGTGGGGCTCGGACTCGTGAACTCCAAGATCATGACCTGAGCCGAAGTCGGACGCTTAACTGACCAAGCCACTCAGACATCCCTATTTTTTTTAATGTTTATCTTTATTTTTGAGACAGAGAGAAACATAGCATGAGTGGGGAGGGGCAGAGACAGAGGGAGACACAGACTCCAAAGCAGGCTCCAGGCTCTGAGCTGTCAGCACAGAGCCCGATGTGGGGCTCAAACTTGTCAACTTCGAGATCATGACCTGAGCTGAAGTTGGATGCTCAACCGACTGAGCCACCCAGGTGCCCCAGACACCCCTATTTTTAAGAAAGACAGAGAGAGAGAGAAAGAGAGAGGGAGCAGGGGAGGGGTGGAGATAGAGGGAGACACAGAAACCAAAGCAGGCTCCAGACTCCAAACTGTCAGCACAGAATCCAACACAGGCCTCGAACTCATGAACTGCAAGATCATGACCTGAGCTGAAGTTGGACACTTAACTGACTGAGCCACCTAGGTGCCCCAACACATGCTTGTTAAATAGGAAGTCATTGTAATATATTATTTACACAAATGAGCTCATCCTATTTGCAGCTCAAACCACAGGGAAAAGGTTAAGGAGTTAAGTACTTGACTAAAATTTCAGTAAAGTACTCTGGGAATGCATCACAGTAATTTAGTTTACTTGTTTTATTCGGTTGATAAGTCCGTGCTATCCCTATGGTGGAAATGTTTGTGAGAATCACAAGTATGAGAGTTAAAGGATACGGTATTTTGGTAGCTGCAGTCTGACTTCAATGCCTTTACTTTTTTGGGGGGTGGGGAAGAAACCACAAAGCTTGTCCTTTATCTTCTTCTAATACCTACTCATACTTTTCCTAATGTAATGTCACAGAGATGCATTTGTCACTGGGCTAGTGGCTATCTAAGCACGAATGGGAATATAGGTGGGATCTCTCCTTTTATTCATCCCCAGGTTTTCTTTTTAGCCCACCTTCTGGACCCACCCAGCCCACCCTTTGACACACATACATTTCACCTTATTATGCACACTTTGGTCTCACTATTAAAAAACCAAGTTGACAATGGGCATCAGTTTTTGGAAGCTGCTCCAATGCTCCGAGCAGTAAAAATAAACTGTTGATGGCAGTCAGCGCATTGAGTTCTTATCATGTACCATGTAGATGAAAGCACGCCATTTAATGCTCACAGTAATCCTACATGATAGTACTTGATGTCTCTTTCACAGGTAAGAAGACTGAAGCCCAAGGTTTCACAGCTCATATATTCAGAAATTAGATTTCGTGTTCTTACTTTCTATATTCAGGTTCCTCCAAGCATCAGCACATTAATGTCTGTTACAAAGGTCTTACTTCAGGTACCACTCCAGACCTACTAAGTCAGAATTTGTGTTTTAGCACTATCCCGGGCGATTCGTATGCCTATTAAGGTTTGAGAAACGCAGGTCTACATGATACCACTTTGTGTTGGGTACACACTTCCTGAGAGTGCCCATACTCTCTGTGGCTGGAAGCCCCAACACACTTCCCAATGTGTGCAACCGTTCCTTCAGGAGTGACTTCAGCAGCAAAACTTTTGCTAGTAGAATTCCGTGCCATGCATACTCACCCCAATATCTCTCTCCTGTCTTCTCATCCATCGTGTTTCACTTTCCACTTTTGGACACAGCTCAAAGACGTGAACAAGGAGAGAGGGGAGGTTTGCAGAGAAATGTATGAAACATGGGGCTGGCTTGTGACACTGGTACCCTAAACAACGTTTGGTCCTAACTTCTGATTGACTCTGGGGGGCCACCTGAGTCATAATTTCTCCCGATGGCTGCTTCTGTCACTGTGCAGTCAATTGGGAAGTCCTACAGATGGGAGGGCAGAGGAGCCTTCACAGGAAACACCCATCAAGCAAGAGTCTTGGCAGAAGCGGAAGCATGGAAGTGGTTATGGGTACAGAGGTACATGGATGCTAATAACTTTATTAAAGCTTATTTTTACATTGATAACTTTCACAAGCAAAAGTCTAACCACTGCATATACATTTGATGGGGCCCAGGAGACTGTAGAACTGATTTATTATAGAAGTGGGCTCTCAAAATATTTCATGAGGTCAAAGTTGCTGGGTTGCCAATGAAAAATAATTTTTCTAGTTAAAGTATCTCATACACATTTGCTTTGGTATGGTACTGATGACAAAGGATGCTTTTTATGACATTCTTCTAAGGTCCATTGTGATGTTAATAAATAAATTATTTATTTCCTTCTTTTCAAGAGCTAGGGTGTCTCAAGCTTTTTGTTTGCCAGTTCTGTCTTTGGAAATCTTTTGTCTTCATCACCACCCGTCTGTGGGGGTCTGGGTTGAGCAGAATGGGCTGCTGGGGAGTGATAGGAGGAATTCTTTCCCCCCACCCCTTAGACATGTGGTTGGGGCAGAATACTGGGACAGAGGCCAAGTTTTCTACCAACAGTGTATAGCTTGAAACTGTAGTATACTCATTCATGTTGTGGTAGCTTTGTTTTCCACACGAAATGAACAGAAACATCTCATAGAAATAAGGCTGTTTTACAGAGGTAGCATGGCATAGCAGACCAGAGCGCCGTCACTGGGCACTCATCTATCTGGGTAGCAAAGGGACATTGTTCACAGGGTTCCTGCATTCACAGGATTAGAAAGTTATGGGAATAACTCTATCATAGAATCCAAGTGCTAAAAGGAGGTGCGGTGAGATCATTTCATATATTTTCTTTTTCAAAGAAAGGCAGATAGCCAAATTTTTAGAGATGAGAGGCAGTGAGATATAATGAAAAGAACAAGGGTGTAGGTTGAGGCAAATGTTGGAGGTAATCTCAATTCTGTTATTTATTAACATGACTTTGAGGGAATTGTTCAACTCTGATTTTTATTTTTCTCATATTAAAAAATGAGGAAATAGGCACTTTTGTACTTTTGATCCTTAAGACATGGCCCCAAGTTGATTGTAAGAGAGTGAAACAATGGAATCAGTGGGGAGAGATCCGGTTTTTGTGTAAGTTCTGCTTTTTAGACACACTATTTGAATGATCGAAACTTTAGAATCTCACCGGTGTTCTTTAATTTTATTTTTCTTTGCAATTGAACTTACAGTCAACTTGTTTAAGTGAGACTCTGACTGAAGTTAAAAATCTATGCACAAATATTGAACTTCATTTGGGTTGCTGTATCTATTGAAGTTATTTATTGGGGTAGCTACTGTTAGCTGTTGTTACAGAGAATCTCCAAAACTCAGGAGCTTGGTTTATTTCTTTGCTCACACAGAATCCAAAGGGGCTGATCTTGCCTGGGTAACTCTTTTCCAAGATGGGACTCAGGGGTTCTGGCATCTTCCCTGGCATCTTTGCCATCCACTAGGATGGCCCTTCCCAGGAGGCCCCTGCCGAATCCACTAAATTCAACTAGCTGGTGAGCAAAGACAAAGGATGAGGAGAATCTCATGGGTCTTTTTAAAGGCCAGGCCTGTAGGTATGTACATTACATCTGCTCACATTCCACTCGCCATAAATTGGTACAAGATCCCATCTAGATGCAAGAAAACTGAGAGATGTGGTTTTCCTGTTTGCCCAGGAGAGAAACCACATGGTTTTGTGAACCTATCACATTATCTTTGGCTGACAGCATTGCTCTCCACACTAAATTATAGCTGTCAGGCAACTACCAGGGGTCTCTCAGAAAGTTTGCTCATCAACTGATGTACAGAAGGGTGGTTTGGGGGTATAGGAAGCAGTTTATAGCTGTCCACACATGATATATGAAAGTTAAATGTATGAAAGTTGAGGAATATCTGTTTGTCTCTCTCTCAGAATTGCACGGACTTCAGAGTTGTTACAAAGAGTCAGTGAGATAGTTATGTGACAATGCCTAGCAGAGAGTTAGTATTGACCAGTGGTTCTCAGAGTGTGGCAACCGGACGAACATCAGTGACCTCACCTTGGAACTTGTCAGAAATACAAATTCTAGGGTTTTACCCTAGACCTACCGAACCAAAAACTCTAGGGGTGGGGCCAACAATCTGTGTTTTAAAAACACGGGTAACATAACATGATGCAACACATTGGGTTGTAATGGGGGTTGAGAGCTGCCAGCATAGATCTTGATTTTCTTCTTTTCCTTCAAGGAAGGGGAATATTCTTTTCTTTTCTTTTTTTTTTTTTTAATTATTAAAAAAATTTAAATCTTTATTTATTCAAAAAAAGTTGTTTTACATTTATTTATTTTTGAGAGACAGAGAGACAGAGCACAAGTGGGGAGGGGCAGAGAGAGAGAAGGAGACAGAATCCGAAGCAGTCTCCAGGCTCCAAGCTGTCAGCACAGAGCCCGATGCGGGGCTCGAACCCATGAACCGTGAGATCATGATCTGAGCTGAAGTCGGATGCTTAACCGACTGAGCCACCCAAGCACCCCAAGGAAGGGGAATATTCTTTTCAAATAGAATAGATTCTTCCACCGCTTCCTTTAGTAAGCTTTTGCTGTGGTGAATGGGTTCCAGCTAGTCTGAAATTTCTTATATGTTGCCAAGTTTGATTCTTCTGCAGTTTAACCATATTAATTTTGGATTATCCTCATTGAAATAGTAAAACATCGGATCATCACTCTTCCCATGTTTCCCTATCAATGTCAGGACCATTCGGCCATCTGTCAGTCTTTTTTTCTTTTGGCTTACTTGGAAGTTTTTTTGATATGTCTACCAGTTTTTACACATGACTTAAAACATATCGACTGCTCTTTTCCTATATGTGAAAAATGGAGCATTATAATCATTTCCTACCTGAGAAAGTTTCCATTGACTTTTATTTCCTATTCAAAAATGGAGGTTCATTTATCCAATGCTTTTTGTCGGGTAAGCATTGTGTATTATGTGAGAATACCTCAAGAAGATAAGGATTTTTCTTACAAAACTCAGAATATTAATTGATTCCAGTGACCTACTATATCTGAAAATTATCAGCCATACCATCACAACCATTATTTTCTACAAAAACATATGAGAAATACTTGCTCTTAGGATCATTCTTTACATCAGTAAATTTTAAAAAGAAGTAAATTCCAATGAGTTTAATAACTTGAAAGGTATTGGACTTGAATGTAAAATAGCGAGTCATACAATGGGCTACAATTATTTAACCAGCTCAAAGATGAGTAGCTTTTCTTCTAGACTGATAGTGAGATCTTCTTTCCTTTCTGCATCTGGTGGAGAGAAAAGGAAGAGAGAATGCTTTCAAGAGTGCATTTATAGAAGGCACTTAAAAAAGAGTAGAATAGAAATATAACCACAAAAAAGATGGCTTGGAACACTGGTTTGGGTGTAGGGCAGACACTCTGGGAAAATCCTGCCAAGATGTTTCTCTTATCCTTTCCTTCAATTTTGTCTGCATCTCCTAAGCAGAACTTTCCAAAACCTACCATCTTCTGAGAACAAGTCAGAATTTGTCCTGGGCCTGCCTTCCTGATGTGTCTGTGGGATTCAGAACATCGTGAATGTTCAGCCACCACATAATGTGGGCACTCAAGAATGGAACAGGAACCGTGTTCTCCCTGGTCTGATTTGAATTTAGAAGTACTGACTTGCCCAGTGGTATAAGTGTGGCGACTTAGAGACCCGGGGCCATGTTTCCCTGCTTCCTTACCAATCCACTTAATAGTTTACTGCCAGACTGACTTCTTTTGCTTTGTAGGTGACTGGTTATTTTCACTTATTAATGTTACGAATGCCTTTCAGATGAATTACTCATTTACACATTCAAATTAGGGCCTTCATTTGCCAATTTTTGCCACAGCTGGCATAATGAAGGATGTCAAGTTTTTAAAACTATATTGTGACAACATTTAAACTTGTTCTGCTTTTGCCTGTGGATGTAATTAAGACAGTGTGTTTGGTATCAGTTTATTCTTAAAAAGCAAAGTAAAAGCAGATGAGGTGTATTTATAGACTCATCAGCCAATGAATGGATGAAAGAGAAAAAGAAATTAATGGGGAAACGTCAGCCAGAATGGAGGAGGGACCCACTGTGAAGTTCATTTCCAGACCAACTATTTAGAATTTATTCCAAAGACAGCTGTCTCTTGAATTACAGTAGGGGGAAAAAAATGACGTTGTAAGACTATCGGGCCTCAAGTTACGAAGCAGGCAAAAAGAGTAACACACTTCAAATAAACCTCTGCAGTTGGGGTGGGGGCCCAGGCACAAAACTTACAGTCAGAGCCCCACCTTGAGTCATGCCCTCCTACAAAGACTGGGGCTTAGGAAAATCTGGGAAAGAAGGAAAATCTCTAGGAAACGTAGGAGCTTTGGAACTTGGTCTTGGCCACTTGAAAGCTGTTTTGACTTGGAGCCAAAGACCCCATGGGGGAGGGGTGGAGCAGAGAAAAGGGCAGAAGATAAAATTGTAGCATAAAACTCCAACCCAGGGAGTTCAGTTTTCAGGACAGACAAAGAAGAAAAATGAATTACAAAGCTGAAGGGATATAGATTAATTTCTCTGTTCTCTCCCGAGCCTGGGCAGTACATTTCCTTGATTGTGAAATGAACCACAGAAGTTGTCAGAGATTCTTGGGCATGTGTCTAACATTAGACACAGGTGAGGCAGAACAAATCCGCATTGTCTTGAGTACATATAAAGAGGTAGCGTAGTGGGAAGAAATATGGCTATTTTGGCATCCTATTTTTAACCATCCATATTTCAGAGATAGAAGAAATGACTCGGACCCCGTCAGAGTCCTGCGGTCTGGTGATGTTGAGCTGGGGTTGAAGGAGCAAGCAGCAGGGGAAATGGCGTCACCAATTCTCTTCCCAAAAGAGTCTAAAAGAATGTTCATTAATGACTTAGAAGAAATTTCTTTGGATTTTCATGGGTAAACAACCAAGAAGAGTTCTTCTTCAGGTTAAAAAATGACTCTTCTAGGCAATTAAAACGTTACTAAAAAGTGACTTCATTTAGGAATCCCTTGGGGGATTCACGAAGGAATGCTTCTTTTGTTTGTTGTGGATGCTTTTCTCTAGATCCTACTGCAACTGCATTTCCCATCCAGAGTTTTGTGTCTTCATATAGCCCTATGTTCCTTTTTCTCCTTCCCCCACCTCAGTGAATTTTATTGATGTATTTTATTGACATGTGTGACAGGGCTTCACATATTTTTATTAAAAGTTTTTCATGTTTATTTATTTTTGACAGAGAGAGAGCATGAGCAGGGGAGGGGCAGAGAGAGAGGGAGACACAGAATCCAAAGCAGGCTCCAGACTCTGAGCTGTCAGAACAGAACCCAACACAGGGCCTGAACTCACGAACTGCAAGGTTATGACCTGAGTGGGTTGCTCAACCAACTGAGCCACCCAAGTGCCCCTTGGTTTCATGTTTTAAAGAGAGGGAAGAAGATGATGCTATCATTACATAGAAAAGAAAGAAGGGAAGGAGGGAGGGAGGGAAGAAAGAAGAAAAAGGATCAAGGCATAACAAGTCCAATTGTTTCAATCATGTAATTAAAGCATTTCTATTTCTGAACAATCTCTTCAGCCGTGGCACATCTGGGGAGACTGAAGAAATGAATGCACAGAGCCTCAACCTTTGTTTTTGCAGAATTAACTGTTCTGTTTTGTAGATAAGGCCTGCATGTGTATTTCTAAAAATTAAAATTTCTAAAAATATAAAATTATAATTATATATATACATTATATATTATAATAATATATAATATATAATATATATCCTATATACAATATACAATATTAATATATATATTATCAAATATATATATGATGCTGTACATTTAATTCAAAAGACAGTTACCTGACTATCCAGATGACTTTGTAGTTTATACCAACGCTTCTCAAACTACTGGTGGCAAAGGCCCAGTTTTAAGAGTTCCAATTGGACATGGCTGATATTTATGTAAAATGTAACAAAAACGAATCACAAGAAAAATTAAATTAAAAGATACCCCAAGTCATGCAGAAGGCAAGCCTCAAATATTTAATATTAGATTTAACAGGCAAAAATTACCTGTCGAATTGCCGTAAACAGTTTCTAAATGCGTATTCTCAATTTCTGTACTTAACTCATTGCTGTGGGTGACTGTCGGTCCAGAGGCAAGCAGCACTGTTGTTCAAATACCGTTTGAGTAGTGCTAGTTTAGATGGGTCTCTGTGCTGAGGAACGAAAGGAAAAGGATAACAGATTAAGTTCAGAGCCATTAAAGCACTATTGAAGTATAGAGAGAGAAATTCTGGTAGTTTTCAAATAATGTGATTTTATTGTATAATTATGTATTATTTCCTTTTGAAAGAAAATATATAATTGCCTGGGCACTGTTGATTTCTAGAAATCACTGAAGTGTTTGCTTAAGTAAAATAAACCATAAATGGAGTATCTCCGGTATCACATGGACCCAGCTTGTACTCAAATCCTGGAAGAATGAATCTATGTTTCGTACTGAAGTTGTCTTTCGAAAAATAAAACGATTTCTAAAATGTAAATAAGGGTACGGTGTTCTGAGATACATATACAGCTAACTGGCATGATATACACATTCATGGACGCCATGTTATTTTTTTCAATTGACCTTTCTTTACCCAAATATAATGAATGAATGTAGCCCATCGCCTAATCCGCTGCTGACTGAAGTAGTATTACATTGGGTTGAGATGGCCAGGAAGATGGTGGAGGGCTAAAAAGACTCTCAAGTGAACTGTATGTTTTCCTTTTAAACCGGGAGGCATTTACCAATTCCCACTGGTCCCAGGTTGCCAGGTCGCCCTCACAAACTTTCCACATGTAGGCTCATAGAATTTACGTCCAGAAAGGCAGTAAGTTAAAGACGGAGGCTTGAGTCACAAAGACATTCTCTTGCTATAAATTTATTATTTGCGAGGAAGAATTTCCTATTTAACAAAAAATGCAGAGCAGAAGTATTGCTTATCATCCCCACATGGAACAGGTGCTGAAAGAGCTTTGGTGTCGTAGAAGTCGTATTTATTGTTAGCGTATGTTTTCCTTAGCTGTGGCTATCAGAGAGAACCTTTCGGGGAGGGTATCACTTACAGTGCCCTATTGTTTAACGTCCAACTTTATGATTCTGTTTCAATAATAGTTTATTACCATCACATCTTTTTTTTTTCTTCATCGATTTAACTGTAGCGAAATATCTCACCCGAGTAAGGAGATTTTAAGAATGACTCAGTATTCCAGGGGCACCTGGGCGGCTCAGAGGGTTGAGCGTCCGACTTCGGCTCAGGTCAGGATCTCACAGTTCGTGAGTTCGAGCCCTGCCTCAGGCTGTGTGCTGACTGTTTGGAGCCTGGAGCCTGTTTCCGGTTCTGTGTCTCCCTCTCTCTCTGCCCCTCCCCAACTCGCATTCTATCTCTCAAAAAAAAAAAAAAAAAAGTTAAAAAAAGAAAGAAAGAAATCGTCTCCCTGTTTGTTTCAGCAGAAGTTGAGCTCAGACTTAAAAAAAAAAAAAAAAAAAAAAGAATTAGACTGAGAACCATGTGAATTCAATGGTTTATAAGCTTGGAATCCTAAAAAAATTGCTAAGTAAATTTTGGGTGATGGGCATGAGAAGAGTTCATATAAATATGTAACTTAAAAGTGGAACTAAGGGCGCCTGGGTGGCTCATTCGGTGAAGTGTCTCGCTTGGACTCAGATGATGATCTCGCAGTCCAGGAGTTCGAGCCCCGCGTGGGGCTCTGTGCTGACAGCTCAGAGCCTGGAGCCTGCTTCAGATTCTGTCTCCCTCTCTCTTTGCCCCGAACCCCTGCTCATGCTCTCTCTCTCCTTCAAAAATAAATAAGCATAAAAATAAAATAAAAAAATAAAAAATAAAAACAAAAGTGGAACTAAAATTCAGTAAGTGGCAGCAAACCTACATGAATTGACTTCGTTGTGGCTGAGAGGAAGGAGCTGGCTCTTTTAAGGTTGAATTAGAGGCAGGACAGAATGGCGGAGTTTTTGTGGGTCCAGGTGCACTAAGGAGTAGGTGTGACTTCTGATTGCACTTTGGTTGCCTCAGGCTGCTAAAACCTCTTTTTGGTTTTGGGGTTTTTTTTTCCCCCTATTTAAATTGTTTGCCTCCTGTATGGGGCCCTTCCAGCGTTCCTGGGTGGCAGGAACCATCCACAAATCTGAGGCATTCTGTGTTCTGAGAGGGGATGCTTCCTGGACAAGACCATCCTTCTCTCTGTCCCTCGGTTGGATCCAATTTTGACCCCAGGGCATGATTTGTCATCCTTTTGCCTGTTCTGGGTCTCTGTCTTCTGTTTCTGCTCCCACCCCTGTACTTGTAAATATACAGCCCTAGCTGGTTGCTCTCTTAGTGTCGTTCAGGAGCCCCATTTCCACAGGATGATGTTGGCTGATTTGGTTTTAGGAACTGTCGGAAATAGCCACTAACCAAGAGAAAGAGAGTTAGGACCAGTATCTCGAGTTAGGACCAGTATCCAATTACCCGAGTAATTGGTAAACGATACTGGTTTTGTTGGCTTTGTTTTTCTTTGCCTCCTGGAAAACGCAGATCTACAAAGTGAATCCTGTGAGCAGGTCGGCATAGCAGAATCTAGAAGGACGGTTGTGAATTTTGCTGCTTCACCTTCTCTCTCTTCAGGTCCAACATTAGCATTTTTTTAGGAGACTTGGGATCAGGTCATGTATGTACTCTGAGTCCGGTCTGTTCTACAAATGGAAAAACAAGGGGAGAAGGGGTCCCATTATATGTCTTCATACTTTCTTATAAGGTATTA